>NC_056734.1:419472895-419652895 GCF_019279795.1 Protopterus annectens
TGCTGAGGCTGTAGTAGAGCTGGATCTAGCACTAGGTGACCTAGGCAGTCACCTAGAACCCACTGGCTGGGGGAAGGTGCTGCCACAAACTTACATTTCCTCTTTAAGAATGCACTCTGTGTGCATCCTTAATAGTATGACACATGAACTTTTAAAATGGAACAGAGCACACACAATTTTTTTCTTTTTTTTTTTAAGAAATGCGCATAGATTTTCCAGATGAACAGGTAGGTTAGGTTAGTGAATTTATTTATTATGCTGTTGAATGGGTAGGTTAGAATAAGTGTGTATGTGTGTTTGTGTATATGTGTAAAATGCCCTAGTTAGAGCTGGTAGGTTAGTTAATATGACCAGATAAAACTATGCTGCTATTGGGAAGGACAGAGTAATCTAGCATTATTAAATAATAAAAGAAGATAGAACAGGGAAGATGGAATCCAATGAGCAAGGTGATGCTGAGGCTGTAGTAGAGCTGGATCTAGCACTAGGTGATCTAGGCAGTCACCTAGAACCCACTGGCTGGGGGAAGGTGCTGCCACAAACTTACATTTCTTCTTTAAGAATGCACTCTGTGCGCATCCTTAATAGTATGACACATGCACTTTTAAAATGGAACACAGCGCACACAATTTTTTTTCTTTCTTTTTTAAGAAATGCGCATAGATTTTCCAGATGAACAGGTAGGTTAGATTAGTGAATTTATTTATTATGCTGTTGAATGGGTAGGTTAGAAGAAGTGTGTGTGTGTGTGTGTGTGTGTGTGTGTGTGTGTGTGTGTGTGTGTGTGTGTGTGTTTGTGTATATGTGTGAAATGCCCTAGTTAGAGCTGGTAGGTTAGTTAATTTGACCAAACAAAACCCTGTACCTTATTCACAGGGGACAAAAGTCTGAATCCTCTACATCAATTACAAGACTATGAGTTTCAGTGCATTTTCAAGGAATTGTGAGCTTCAGTGCATTTTTAAGGAATTGTGAGTTTCAAGGAAAGAGTTTACTGTTGCTCATGCTAAGTTTGTTTTCAAGTTGCAACTGCTTTGTTTAGCAAATGGTCATTACTGTTTGTGCTAGAGTAATTGAACGAAGTGTTAGTAGCACAACAGGTAGCATACTTGCTTTTGATGCAGAAGGCTGTGGGTTCTACTCCTGCGCCTATTTCACATAATCAAACACCCAAATGTTCGACTTTCATATGGCCGAGACCATATGACTAAACATTTGAATATTCAAAAATGTGAAAAAAAAATAAGCAAACAAAAAAAAACTACACAGTGCTAACAGGGGGCAAGCCCTCCTGCCCCCCACACCCTCGCTATTTAAATATACCAACTCCGAGATCACACTGCATTGCGTAAGGGGAAGTCTTCCCATTCCACGATCTATGGAGATCCCCATTCAGACTGTTCGAACTTTTAAAATTCGATCATATGGTCTTGGCCATATGAAAGTCAAGCTTTTAAAAGTTCGACCTTCTGAAGAGGACCTGTACTCCCATATCATGTAGATGGATTGCTGATGCAGTGTTACCATGTTGTACTTTAAGGGGGTGAGGTGGGGTGCTGCAGTCACAAGTGTGTCCTCCTTTGGATGTGATACCTTGTAACTATGAACCTGATGCCAGTTTGCCATCCATTCCTTATTGCAATATTAGCAAATTACCATTTTTTTAATATAACATAGACAATTTATTCTTCAAGGGCAGCAGGCACTGAATTTGAAGATGTAGCACTGAAATATAAAGTTGTTTGCTAGTTGCAACTGCTTCAGTAGTTACAGATTTCTTTAATGTGGAATTATTCAGATGACTTTTATTTCTGTAGAGATTGTGCAGATTGACAGATATTGGTGGGTTGTAATGACAAAGGTTTTAAGGCCTTCTGTAGTTGAAATGTTCTGAAATGGGCAGTTTTGTCATTATTGGTTCATACATTTTGTTTCAGTGTTTACTGGAAAAATGTTTGAAACTACAAATTTAAAACACACTCTAGCAAGCAGTGCAGTATTATGCAAGGAATGTAATTTAATGCAATCAGGAAAGTGAATCAAATAACAGGTGCATGCATGCATGGTCGTAAAATGTGTGCAAAGGGCCTATGGTTTGCAAACAGCCCAAAGGCAAAATTAATCCATCACTGGCCAGATGCATTTTCTTTGAATGTGGGTTTCAATGCTGTTTCAATGAATATGAGTTTCAAGGGCAAAGAAGTTTACTGTTAATGCTGAGTCTGTTTTCATTGTGAGACTGTATTTTTGTTTAGCAAATGTCTATGTGTTTGTTCTATAATATTTGAAATAAAAGTTTTAAATTAAACTGAAATATATATAATTGCAGAACTAAAGAAGAAAACAGCATGTATGCACACTGTCAGGTTTGAACAGTGTTTGTGGTAACTGGTAAGAAATAGCTAAGTAATGAGACATTGGAATGGCTGTTGGGGAGATAGCTGGGAGCCCCAATCCATTACCAAGCCTAGAGCCCCATTTCACCACCATTTGGCTCTCGGCTGTAGATCACATAAATATCAAGAAGAGATAACAGACTACTAAACATAGAAGGTGGCAGTTTGGAGTAAGACAATGTTGTAGCAGAGAAAATCTGTGGTACATCAGAAACTGTACAGAGCTGGATTTTATTGTTTTATTAATCTTTACTAAGAATTTTAGACATCATGTAACTTAGTATTTAAGCATGGTGTGTCAGTTGTGCAATAAGCAGCACACTTGTCTTTGGTGCAGAAGGCGGTAGGTTCTATTCTCACACCAGGTATAGTGATTACTGGCAGTGCAGTATAAGGGGAGGGTCTGCACTCCTGAATGCTTATCCTTTGGATGAGAAATTTAACTGAGGAACCAAACAATAGAATAACAACACTGACAAGATGAGGTGTACCAGGATAATCTAAGCAGAAATACATCTTATTATGATTAAGTGTTTCTGTCTGTATACAACGTGAATCAGACTTCATCAGAATCTGTTAAAAACAGCAACAAGTGCTCTATTTAAAGCAATTCAACTAATCAAATAACAACTTGACCACTTTTTCTTAAATATACCTTTATTTTAATTTATTTATTTTACATTTGTTTACCGAGAAAGTCCGACTGGGTTTTAGTCCATTTTCAGCAGATGCCTGGGGAGGAAAAGCTCCAAAACAATTCATAACAAGTAACAAAGTTAAAAAAAACAATTCTTAACAAGTAGCTTAACAAATATGTTAAAGTTTCCCAAGAGAAGTTCTATAGGAAATGTTAGGAAGTAATTTACATTATATCTAATGGTTTACATCGAGTTTGGAGAACATGATGTGCAGGTCACATTAGTTTGACAAAACATAATACGGTAACTAGTTCACAATGAACATAAGAGGAAGAAGTCTGTACATACAGTAAATCATAGTGTTTTACCTGTTACATTTTCTACTAATGACATTACTTATCCTACTAAGGAAACTGGGATATAGGTCTAAAAGAGGTAGAGAGCAGTGTAGAGTGAGGAGATTTGTGTTAAAGAGGATAGGAAAGATGAAGTAAGGTGGAGAAGGGGAGATACTTTACACAAGGGGAAAGATTTTGGTTTGTGGCAGAGTGAGAGTGAGGGAAGAAGGGCGAGGGTAGGGATTAGATAAGGTATGTAGCTGATAGATGTTAGAGTTTATTATGTTAATCATATGTTAAAATTTATCAGAAGTGGATATTGTGGTTAAAGTGTAATGGGATGGGCAGAGTTTTAACCAGGGCCTGAGCAAGGGCAGAGGCAATGGCTGATTAGGTGGTTCCTCAGGAGGTTTTTTTAATTGAGTGGGATTAGTTGAGCAAATAATGGTTTGTGGGATGCTATTCCAGATTTTGGAGATGTAGTTGAACTATAGTGAGTCTCCAGCACTATTATTAGATATGGAAATTTGTAGTAATGATTTATTTGTGGAGCGAAGGACACATGAGTTAGTATAAGTTTGTATCAGCTGTTGGAGAGCTGGGGATTTTTCTGGCTGGTGTATCAGTTTGTGCGCAAAATTGAGATGAGTGAAAGTTAGATGGTGGGGTAGTTGTAGTCAGTTAAGTTGCTTTAAGACTAGGCAGTGGTGGGTCCCATGGGGGAGTTGGTAGCAAATTTAGCTATTTTACTGTAGGAGGTTTTGAGTCTAACTAGATCTGTTTTATTTAAGTTGGTAAAAACTGGGGAAGCATATAGAAGTGTAGAAATCAGGTGAGTTCTAGCAATAGCCTGTCTTGTATTGTCAGTTAGAAACTGTTGATTCTGTAAAGAGAGCCCAACTTCACGTTTTTTTTTTTGATTACCTGAGCTAGGTACATGTAAAATTTCAATTTGTTGTCTATGATGACTCCTAGTAATTTTGCTTGTGATTTTTTTTAATTTCTCCAAATCTTTTGGGTTTCTAATACCATGACAGGAATGGTCCCCATTCCTAAGTCAAAGTATGATTAAAGTTCATGAAATTAGTATTGTTTCAATCTTTGATGTCAGCCAGAAGTGATCTTCGCAGCACCCACAGTGTGCCCAGTAATGACTCCTTCTGCAATTTGTATGGGGTTACATGGATTGGTAACATATCTAAATATAATTGTAGATTCTTTTCTCATTTCTGCCTGCAGATCCTGATATTTTATGACGTTGTGTCTCCCTGTACACAAGACACTGTAGTCACTGGTTGTGGTGATTTCAATGATCAATACTACTCTTGTCTTCTTTTCATGACCACTATATCTGGTTTTCTAGCATCTGTTTTTTGAACTGTTGGTAATGGGTGATCCCATGTGATATAAACTTCATCATTTTCTATGATGCTTTGTGGCTCATGTTTCCAGTGTTTTTCAGCCACTTCAGTATCATAATGTTTGCACTATCCCCAGTACAATTGTCTTGCCACATTATTATGCCTTTCAGTATACAATCTTTCTTCCATTAGTATGTCACAACCAGCAACGAGGTATGTGACTGTTTCCAGTTCAGTTTTACAAAACCTACATTTGTCTGTTTCCCCACATGTTCAATGGACTTTGTAAACCAGTGTGCATGTAGCCCACTATCTTGGGCTGCCAATATTAATCTTTCATCTATTGGTTTGAATTCACTTCTCCTTAACCATTTGTGCTTTTGTTCCTGATCAACATGAGGTTCTTCCAGAGGTTTTCTATACTTCAACTATATTTATACATTTTCCTCCTTTCTTGCCTTCTCATATGGTCCTTCACCGTATATTCTTTCTTTTGTTTTTTGGCACAGTCAGTTGCTGCCTGATTTTTATCTACTTCTGGTTTGATTTCCATTCCTGCTTGATGCCAATATGCTTCTGCTAGTTTGCTGCTTGTGACACTGAAGTTATTGTGGTGTTGTTGGAGGAATATACCTGGAACAGAGATGAGGACTAAAGGGGTTTGCCAGGGGGAAAGAACATCATTTTTGTTTTACTTGGGTTAAGTATTAGTTGAGAGTGTATTAACCAAGATTATATAGCAAGTGAGGGACTGTTGTGTGGCTACTTTGAGTTCTTGTAGTGTGGGAGCTGCGCAAATTAGTAAAGAGTCATCAGCATACTGAATAATAGAGGAAAGATGTATAGAAGTGTGAAGTTTATTTGTAAAAATAGTGAAGAGTAAGGGACCAGGAATAGAACCCTGTGGTACCCCCATGGTGACAGGAAGGGGGTGACAGATCTTTCTGCCATATAACAGCATGGTGATGACTAGTTAGGTAGCTGTGAAACCAGGCAAGTGGTGGGTAACTCCATTTGTAAGTGGATAGGTTATTGAGGAGTTTGTGATGAGACATAGTACTGAAGGCTTTTGCTAGGTCTAAGAAGATGGAAAAGACAAGTTTTCCTTCATTTCTGAATTGATTTATTGTGTTAGTAAAGCTTAGGAGAGTTGTTGTGGTGCTGTGATTTGGGAGCAAACCGTGTTGTGTGTTAGACAGACAATTGTGTGAAAGAAGGTATTCCATTAGCAGGGTGTGTATACATTTTTCTAGGACTTTGGAGAGTGGACACACAATAGCTATGGGCCAGTAGTTGGATAGCTATGTAGAGTTCCCTCCTTTATGTAGTGGGATGATGTAGGCTATTTTCCAGGGTGTTGGTATGTAGTTTTCAGTTACATGCAGTTACGTGTAGTTTTATAATTACATGCTTCAGAGCAAGATATAGTCTGTGAGTGGTTGGCTACAATTACATATGGGACTTCATGAATATTTGCAATATTTAAATGCACCATACTTTGACATTTTTCCACTTATTGAGAGCCATTAAAATCTGCTCTTTCTTCTTTTCAAAGATCCCTTTCAAATTCATGCCTCTCTTTTTGAGAAATCTAGGGTTTGTTCCTAAAATCTTAGTGATGGCATCTCTTATCCCTGCATTAATCCATTTTTTTCTAATAATTTATGTTACAATCGAATTTGCCCCACTATCATTACTTGAAGCAACCATATTGTTAGAAAAAAATTTGTTGTTTTGATTTAGTATCATTGGACTAAGTAAATGTTACTTAATGAAACTGTAAAATCTTTATGTTGCACTATTTCCATAGATACCTGTTCTATAAGCATTTGTGAATAATCCCTTGCAATAAACATTATTTTATTTTATCAAACTCTTCCAAGAACACTCAGTCTTCACTCACTATCCTTGATAACTTAATCGTTTGTTGTTTTATTAGATTCTTTTTCTGCCATGTAGTGTGGTTACTAGAAAAATATAGGAAGGTGTTGGAATAAGTTGGTTGTCTATACATCAATGAACAGAATTTCCTATTTTCCATGTTCTTATACAATATTACATTCAAATACTTAATTTTTGTCTTGAATGTATTGTATACAAATTTTAAAAGGACATGGTAGATTCTAAACATGCAAAGAACCTGCTAAAACTATTTCATCCCATGACCACATTAAAAAGATGTCGTCCAAAAGTCTTAAATATGATTTAAACCTCATATTGTCAGTGTGGCTGTTCATTTTTTTTTTTTTGCTTCCTGGTTAACACACCGAGTTGTGGAACAGACATTTGTTTCTTTTTGGTTATTTGTATGTTAAACCAATGCCCCATCTTCCTGAGTTTGTGCTAGTTCAGGCGGATGTAAAAGATTCCATGGCACCTATGGAAAAGAGTAGGGGTCCTTTATTAAAACAATCATAGTTATTTACATTATATATAAAGTATTTCTTAATTACACTATATACAAAATTTACAAAACAAATCTCACATCCTCCGTCTACATTTCCTTCATCATATACATACAACACTTAGTTATTACTTTTTTGATTCCCCACTCCAATTTCCACAACCAAATCCTTATTTTTTTAATATCGCAGTCAAATCCCAGATAAAGCTTAATGCATGTATTTACCCAGATTTAAATGACAGGGAAAACTTTGAGGAAGTTTTGAGAAGGAAAGGGTTAATGCATTAAGCTATTCAGTCACATGTAAGCCAATTAAGTATTTAAATGGGATTGTGAATTATGCAACTAGAAACAACCGGTAAGCACTTTCATTCGCAAAGAACTAGGTCTGATGAAGTTCCAAGAAGGGAATGAAAGTGCTTACTGGTTGTATTTTTTTTTTTGATGTGTTATTTTAAATAATGAAGTTTGTGTTTTATTAGTCGGTTCACTTTATTAAATCCCATTTTTCATTAAACATGATTTCTTTCACTCTCTGGTTCCAAATTAACCATATTGTACAGAACATTTTTTATCAATTCTTTCAACCTCTTTTTTTAATTTTTGTTTCTGTAATACCCAAATTCAATCATATCCATATTTAAATTACTCACTTCTTTAACTCCTTCTACATAATTCATATCTAGAATCTTTTCCCATAACATTTTAGTTGTTTTACATTCTAGAAAAGCATGTTTACTGGTTCAAACAGACTTTATCGTTTCTACTTTTATAAGGCATACTCACCTTTACTGGTAATTTTTGTATAGTCATCTTCCATGAAAAATTATGACATTCTATAGTTCACTTACATCTTTCCATTCTTGCCATGCTAACATTCTTTTTTTCCTGTATTTAAATCTTTCCATGGATATATTCTATAATACTTCCCATAATCCTGTTATACCATCCTTTTCTTTCATTGTCAATTTCTTCCCATTTATTTTCCACAAGTTAATTTTGTTTTGATAATTCTCCATTTCTTTATTAAAGCAAACTCTCCTTTTTTGTTCTGAAAAAATTAACCATTCTGTTTTATACTTCAAACTTAATATTTTTGTTAATAAAGAACTCTTATTGTCCTTTAAACATTTCTTTACTCTATATAAATTTAATGATGTTGTATACACTATAGGGTTTATTAGCCCCAATCCTCATTTTTCTTTTCGTACATATAGGACCCTCTATTCACCGGGTTCAATCTTAATCCCCAAATAAAAGAAAATATTATATTAAACATTTTTTCTCTAACTTCAAAGGAACAATGTAAACACTTGCTAAATAAGTAGTCTTGGATAACAGTATGGAATTAATTAAATTGACTTTTTTCTTCAACAAAAGTCTAAAAGAATTCCAAAACACACATATGTTTCATTTTCTGTATTTTTCTCTTTCCATATTGTTTCTATAATTTCTTGTTGTCTAAAATTAATTCCAATTATTTTTTTCCATATTAAACTTAACTCCGCCAATCCTCTCCTCAAAGCCTAACCCTTGATATTTGTCTTTATTTAGTACAAAACCTATGACCTGAATCATTACCTTTATTTGTTTTATCACTGCATTCATGCCTGCACCATCTTTTGTAAAAATAATAATAATAAAAATACTATCATCTGAATAATTTAACAAAAATAAGCACTTTTATCCCTTCATTGGAAATATAACTCATTGTATCCATCTCTCTGTTTATATAAGTAGATCATTACTAAAATAAATAATGTACCACTCAGGTGAAAACCTTGTCTAATACCATTCTTTAACTGCATGTCTTCACTTAACCATCCATTTATCATAACCTTTACTATGTTAAACTTCTATGCTGAAGTACAAACATTTTTAATCTTCTTGCTTATATTATATATTCAAACATATCATATAATACTGCATGATGAATCAAATCAAAAGCTTTACTTAAATCTCCTTCTATTACTTTTGCCTGAACATTTCTAAGTACTGTATCTTCTTAATTCCCTAATTATTAATAATAAATCTTGAGAATTTCATTTACAACTTTACCCACTTTCTCTTCCATTCTTTTTTTTTTAATTTTCATAAAAAGTTTATAATCTGTATTATTTAATACAACTGGTCTCCAATTCTGTATTTCTCTCTTTTCACCTTTTTTCCATATAAATATAACAACACCCCTACATAACTCTTTATAAATAAAACCTTTATTCAACCATTCATTTAATACCTTTACAAACCATTTTGCTCTACAGTCAAATCTTTATACATCCTATATTCTATTCCATCTGATCCTGCTGCCGAATCTAAATTCATTACTTTTAACACCTGTTCTAATTTGTCCATTTTTATTTCTTTTTCTAAATCCTTATTATCCTTGTCAGAAAATAGATGTACATTCTATTGTTTCCTTGTATTACTCCTCTACTCTTTAAATAGTGTCCTAATTTGTTATTTTACTATATTCATAATCTCCTCCTGTGTATTGTATATTACAGCTGATAAATCTTTCATTTCTCTCATCACACTATTATTTTCTTTGATTATTTTATTTAAGTATGGTGTGATTTCTTATTTTTTTCCTTGCAGAAAATATCTTTGTTTATACAACAAATGTTCTATTTTTTTACTTATTCAAAGTCATCTAATTCATTTTCCTTGATAAATTTTCATCATTCTTCTCTAGACAATTGATTGTATCATTACTTAAATTCTTATACTTTATTATTCCCACATATATTTTCTCTTTTTTCCAAGTCACATAGCACTTTTTGTATTTCAGTTTGAAGTTTAACCACTATTCTGACCAATTTTGATAAAATTCTCTCATCTCTACATGGTCTTGCCATAATCTCTTAACATCTTCTTTCCTTGAAACATCCAGTTTCACCTCACTTATTCTTTTTAAACCTTTCCTTATTTTTATATACTAAAAATTTCCTTTTATCGTAATCCAAATTGCCCAATGGTCACAGAATCATGTCAATAACACTCCTTGTTTTACTATTACTAAATTTTCTGACAATAAAAATTTATCTATTTCTGTTGTTATACCTCCTGTTCTATATGTTCATATCTCTAAATTCCAAATGTTTAACTGCCCATATTTTATAATATCCCATACCTAACATCATATGCCTTCTTTTTCTGTTGTCTTAAGTTACAATTAAAATCCCCTGTACGATAATCTCTATATTAACTGCTACATACTGAATTATATTTCTAAACATCTCTTCTCTCTGCTTTTTTGTATGTATTCATATGCAATAATTCTAACAACATGGTCCATCCATCTTATATCAATAACAGTAATTCTACCAGTTATAACAAAAGTAACATCTAAGACTTTAATTTTATCTTTATATAAGTATTCCTCTCAAAATTCCATATAACATTTTTCCCCACCACAATTCAGTTTGATAGCTTTCTATTTGAGATAACAATATAATGTCTTCTAGTATAATAACATCACTGTCTTGCTTTTTTACACTACTCCAAAATCCCTATTTTTCTCTCTAACTTAAAAATATTCACATTTAGTGCTAATACTTTGCATGTAATTCTACCTTAAGTGATATGTATTCAGCCTTTCCCTTTCTTTTTTTCTTTTTTAAATCCAGTTATAATGTTCCTTTTCTTCTCCCGGACTCTTTTACCAATCAGATTTCTTTTTTGCTTTACTATATTTCATTTAACATCATCGCTGTCAATTACACCTGATTCTTCTACTCCCATTCTTCCTGTATTAAATTCTTTCTGTGTACTAATTTTTTGTATAATTTGTGCTTTATCTGTATTGTCTATTTGTGTTTCTACTGTTTCTACCTCATTTTGCTCATCCTTACCCTTTTGATCTTGCCTTGTTTATATTTCTACAGTATAAGCCTCCATCTTTTCCCTTTTTTCACACTACCCCTCTAAATTGACCTTTTATATTACATTTGTAACACCTCACTTCACAATCCCTTGCATCATGTCCTGTTTTTCTACATGAAAAACATATTTTATCACAATTATGGACTAGATGATCATTTTTACCACACAAAAAAAATACATTTTAGGCTGACCTCATTATTTTACCATCCCCCTGTTTCCTTCAACAATTATAACACTCAGTAAATGTACAATGCTTTCATTTTCAGTTTTCAAAATCACATTACAATCCCATGCCCCAGTCCATAAACCTCTATTATCATATACGTTTGACATATATAATACCTTTTTACATAACTTCAATGTGTCTTTTTAGTCTCTTTATCTACTTCAGTCTTAAATTGTATGTTCATTTTTTTTCTTCTTCACTCTGTAAGATGTTTTGAATACATACAAATTCAGTGGTGCATTATTTTCCTTCTGTTCTTCAAAACATTCCTCCATTATTTGACCAGTGTCAAATATAGTGTCTCAAAATGTCTCTTTTTAGTATGCATAAGGGCTCTTACCTCACTTGCCTTGATTCCCAAAAGTGTAATAACTTCACCCATACCTTATATCTATCCAGTTCAGTGCCTTCCTTTTCTTTCAAATTGTACTATAAAAAGTCTCTTTTTCTCACACAAATTACTTCTTCCTTCTTTTTCTTGGCTCTTGACCTCACTATCTCTGCATATGATTTACCTTTCATGACTGTCTCTTCTTCCTGTTGTATCTTCTCCATTAAGTCTCCCCAAGACATGTCTTTGCCACTCTCTGGTTCAATAGCATTTACTAAATCCAGTAGTATATCATCATTCAACCTTGCCAGCTGGAGGGTAGTAACAACACATTCCTGTACTGGCACCCATCTCTGAAGAGATTTTCCTGAAAGGTTTCTTCAGATTCCATTAATACTACATTATCTTTTTGAAAAAGCTCAACCGCTTTCTCCACATCTCCATCAGCAGGCTCACATGCCTGCCCTTTCTTCATAGGTTCATAGGTGTGTACTAGGCCAATGGGCCTGGAGCCTTTACAAGCCTAGCCCATAGATGTGCCCTGGCACCTCACAGCAAGAGGTTCTCCAGTTCAATCCTCGGCTGGGGTGGCTTATGTGCGGAGTCTGCATGTCCTTCCTGTGGTCACGTGGGTTTCCTCCGGGTGCTCCGGTTTCCTCCCACATCCCAAAGACATGCTGTCAGTAGATTGGATACTCTAAATTGGCCCTAAGCATGAGTGTGTGCATGTGTGTGACTTCCGTGGAAGGTTGGGTGCTGGGCTGGCAACTCGACACAGTAAAACTCCACTGCCAATTATGAGTGGACAGGTGATCTGCTGTGGCGACCCCTAACTGGGATAAAGCTGAAAGAAGAAGAAGATGTTCTTTTATTATATATTATTAAATATATATAAAATTTTCATTGTGTCTGGTCCTTTGGAGAATATTTTAACCTTTGAAAGTATTCACATCTATTTGGTGACACTGTCACCACTCCTGAAAGCCTTACTGCATTGGTCAAAACACTGCCATTTGTATTAGTATTAATTTCACTCAGTACAAATGGGTACCCTGGTAAGAGCCTTGGAGTAGCTGGCTTTGGAGTTTCTGATGGCAGTAACTACCTTATAGTCTGGGCAGAAGGGGGCATAGCTATAAAATCTGTGCCAGCTTTTCCCAGGTGTGTGTGTGTGTGTGTGTGTGTGTGTGTGTGTGTGTGTGTGTGTGTGTGTGTGTGTGTGTGTGTGTGTGTGTGTGTCAGCTGCTTGCAGCAGAGACACAAAGCACCTGTTTCACAGAGAGAGTGATGGAGGACTTGGCTTGGACACTCGGCTGAGGACTCAGTTCAGTGGGGAGTCTTACTGGGGACCTGGAGGGAGACAGAGAAATTCAGACCCTGGACTGAGTGTGTTCCCTGTGTGCTCTTAAGGGAAACTGTGCTTGATGCAGAAAGCTGGATCTGGAAATACTGTGTGTATATATATTTTATTCAAAGTGAACATCCCTCTCCGGTGTCAATGGTGAGTATTCAATCTTCTTGATTACTGGCTCAGACAGGAGATGTCATACTTGCATCAAAGTATGGGTCAGCTGTTGGAGCAGAGACACAAAGCACCTGTTTCACAGAGAGAGTGATGGAGGACTTGGCTTGGACACTCGGCTGAGGACTCAGTTCAGTGGGGAGTCTTACTGGGGACCTGGAGGGAGACAGACAGAGAAATTCAGACCCTGGACTGAGTGTGTTCCCTGTGTGCTCTTAAGGGTAACTGTGCTTGATGCAGAAAGCTGCATCTGGAAAT
This sequence comes from Protopterus annectens, assembly GCF_019279795.1. Lineage (NCBI taxonomy): Eukaryota > Metazoa > Chordata > Ceratodontiformes > Protopteridae > Protopterus > Protopterus annectens. The sequence goes on from NC_056734.1 coordinate 419,486,255, forward strand.
ACTGTGTGTATATATATTTTATTCCAAGTGAACATCCCTCTCCAGTGTTAATGGTGAGGATTCAGTCTCCTTGATTACTGGCCCAGAGAGGGGACATCATACTTGCATCAAAGTATGGGTCAGCTGTTGGAGCAGAGACACAAAGCACCTGTTTCACAGAGAGAGTGATGGGGGACTTGGCTTGGACACTCGGCTGAGGACTCAGTTCAGTGGGGAGTCTTACTGGAGACCTGGAGGGAGACAGACAGAGAAATTCAGACCCTGGACTGAGTGTGTTCCCTGTGTGCTCTTAAGGGTAACTGTGCTTGATGCAGAAAGCTGCATCTGGAAATACTGTGTGTATATATATTTTATTCCAAGTGAACATCCCTCTCCAGTGTTAATGGTGAGGATTCAGTCTCCTTGATTACTGGCCCAGAGAGGGGACATCATACTTGCATCAAAGTATGGGTCAGCTGTTGGAGCAGAGACACAAAGCACCTGTTTCACAGAGAGAGTGATGGGGGACTTGGCTTGGACACTCGGCTGAGGACTCAGTTCAGTGGGGAGTCTTACTGGAGACCTGGAGGGAGACAGACAGAGAAATTCAGACCCTGGACTGAGTGTGTTCCCTGTGTGCTCTTAAGGGAAACTGTGCTTGATGCAGAAAGCTGCATCTGGAAATACTGTGTGTATATATATTTTATTCCAAGTGAACATCCCTCTCCAGTGTTAATGGTGAGGATTCAGTCTCCTTGATTACTGGCCCAGAGAGGGGACATCATACTTGCATCAAAGTATGGGTCTTTGCAAGAAAGGAGAAGAGAGGAGTGAGAACCAGCAGCATAGTAACTGGACTGAGATGAATCTATATAACTGTTGCTACAGCTGGGAGAGAGCCAATGCCTGGAGAGTGAGACTGCTGCAGAGAAGTAAGTTTTTTTGTGTGTGTGTGTGTGTGTGTGTGTGTGTGTGTGTGTGTGTGTGTGTGTGTGTGTGTGTGTGTGTGTGTATGTGCATGAATGCCCCAATTGCAGTTATTTTTAGCTAGAAATTAGTATTAGATTAACTGGTGTGAGGGATATATCATATGATGGACAGCTGCTCATACTGGGGAAAGGAGGAAGACTACTTAGGTTTAAAATGACATCCAGCAAAGTCAGACTACATCAAGTTGGGGGGGGATGTAATAAATGTCTAATTAACATTGCGTGGCATATTCTAAATAGCACAGGGGTAAAACCTACTACAGTGAGGACAGAAGAAGAGACTTTTACCTGCAGTACATACACAATAAGCTATAAAAAAGTCTACCTCTTAAACAAACTGGATATAAAATAATAAACAACCAAGCTACCAAAACTGCAGTCATTTCTTTATATGGGAAAAAATGGAATAACTTGTGCCCCAAGTGTTTTTACTATCTGGAAGAGGGACTAAAGTGTTCAGATAAAGTAGAAAGCATTTATTTATTTTGTTCTATGTAAAACTGAATGCAATGTTAATGTTTACTTTTTTTTTTTTAATTATTCTGACCTGTGATATACCTGGTAGCTTCTATAACAAGAAACTTTACCACACCACATAAATGTAAGGGGATCTGACCTTGGGTGTTTATCCAAGAGTGATTCAGTGATGCAGTCAGGGTTGAAGAGCTGGTTCAGTGTACCCTGTGATGAAAAGGGATTTTTCAGTTCCTTATGTTTTCTTTTAATGACTTTGTTTTCGCATTTTCTCATTGTATGTATGAATCACAGCTGTCCTCTGCCAGTACCTTCCCACTCATTGCTTGCTGAGGCAAGCCACCTGGCTTTCCCAGTGCAGCTGGCAGACAGTGCAGTGATTCCATATTCACCTCGGAGACAGAATAGCTGGCTGTCAGCCATTCAGATCTTCTCCACTTCCTGGCTGGAATGCTAGCACCTGAATGAATGCTACCAACTCAGTCACTGGCACTATAAGTGGGATCTGTTTCTCTGTAATACTGAGATGACGTTCTGTAGTTTCTCTTATGGTTAATTTTTCATTTTAAGTGGTTTGTATATATAGCTACATTTTTATTTACAATGACATGCTCATGTGGGCTGACTGTAAATGATTACTGTAAAATCATGCTCTTGACTCATTATACAATATATTCAGTGTTGTACTTTGCATTTGCTGGCTGGTCAGTTGTATGTTGGTGGACATCTCTTCATGCAGCATATTTTTCCTAATCATGCACTAAACAGCATGGTGCATTTGCAGTTTTTCCTTAGTTTGTGAGACATCCCGCTGTAGGTCTCTGGTTATTAATTTGAAAAACGTCTGTCTTTTGTTTGCTCTGTGCCACATGTTCATGTAGGCCAGACTCAGTGTGTAGAGTACATGGTATCTCGCTCTCTAACTTGCATTATTTTGTAAGACTGTGGCAGACAATATAATGCTTTGAAAGCTTGCACCATTCTAAAAGAGTGCACATCCTGGGAGCTCATTATATTGAACATGAAATTATGGTGCTTAGATACACAGTCTGCTGCAGTAGTATTGTGGTTCGATATCCAAGTTTTAATATTGCATGAAAATAATCACAATATGTCTGCTATTATTGTACAAATTGTGTTCATCTATTTTGAACAACCTGGACATTTTAAAATGGAAATACATTTCTAAGAGCATCGCAACAGACATACTTACATAGTGTTGGTATGATACTGTGAAGGAAGAAAGTACAGTTTTCTTGTATTCTGTAGTGGATTGAACCTAGGGATGTCATGACATACCTAGCTGACATCAGTGTGCTAGGGTTTTAAAGGTACGCACTGTAATCTCATCTGCAATGAGGCTAATGTGACAGAAAATAACATTTTTCTAAGGTTGAAGCATGGGGGTACTGCTTATTACTAGAATGGAGAAGGACAGAAGCCAATGGATTTTAACATAGTTTGCCATTTAGTTTTTATTTATTTATTTTCATTCTATTTACTAGGAGTGTCCAGCTGGGCACAAGACTATTTTTCAGTTGTGGCCCTAGGAGAAAGGCTCCATAGACATGACGTTAAAGAACAATATATTCTATTATACCATGACCCCCCATTAATATTCCAAAACGTGCATGCTGATTGGTCAGTGTGCACATTGTAAATCGACTTATACTAATGGAAAAAGGTCCGGTCGCCCAGACTTTTTCCATTAGTATAAGTCTTTTTTAAAACACTGTCTCGCTATGTTAAAGGAGTTTAACATAGCGAGGCAGGTTTTAAAAAATCAACAGAGATCTCCGTTGCTTATTTTAAAGCTGTCTCGCTATGTTAAACCCATTTAACATCGCAAAACAGTTTGTAAAAAGCAACGAAGATCTTGCTTTCTCTGTTGCTTTTTTCAAAACTGTCTCGCTATGTTAAATGGGTTTAACATAGCGAGACAGCTTTAAAATAAGCAACAGAGATTCTCCGTTGCTTTTTTTAAAGATGTCTCGCTATGTTAAACCCATTTAACATAGCGAAACAGTAAAAAGCAACGGAGATCTTGCTTTCTACGTTGCTTTTTTTAAAACTGTCCCGCTATGTTAAATGGGTTTAACATAGTGAGACAGCTTTAAAATAAGCAACGGAGATTCTCCGTTGCTTTTTTTAAAGCTGTCTCGCTATGTTAAACCCATTTAACATAGTGAAACAGTAAAAAGCAACGGAGATCTTGCTTTCTACATTGCTTTTGCCCAGAGCTCTGATGTACTGCGTAGGCATATGCATGCGCAGGACATCAGAACTGCCGCAGAATACCAGACAGCTGCGGAAGGGCAGCAAGGAGGCATTATACAATGCCATTATTTAAGAAAAGTAATTATTTTTTTCTTAAATAATGTCATTGTATAATAGCAATAACCCACTTCTGGGTGTGGGTAATGCTGGATTTACCCACGGTTAGCTTTGTTTGGCCACTCGGGCTTTGCCCTCATGACCAAACCATGCCAACCATGGGTAAATCCAGCATTACCCACACCCAGGCATGGGTTATTGCTATATTATCACATTGTCACATTCTGTGCCAATACTATGACATATGTACATAATAGTAATACATAAGACATACTTTTTGTAAATAATAGTAAAATACAGTAATACAAAAATACTTTTAATACATATTAGGAATAGTACATTGTAGGAGTGTTTAAATAATGCTACAGTTTCTGTACTTGGGTGGTTCCAACAGAATTTAGTTTCTGTACTTGGGTGGTTCAACAGAATTTTAACTACAGCACTTGTAATGCTGATAGTGCTTGTTGATAATCTTATTCTGAGGAGTAACAGTGGTATAGCTAAGAGTTAAGGAAGAGGAGTTGTTTTAGTTTGGTTTTGAAGATAGTAGAGTTATCAGTGAGTATAATAGGGAGTGGGATGGCATTCCAGGCCTTGGAGACATAGCTGGAATGCAGGACATCTCCAGGTATGCTGTTGGACTTTTGAACTATGAAAGGATATTTATCACTAGAGTGGAGTTACTGGTAGGGGATGTACCTTTGTGGGAAAGAGCCTACAGCAGGGCACCTTTCTGGGTGATGCACTACACCGTGTGTTACTAGTAGCTGGGGAAAAGTGAGGTAGTGGGGCAGCTCTAGCCAGTTGAAGTGCTTAAGGACAATGCATTGATGAAAACAGTAAGCTTTATTGGATGTGTGTCCGAGAGGTTAGTGACAATTGGTGAGGCATATAGGAGTATAAGAAGAAGATGGAGAAGGCAAGGGTTGTCAAGATGACTTCACTGAGACACTGTTAAACTCTGCATAAGCAACACACCTTTTGGTATTTTTTGATAACTAGTTTAATATGCAAGTCAAATTTTAAGTTATCATCAATAGTGACACCTAGTAGTTTAGTGATAGAGACTACTTCAGTTGTTGTATTGTTGGAGGAGGTGATTGTGAAGTTTGCTTTGCAATGTGTATTGGACTTTGGATAAGTTTGGCATACTTAATCGCAATGTGCATATTGTTTATTGTTAATAAATATGTTGAACAAGAAGGGCCTATGTATCAATCTATGGAGTTTACCTAAACATGCTGGCAGGAAGGTGGAATAGCTTCATTGCCATTTAACATCCTGTGATCTGCTTGACATGTAGCTTTGGAACCAGGAGAGGATGGAATGGGATAGGCCTTAGGATGATAGTTGAAACAGCAGTTTGTCATAGGAGATTGTATGAAAGGCTATTGATATGTCTAAGAACTGTGCAGATACAATAGTGCTTGTGTTGTGTTTTTGATTGATGGTGTTTATGAAGCTGAGTAACTTAGTTATTGTGTTGTAGTTTGGCCTAAAACTGTGCTGGGCAGGAGATAGTAGATTTTTGTCAATGATATGTTTAAGTAGTTGGATATGGATGTATAGCTATGGGCATGAGGTTGGACAGTTCAGTGATGTGGCCTCCTTTGTGAAGAGGTAGGATATAAGACTTCTTCCAGTGGGAGAGGATACAAAAGTCTTGGCTAACTCTATTAATGAGAATAGAGACAAGATAGGCTATCACTTCAGCATCAGTTTTGAGATATTGACTTGATAAGTTATCAGCATGTATGATGGTGGGTGTAAATTTGATGAGGTATGGGGCTAGAGCTGAGAAAAGAGGCATTTCAATTGTTAATGGATTAAGAAGTATTTTGTGGCTTGCTATTGTTACTTTTGTGGCATAATACTTTATGGTGTTTACGAAACAGGAACTGAACAGAGTGGAAAAAAATACTGGATGCATATCAAGGTATGGGTTGGGCAGGTGACATCTACCAGGAGTTAAGCGTAGTTTTGGTGGTGCCCCAGAATTCTTTTGGGTGTTTATGGTGAATGCTTTATGAGTCAAAGTAGTAGTGGAGTTTATCTGTTTTGACTTTTTTTAAATAAGATTGTGGAGGTATCTAAAGTTTTGAAAGTCTTGTGGAGTTCAAATATGTTGCCAGATTTTCAAGCCTCAACCCTTTTATGCATGATCATTTTGGTGTCAGAGGTAGCTTGTTAAAACTAATTGTGGTTTGGATAATCTGAATGTAAACAAATAGATTCAGTGATACAGTAGGGGAGTCAGTAATGATGGACAGCCGATGTATGTTTGGGTGTCCTAGAATAATTATTTCATAAGGGATTGGTGTTATATAGGGAATAATATCTTCCATAGTAGATATGTCTCCTGGTGGGATGTATTAAGCAATGCTACATACATTTTTGTGTGTTTAGTTTGAGAAGGAAAATGAGGATTCCAGCATTATTCGAATCGGGCCAAAATTGACAGGGTATAGAGAGAGATCAAGAGTATTGCAGAATACTATACAGATACTATAGCAATAAATTCACCCTTCTTTTCTATAGAATAGTCTGTAGATGCTGGGGGGGGTAGATGTGTTGTGTGGAATGAGAGGAAGGGATGGGAATGGGGGAAGTGTCATATTTGGTCAGTGGGCTTCAGGGTTAGGGTGAATGTCTCCACAGAGCTGAAATTTAATGCGTGAGAGACTAAACGGGAACAGCTCCTTCTGGTTTAATTTTGTTTTAATGTAAGCTTGTTTTCCAGAGGTGAAGCTGCAGCTAGGAGTGTTTGAAGAAGTAAAAGTAGGAGGTGTTATACAGGCATGGTGATATGTGTCATATACGTGTGAAAAGGCCAGTGTGATTTGGGAGAGTTATGAGGAAATGTAGAGTGCCATTTTTGAGGGAGGAGCGCTAGTTTTTGATAAAGATAATGAAAACACAGTAAACCATAAAGAATGCACTTATGTATCCATAGGGGTGCTATACATAGCTCCTCATGCTTAGCATTTTACATAGTTAAGACACAGAGAAGATTACACAAGTGAGTTTATAAGCACAAATATGATACTAAAAATAAACAACATTAATAATGCTTTATTTCAAACAGTCTTTGACTTGTACAAATTTTATAAGCTTTAAGTTTGCCATATTAGATATAGTTGAATTTCAACCTGGGGGAGTTGTTGGGAAACTGGAGTTGAATATAGAGAGTTGTATTGGCAATTAAAACCAAATGCAGCAAACCCCAGGTATAAATGAGAATGTTTCTATTGCACATGTCTTAAAACTCAGAGGTGCAAAACTGTAATGATTAATGTGGAGCTGCTTACTTATTTATGAGGTATGTATCATAATGCATTGTTGAAAATGAACATTGGAAGTATTATTTTTATTATATTTTTTAAATAGATTTTTAAATAGATTTTTTTCTAGGTAGGTCAACTTTGTATTTATAAATATTGGTTAAGCAAAGATACTTTTGTTTTATATGACTATAAATGATTGAAATGGGGGCATTTATGTACACACGTATATCTATATTTTTTTTACTTTTTGATAGTAGTATAGATATTTGTAATGTAAATTGAATTATAATATGGTGTGCTTCTACTTTTAAAGCATTTTATATGGCTGTACTTGTTTACATTAGTTGATTATTATGTATGCCGTTATTTATGATTGACTGTGATAGGTTGTTTTGCTTAGTTCTGATGAAGTTTTTCAATAGTGAAGACAAAAACACTGTTGTGATGTTTTGGATGTTAAGCATTCATTAATAAAAGTTTTATTTCATAGGATCCCTTTCGGTCTCTGTTTTTTGTGGTCATCTCCAGCACACTTATTTATTTATTTATTTATTTATTTATTTATTTATTTATTTATTTATTTAACATTTGTTGACCGGGATAGTCCGACTAGGTTCAACAGAGCCTGTTTTCAGCGGAGGCCCGGGGAGAAATGCTCCAGATGCATGTTTTTGGAACACTTGTTCTTGTTTTTTTCATTTCTTGGTGTGCACTCCTACCTTTTTCTTGACTTATGTATATAGATATCACATACAGAAATTCAATTACTTGCAGAGTTGTTACGGTATCCTGGACTACATCAGGGTATGCAATCTCAGAGGTGCATCTGCTATAATTTTCAACTATAGTTGCTATTTATCTGGTCTGTCAAAGGAAACCACCCACAGCCTGCTTACTGCATACTTCACAACAGCACCTGTCATAGGTTTCATTTTCCATTTCTGACTGATCAGTTCTCTGCAGCACTCATACAGTAATGTACATGACATAAGTAAAAGTTTAACGTTAAAAATGTCATTCTTTCCTCATATTTGTGAAAGCTTGGTATAAGCTAATAAATTAACATTTATATGGTATTGACAGCATTTATTATTCAAAATAAAGTGCATTAATAATTGACTAAAACATGCTAGTATCAGAATGAGATAAAATAAATCAACAAACTAAAATGTAGTTCATTAGCCTTCCCTGAATCTATTGCATTCTTATTCAAAATGTAATTTAACCCAGAGTTATTCACGCACAGACCTAAAGTACCATTTTTAGTGCGGTAGAAAACAGTCCATTATTACATCATTCAGTATACATAGTGTACACTTAAACAATGTGTTTTACTGCCGTAGAAAACAATTATGAAAACAATCACATTTATTATATCATTCAGCCTTGAGTATCCCCTGGATCAGTACAATGCAATGCATAAAAATGTTTCTTTTGTTTGCACACACAACTGAAGATATGTGCTGTCAGCCCGAAAACAACTGACTGTATTAGTGCTTATGATTGCTAGACTATCAAACATTGCTTCTCACAAGCAAATTTCCAAATTATCTACATGATTCATAAGGAGGGCCAGCTTTAGAGTTTGAAGACCCTGGCAGCATTAGCAAAAGAGTTAAAACTGGAGGGCCAAAACAGTGTAGGGAGGCCAACAAGATTACCATAAAGAAACATAGACAAGGATTTGTAAACTCAAACTATTTGCAACATCAAAACAGGGAGGGGGCCACAACCACTAATATAAAGTAATGTTCCATGCAAAGCACACAAGAAAAAATTACTTTATAGCAGTCGAACCCAACCAATAACAAAACTAAGGAGATGAACGTAAGGCATATCCTGTCACTTCAGGCAGACTGACGGGATACTCCTCACATTTATATCATGGTTTGGAATGTGAGGCTGAGGACTCTTGAGTTTGCCAGTTCAAGGTATGAAAGTGTTACGCTAACCTTTTTGAACTTTTTACTGTAACATTTGTGTGGTTTTAACATGGATTGGAATAAATACATATATTTTACACCTGCTTGCTTACGTCTTGGATTTCAGCAGCCTTGGTTTGGTTAATGTTCCATGCAGAACTGGTTCAAAGGACCCACAACAAGAATACAGTTAACAGAAGGCCTTAGCAGTATTAAAAACGTTAGGGTGCCGACTAAGGTACTCATTGGTTAAACTTTCTGCTTCATATATACAGAGCCTGTGTTTCATTTTCTTCCAACCTCCCCAACATGTACTGGTTGAATTAGTCCCTTTCTAGCCTAGAGCACATCTAAAAAGGGTGCAGAAAGTATCGTTATACTTACTCAGTTAAACAAATAAATAAATAAATACAATAAAGCTTCTGCACTATTAGCAGAGCTAAGAAACTCGATTGCATTCAATAGTGTTGGCTACTTTACTGACTTTAGTAGCATTAAAGGATTGTGGCATCCGTAGCAGTTGTAATGGAAATTATGTTCTTAGCAGGATTAACTGAATCAGGGCTCCCCCTCTGCAAGGTTAATAAGGTCGGGGGATGTAAACCAGACCTACTGAAGTCATGAAGCCCTACTTTTCAGTATCTGTCCAATCCTGTTATATTTGTTGAGACCCCTTTCAGCTAAAGGCCCCCAGTGAACAAAAGAATTGATGCTGCCCCAAACCAGCTACGGGTCCATATCCATATCCTTTCCAACTGATATGCACATTCATGTTGTTACTGTACATTTATGGTCAAGGGTATTAAAAGCTGTGAATGATGGGGTACTTAATGGCTACTGCTTAGAGGATTATCATAGGACAGACATTAGAATGATAACAGTATTTTCTATGCATCTTTATTTATTCCTGTTATAAAGTAATTGCCATTCTTTTTTAGCTCCTGTCTTTTGTCCTCCTTTCACCCACACTACATCCAAGCTGTACCTATCATTTTCTGCAAAATGGCCGATTATTTTATTTTTTCTTTATTTCACACAAATATATCTTCCTTCTGATATTCATCCCTTTAACTTGATGAAATAGCAGTATCGTAGCTGGCTATTTCATAAGATTCATTGGAGATTCAAGGTTATTTTAGTCTAGCAATCATGTTCACCTTGCTAACACACACCCTCAGGTTTTACCTCCCTTCTCAAGGTAGTTAGTCCCCGGCAATACCACCTAATCATCCAGGTTTAGTTTGAAGAAAGTTACTGATTCACTTTGTTTAATTTGCAGAAGAAGTTTATTCTGTAGAAGAGGGGAGTACTGGGTGATGAATCTGTCTCTCCATCATGTTCTGTTTGTCTGCTGGTGGAGGTTCAGGCCTGTGGTTGTGATATTAGCTGAGTTGTGATGTTTACTTAAATGAAGGAGGTTCAGCAACACCGGATCTCTAATGCTGCTGTAAGTGAGCCACAGATCACCCCTTGGGAGTCTGTAGGACACAGAGTACAGGTTCAGAGCTTCTGACTTCTCCTGGTAACAAGGTTTCTTTAGATGGAAGATCTTATTAGTTAGGAATGTCTGGGGCTTTTTGAGTTTGTTCACATGTCAAATAAAGTATATACAAAATGGGGCATTTTACTCTATAATGGGTCTAATCAGTGAAAAATATAGGGAAATGATAAAATTTTTGGATCTGGATGAAATACCGTTATTTATTAGTGGGGCAAAGTATCAAGATTTTGTGACTACAGTTGCCACATGATGATCAAAGGAGAGGGAACTATCAACCCAAGTGTCCAGGTCCCTGACAGCTTTTTTATTTAGTAAGGGAGTGCTATATATATCCTGAAGTTTAATTGTAATAGTTGTTTTCCAAATTAAACAATATTATACTTTTCCATGTCTAATTTAAGCCCATTTTCTTACAATAGTTATTAACTAGGGTAACCTGTTTATGAAGTGTATTGATATCTGAGGGGGTCTTGACAGTTAAACCCATTTTATAGTTGTCTACAGATCTGGTTAATCAGAGGTCCTGGTTATCAGTTTTGGGATCAGAGAAGAAGACACTAAAGAAAAGAGGACCAAGAACAGACGCCCTGGGGACTCCACTGGTTACCTTAGCACTATTTGAACAGGTTCCTGATGCACAAACTGGGTTGATTCTTACATTCAGCTAACTGGTCATCCATCTTACCATATAAGGATCAATGTTTATGGCTGATAGTTTACTTACAGTTGAGGCATGGGTCATAGTATTGGATACTTTGACAAGATTTAAATAAGCTGTATGAATAACATGAACACTGTTAATAGCTTGTGTGACACCCTTGAAGAAATTGACAAGATTTAACAGACATGATCTCTGTTTGATGAAGGCAAATTGTTGTGGGTCAAGCCTAATGAGAATTTCAATATCATAGTTAATGAGATTGATTATGCTCACTCCATGACTTTACTGATCAGACTTGTAAGGCTGACTGGTCTATAATTTCTGGGGTCCATGATAGGGTCACCCTTTTGGAAGGGCATCACCAGATCAGTGCATTAGGATTTGGAACATAATCTGTGGATATGTTTAGGTTAAACAATTTGAGGAGAGGTTCAGCGAAGCCTGTTTGATGCCATTCATTAACAACGCAAGTATGTTGCCAGGTCCCATGGAGGAAGTTATGGGTCTTTGATAACACCTTAAGAACATGTTCCATATGATTGTGAACTGAGTTCTGTTTGAATAGGGGTTTCAGGGGGTGATGTTTGTGGTAAATTTGTTCGCCAATATATTTGCAGTGTCATTTGGGTCACAGCTGGAGGGGGGTCATTAAGCACACATTCAAAGAGTTCTGAGTATTATTTCTTAGTTTTCTAACATTACTAAATAAGGACTTATAGTTGTCCTTCCCTTCAGAAGCAAATCTTCATTCATGGGTTGCTTTACTGGTCCCTATAGTGCTTTTCATTTTCTTGTTGATAGTTTTTATGCTGTCCTCATTTTGAGGAGTTCTTGCTTTACTGTACAGTTTAAGAAGTTTTGTCTTGTTATAAATTTAATCTATGATGGTTGGCCACTGGGAGATGGAATTGTTGTAGAAGTGTAGTTAGGGTGGGGAGAAAAGGACAGCTGCCTCAGTCACAAGGTGTTAAGGATTGCGATCAGTCAGCATTACAATATCAGCATTTATTTCTATACTAGCATTTCTGAATTAATTCCGATACTGCTTTTGCAATCAGGACTGTGTGGCAAGTTGTAGCAAGCTGCAAGTGGTTTGGGTTTGCTACCATTTTTTAAAAGCAGAAAGTGTTAAATCACTTTTTTTAAGTGTTGATTTTTTTGTTTGTTTGTTCAACTTTGAGTTGAGTGAGTTGACGAGCACAGCTTGTTTGGGGAGAATATTCTTAGGTGAGGAGTGCTAGATTGGGGAACAGACATATTTTTGCTCCTTAACTTAGAATTGGGGTGGGGGTCAAATCATGGAATTAAACTGGATGTTAGAAGAGTCAGCTTTGGCTCTATATAGGTACTCCAGTCTGTGGGGGGCTAACTGAAGTCTCCTATAATTACTGAGTCATTGCTTCTAAGAATTTTCTCTAAAGCTTTTAGGAATCTAACATGATCATCTGGGGACATGGAGGGGTTTTGTAGCATGCTGTAACTTGGGAAATGTGTCTTGTTCATGGTAAGCTTAAGATTTAGCAGCTCAGTTTGTGGGTCAAATCAAATCAAAGACTCAATCTAAATGAGAGGTGTTTCCTAACAAATATGGAGATGCCACCCCAGTTTCCATCAGGCCTGCAGGCATGATAGGTGCAAAACTGAAGTACAGAGGGAGTGATTCCTTTACACTGAAACCAAGTCTCTGTAACTACACAGACATATTAATCTTCCAGATGCAGGACCACCTCATTATCAGGCAATTACTTACAAAGACAACTGGCATTTTGAATCGGTACCTTAATGAGGTTCTGTTTAGGTTTACATGAAGTTGCTAAGTTGGGATGTCCATTACATAAACTCTGCCTATAAAGGTACTACAGGAGCAGCAAAAGCTTTTGCCAATATGTGGAAACCCTTGAACAAGAGATGCAGGCCATCCCTTGCAAACAAGTTGGACTATTAGTCGTCTCATCTCAGGTGGGTATACATAGTGTCTTCCCCCTGGAGGGTTAACACCTATTTAGCCAATTGTATTCACAATGCTCTTGACAGAAAGTCAAAGACTGTGATGGAAATTTTAAGCTAATATGTTATTATAATTTTTTAGTGCAGAAGGTACATTTTATATCCCAATAAATACTAAAATAAAAAAGAAATTCTGTCAGCATACTCCAGATTGCTGTCTAACTGTAAGGGGTGTGAGTGCATTTCTGAGTGGCAGCTGATCTCTTTCAGTGTTATGTAAACTGTCAGGAACAGTAATGAACAAATGAAAGCAACAGCTTGGTAGTACACAGTACTGACTTAACTTTTTTTATTCCACTATCATCTTGGAAAAATAAATCTTTATTCAATTGATATGTATTGTTTTTTGTAAAGCAAATTGTACCATTCATCACAGCAAATGTTTCAATCAATTTAGTCTTCTAATGGCAGAAACAGGTTACAGTTAAAGAGTTTTAGACCTTTTCTCAGCTGTATTAGGTTTATTCGACAGCTGTGTATTGCTGGTTTTAAATCTTAAAAGGCACAGCAGAGAGTATGCATGAAAGGACCCAGTCACATGATAATGGAGTGTTTCAGAATTCTGGCAACTGCAAATTACTGACATTGTGCACTCAACCTGGTATGCATTACTTATGGGGATTTCAGTTACCGAAACCATGCTTATGTCAGGGCAATCTTTCAAAGAATGTTGACTCGTCCTCCATGCTGGTATGTCTAGCTTTATGTTTGAAGTTTGAACAACAAGTACAGGTGTTGTGACAGAACATCTTCAATATCAACTGAGAAATTTCTGATTATTTTTAAATGTTATTCTAATGCATAGTGTTGCTGTTTTGCTGTTTGCTGAAGGAGGTGTTGCAATGTCCCTTTTTTCTCTTCCTGCTAAGTGTACAGAATTCTGTTGACAGAAGTACAACAAATATTTTCTTATCTGGTCTCTTCTGTAACCTTATGCACCTAAAAAGAGAACATCCTGAGTGGGTGAACTGTTAGTTGTCCTATCAGAAGTTCCAAAACGATGGTCTTCTCAGCAAAAATAAGATGGATGGATGCATGTATTCTTTTCTTTACATGGTATAAACAAAACAGTGTTGGTATTTTAAAACAGAGGTTTTTAAGAATTAAAATTACTACTCAGATATTCACATTTTAAACAGAAACAGGATGTAGTTTGAATATGTGGGGAAAATGAGTTGACAGTGATTGTGGGGCAACCTATACAAATAACTTGGAAATATGACTGGCCTGGGATTACCCTTCAGATATCACTGGATGATGGAACATGTATGAGTTAAGAATACAATTATATAACTGGTATTCCTGGTGAAACCAAGCTATGATAAACAGAAGTAATCTTCGGGTATACAAACTGCATATTTGGGATATGGGTAACTGAAAAACAGACTGCGAAAAGTGGGGGGGATATGTATTCATGTCTACAAAAATATGTGACTGAGCCCAATTAAAAAAGATCAGTATAGGGATGTTGTGATCTGCGTCTGGTGAGTATCCCAGTAGTAAATTTATAATCATTAAGGTGGCCCTATTTTCATGCACTTATTTGCCTTCATTATCTGGTGAGTTATATATGAACTGGGGATAACAATAATTCACCTGCTTTACGGGCAGGGGGTCTTAACACAACTCAGCACTCTTTCCTTAACTGATGACTTTTTCATTATGAAGCTTATTGAGACGAATCTAGTAGGAATTTCCTAACTTGCATTCCTCCCTGGATCTAGTAGGTCAGTGATGCACACAGACCACTGTCTCACAGCCAGGGACCACACACAGTGCATACACTTGTTCCTTTCATGAATGGAAGGAGAAGTGACAATAGGGCTTACTGTTTTGTCAGCCATGCCTCAGTATTTAGGCCACTGGTCCTAAGATAATAAACTCCCTCAGTCTAATGGATATTTGGCATCATGAAGAGAGGATTTGAGAGGTCACAGGAAACTCCAAAAAATACATTGCTCATTTTTCAAAGGGCTACCAAGTATTGGGAGTATTATCATCCTGGGTGAAGAAGGGGGGTTGAAAAGGTTTGATGTAATTACAAAATAGCAAGATGAAAGAATAGTAAGGAATTATTGTAAATATGGAATAGGCCTTCATTAGCCTGTAAAGAACTTATAAGAAGTTTGAGTAACTGGGAGCTGTAGCCTTCTTAAGTTCCATTTCCTGGAAACCTTAAGTCATTGATTTTACTGTAGCTGTAGGCAGTGTGGGGGGAAGGAGGCAGCTGTCTCAGGCACAAGATTTTTTATTGGGTCACTTTCAGTGATTTACTACATTTTTTGTCTTAACCTTTGAGAGGGTTTTTTTTTTGCTTTTTTCGGTTTAGTGATGCTATTGCTGAAGATTCTTTGGACTTGCAATAGTCACACTCATTTAATATGTGGGGATGGATTTTTTAAGAAAGGATTATGATCATAGCCAGCTTTTTATGTGTTTGAGACATGGACATCTGTGTTGAGAACATGTAACAGAAATGATCAGAGAAACCCAATCATATGTCTTTGCTATGCATGGGACTTTAGCTGCCTTACCCTTAAACTGCTACTAGTTGTGAAAAAAAAAAGAAAAAGAAAAAGAAAAAAACGTGTAGCAGTTTGAAGCAATTTATAGTCTTTTTTTATCAGCACTACTTTATTTCCAAACCTCACAATTACAACCATTGTTTAGCCCTCATGCACAGTGCACTATTCATGTTCTGGAGGTTGGTCTACCATGTTGTATAAGAGTCTGGTGCTTCATATTAATAATTATACAAGGGACTCGATCCATATCCATGGTAAACAATATTCTGGCATTAAACATATAAATTGATATTAAATCTGGTGCAAACTATGGCCACTAAGTCCCCCCTAATGCTTGAGGAGTCACTCCCAGGTTGGAGATTTACCCCTACAAGAAACAATAATCCGAATTGAGCTTGGCATTCCTCCTTCCCATCTTGCATGACTCTCTCCCAGATCATCCATTTAGCTGTATGGAGATGACTTTTCTTGTATTTTATCACCTCCATCTCTGCATCTCTAACATCCTCTATCTACCTCATCCCACAATATTTGGAATCCTTGTTTGATTTTCATAGTCTTGTTATACTTTTTTTAGCAACTATCAGAATCATTGCTAATAAGGCCTTGACTTTAACCCCTTCCTCCAGGTCCTCTATCCAGTTTAAGGAATAGTGTATTTCCTGTAATTCCTGAGAATACACCAAAACATTACCAGTCAAGTTTTGTAAATCTTTTTTAAGGCTGTTGTGTCTAGTGGGTTAACAAATAAATAAAATAAACATTCCTTACTGGTAATAATAAAGTATAGGGTGTTACTGAATGAACATGAGTTTGTCACACACCTTTGCAGTGAGGTAATTTTTAAAAACTCCCTTGGACTTCACTGCTGCATTTTATGCAATATCCCACCTCCTTAAGGATGTGTGCTCAAATTAAGTGACATTAAGTACCGCAGAATTATGTCTCTAAAGAACTATTGGATGCTTGTCTCTTTATGAGCCTTCACAAACAAACCAGATTTTTGACATGAAGTAAACCAATTTCTGTAGTCATCTGGTTGGTAACATTTTGTTTTTTGATCTTAGACTGCATGCCAGTGAACAGTAAAAGGTTATGCTGAAAGATTCATTAAGTTGGAAACTAACCATGATAACAAATTCCACAGTTTTATGTATTTCACAGGTTATCCACGGAATCTGTGAAACAAAATTACTGATAAAATGGAAGCAAGTTCCATCCAGCCACATGATACTACAAAAAAAAAAAAAAAAAAAAACAAACAAAAACCCCCCAGAAATTTCAGTGTTGTGCAAACTATAAAATACTTAGCATGGATATATGAATTGTGTTTTCCCTGTGAGCAGTGAACCTCTCAACTGTACCAATTTTCAGAGAATGTCCAGATTTTTGCCTCATATTTTGGGTCTGTTTTTCAAAGCAACTGTTGTTTTCTGGCAAATTAGTGGCAAATCATTAAAGGTTGACATTAGAAAATAATGACAGACCGTTGAGTTTCAGACTTCATACCCTTCAGAAAAGTCATGTTAATGCAAAAGTTGTTATTCTATCAACCTTCTAAGTTTGTAAGAACAATATTTAAAAATTGTCCCTATTTTGGTGCCTTTGCCCCACTCTTATATATGGCTTTGTCCAGACTTCTTGCTCTAAGAGGTTGAGAGGTACTGAACATCCTTTACCACATACTTTGTTTCAGTTGTGGTAAAATAAATATTTAAGAGGTTGTTCTGGAAAAATAAGCTGTCTTTGCAAATGATTACTTCAAAATGCACATTAAGCAGGACTGGTGTGCCAAAATGTGTAACTTAACTGAAACAAAAATGCCATGTTTGTGCTCCCAATACTAAAACGTGGTTCATAAGTAGATAGGTTTACCATTTGTAATGAAGGTATTAGCTGCTACCCAGATGAGAGTTATATTTCCAGCTACCTAACCACTCCTCAGTGTTGTCTTTGAAGAGGGTTAGAGAGTTCCTTTATTTAATGGTGAAGGGCAGACTGTTCCAGAGTAGAGGTATTCTTTAGGATAGGTATCTAGCTCACCAGCAGGTTTTATTTGTATTATGGTGAAGGTTTAGGACTCTTGATAAATTCCAGATTTTATGAACATATAGGAGGTTGTCCAGGTTATGAGTATTGAGGCTTTTTAGGTTATACAGAGTCACTCTAGAACATTATATGAGATGAAAGAGAGAGAGACAGAGAACTATAATTTGTTCTGCATAAGTTCTCAATGATGTAGTCGCAGTATGGAGATTGAACTGAAGACCTCATGCTTGCCAATCATATACTCTTCCACTTAGCTACTCTCCCACAAATCTGGTCCTTTCTAGATGGTAGGACTCAAACCTACAATCTGCTCATCTTAACTTATTAAGATCTACGTGGTGTGGAATGTCACCATTCTGACAGTCTATACACATCTCGCATACCAGACCATTCTCTGAGAAATAAACTTAAAAAGCATAAGATAAATAAATGTAAATATTTTCTGAAGAAAAAAGGCATTAAAACTGCTCAGACAGCTATGTTAGTAGTAAGAAGTATTCTTTACAGTGAAAATGGTCAATTCATTCACAGTCTTTCCATAAATACTATAATATATTATAATGCATACAAACCCCAAATTATATTTTTGCTATACTTGCACAAAGTGTCACATCTTGGAAACTGTTTAACCCAAGTATATGTTGTTAGAACAATTTTGTTAACCAGACAAAACCTTTCATATGCCAACAAGAAATTTTTCTGTGTGCATGTTTATGAGATATTTACAGAAAAATGAAACATTTGCTTAATTGTATAAATATAAATAACACTAGAAATCACTCAAGATATATTGTTGACTAGTCCAAGTCCAACTGACATGTCCATTTTTTCAGGAGGCCGGGGAGAAAAACTCAAGGGTCATAGTTAGATTAACAAAAACATTGATGTTGTTACACAAATTATTAAATGATATGCATGGATATGCAACTTAAAGTGCAAATTTCAAAGATAGTTTTCTTCAACAGCATGCAAGGTTTCACCTTATGTCATGTAACACTTTGTAAAGTCAGTTGGTTTTTGAAGTAGTAAGTACATATTGAATTTTTTTTTATTTTAATTACTAACAAACAATTAACAATAGTGTGATATAAAAGGACACTCACAATAAATGTTCCTGTCTTCCACCATGGCATATCACACTGTACCCCTCAATATCATGTAGGGCTCTCAGATATGAAAATATGAATAATAAGTGACAGTGATTCATTCGTCTGCTGAAGGACATCCGAGATTAACAAGCTTGGTGTTATTTTGCTAATAACGCCTCACATTTTCTAATACAGTTTATTATTAGCTGGTAAGTCACTTAGTTAAAGAAACCAAACCCGAAAAGATCTGCATGCCATAAGGAGGTATGAGTGCAAACTGGAGGTATACAAAAAGATGCTATAGGCTTGAATTAGTTAAGTTAGACAGCTTATCCATTAGGTCACATAGGTGACTCTAAGCACCTATAGTGGGAACAGAACCCTCAGCCTTTTGATCTTCCCATAAAAAAAAAAAAAAAACTAACTGTACTACTTGTTGAGTTATCGACACATACAAGTTGATAAGCTTCCTTGATTCAGACATTGTGTTATGTTACCTAATTTTCTGTCCCAGGGAAAGGAAAGCATATGAAGCATTTTATGACTTGGACACTTTATGCTCAGATTTTATTATTTTTGTCTCTTTTTAAGACAAATGCAATCTAAATATCTTAAACATGGCTTATTTTATTTGACATTGCAGGATGAAGTGATACAATGATATGCCAATTAGTGTTGCTGCATCATAGATGCAAGGTTTAATCTTTTTTTTTGTCTCTTCCTATTTAGACCAACAAGCCCTACCTCATACATACAACCCATAGACTTCCTTGAAGTTACGAGGCCATTCAATCCAAGGACCATGTACACCTTGCCATGGGCTCAGACTTTACTGCTTTTCTCAAGGAGGAAGAGTCTAGTTAATCCTGGGGTATATTTGAGAATACCCATCCAGGCATCATGGATTAGGCTGAAGGAAGACCTTGAATCTTGTTGTTTAACCTGCAGAGGAAGTTTATTCCAGAGAAGAGGCAGGCCTTGGGTGATAAATCATGTTCTGTTTATCTGCTGATGAAGGCTTAGCTCTCTGGTTGTAATATTAGCTGAGCCGTTATTGAAATATAGGAGGTCAAGGACCTCTAGGTCTGTAATGGTGTGATAAGTGAGGCACAGGCTCCCCTCTCAGGTTGTCTGTAAGACACAGAGTACAGGAACATGGCTTCCAGTCTCTCCTGGTAACTAACTCTTAAGCTAAAGATTTTTTAGGAACCTCTGGACCTTTTTAAGTTTGTTGATATGTTGACTGAGATGCAAACCAAATAGAGGGATGTACTCTATAACCAGGTCTCATCAGTGCTGTATAAAGGAGAACAATAACCTCTATGGATCTAGACAAAATGTCCATGCTTTACAGATTGCACTCATAAGGCTGAATGGTCTATAATTTCCAGTGTCCTTGGTAGGATCACCGTTGTGGAGGTTCATAACCACAGCACTGTGCCAGGATTCCGGAACACAGCCTATGGCTAAACTTAGGTTTAACAGTCTAAGGAGAGGTTCAGCAAGGGCCTGCTTGATGCTGTTTAGTAGGCACCAGTGTATGTCATCTGGACCCATGGAAGAAATATTTTTATTAAATAAATAAATTATAACATTTTGAAAACATGTTTGTCAGTAATGACAGGGTTGTATAAGCAAATATGGGATGAGTGAATCTTTGTTTTATGTGCCACTATTTGTTCTAGATTATTGTCACTGGCGAAGTTGCAGTCCGACCCCATGGGCAAAAATGGGAAAAAAGGGTTGTGGATGAATGGATTTGTCCCATCCCACACCTGACATGCAGTGATGTTATCACGTGTCTGTGTCCATATCTGCATATGAACTGCTGTCGCATTTCCCCTAATTTACAGTAAGAATGATGATCCTGCTCTCCACTGTGGGCTGTGTTCATACCTGAAAACCCTCTTTCCTCCATTTTGATAGGGAAGCTGGCAAATTGTCACTCATATCTGATACCTCAGAAAACTCCTCAGGAACTACATCTGCTAATCACCTTCAGTCTCCTGTTTTTTATTCAGGGATCCATCTTAATCCTTTCCAGAATTAGTTATGTGGAATTTGCATATCCTTTCCCCTGTCCTCATGGCTTTGCTTAAAATGCTTTGATCTCCTCCCATCTTACAAAGACAAAATAGTTGAAAGTCTAGCCTTAACATCTATATATTATTTGTTTTCAATTGTTGCTGAACAGTTTTCCAAGGATCACCTCATTTATGCTGTTATCTTTTTCTCTTTCAGCTGTTCCCGTTAGGGGTTACCACAGCGGATCATCTAATTCCATTTCTTCTTGTCCTCTGCATCTTGCTCTGTCACACCAATGACCTGCATGTCCTCTCTAACCACATCCATAAACCTTATCTTAGGCCTTCCTCTTTTCCTCTTACCTGGCAGCTTCATCCTTAGCATCCTTTTCACAATATACACAGCATCCCTCTTCAGCACATGTCCAAACCAATGCAATCTCGCCTCTCTGGCTTTGTCTCCAAACCATCCAACCTGAGCCGACCCTCTAATATACTGATTCCTAATTATGTCCATCCTCGTCACACCCAGTGCAAATCTTAACATCTTTAACTCTGCCACGTCCAGCTATGATGCTTGCCTTTTTGTCAATGCCACTGTCTTCTAACCTATGCAACATAGCTGGTCTCACTACCGTCTTGTAGACCTTCTCTTTCACTCTTACTGGTACCTGTCAGTCACAAATCACTCCTGACACTCTTCTCCACCCATTCCACCCTGCCTATACTCTCTTCCTCACCTCTCTTACACACTCACATTTACTCTGAACTGTTGATCCCAAGTACTTAAACTCATCCATCTTCGTCAACTTTACTCCCTGCATCCTCAACATTCTTCTGTCCTCCCTCTCATTCACACACACATATATTCTGTCCTAGTCCTGCTGACCTTCATTCTTCTCATCTCTAGAGCTTATATCCATCTCTCCAGGGACTCCTCCACCTGTTCCCTACTCTCACTATAGATCACAATGTCATCTGCAAACATCATAGTCCACAGGGACTCCCGTCTGATCTCGTCTGTCAACCTGTCCATCACCATTGCAAATAAGAAAAGGCTCAGCGCTGATCTTTGATGTAATCCCACCTCCACCTTAAAAGCATCCGTCACTCCTACCGCAGACCTCACTGCTGTCACACTACCCTCGTACATATCCTGTACCACACTTACATACTTCTCTGACACTCCCGACTTCCTCATACAATACCACAACTCCTCTCTAGGCACCCTGTCATATGCTTTCTCTAAGTCCACAAAGACACACTGTAACTCCTTCTGACCTTCTCTATATTTTTCCATCAACACTCTCAGGGCAAACATCGCATCTGTAGTGCTCTTTCCCGGCATGAAACCATAATGCTGATCACTAATCATCACCTCCCTTCTTAACCTTGCTTCCAATACTCTTTTCCAAACTTCAAGCTGTGACTGATCAGTTTTATCCCTCTGTAGTTACTACAGCACTGCACATCACCCTTATTCTTAAAGATAGGTATCAAAACACTTTTTCTCCATTCCTCAGGCATTCTCTGACTTTCCAAGATTTCATTAAACAATCTGATTAAAAACTCCACTGCCATTTCTCCTAAGCACCTCCATGCTTCCACTGGTATGTCATCTGGGCCAACAGCCTTTCCATTCTTCATTCTCTTCATAGCTGTCCTTACTTCCTCCTTGCTAATCTGTTTCACTTCCTGATTCACTATCCCCACATCATCCAACCTTCTCTCTCTCATTCTCTTCATTCATCAGCCCCTCAAAGTACTCTTTCCATCTGCTCAACACATTCTCCTCGCTTGTAAGTTTTCCTCAATATCCTTTATCACCCTTACCTGCTGCACATCTTTCCCAGCTCGGTCCCTCTGTCTAGCCAATTGGCACAAGCCCTTTTCTCCCTCTTTAGTGTCCAGCCTTTCATACAACTCTCCATATGCCTTATCCTTAGCCTTCGCCAACTCTCTCTTTGCCATGCACCTCATCTCCTTATACTCCTGTCTACTTTTTTCATCTCTTTGACAATCTCACTTCTTCTTCACCAGCCTCTTCCTCTGTATACTCTCCTGTACTTCTTCAATCCACCACCAGGTCTCCTTGACCTCCTTCCTCTGTCCAGATGTCACACCAAGCACCTTTCTAGCTGTCTCCCTTACCAGCTCTGCTGTAGTTACCCAGCTATTTGGTAACTCTTCACTGCCCCCCAGTGCCTGTCTTAACTCTTCCCTGAACTCCACCTCACAATCACCCTTTTTCAACTTCCACCATTTAATCATTGGCACTGCTCTCACACTCCTCTTCCTCTTCTTGATCACTAACGTCATCCTACAGACCACCATTCTATGCTGCCTAACTACACCTTCCCCTGTCACCACTTTACAGTCTCCAATCTCCTTTAGACTGGCCCTCCTGCATAGGATATAATCCACCTCATTTATGCTGTTATCAATTTATTAAATGAATAAAACATATTTCAGAGTAACAAAAACTAGAGGGGAAACAGATATCTAATATCCAGTATTAGGGAGGACTGAGGGACCCTCAGCTCAGTGTACATTGGACCAGACTCTTTTAAAATGCAAAGTTTAAAATAAATACATGGCTCTACCTAAGATTCTTTAGGAATGAAAAGCTTAAAAAGAAATACCTTTACCTAAACAGCCTCAAGAAGGATTGAGTCATTATGCAGAGCACCTGCTGAAGAATAAACGTTTTCTTAAGGCATGCTTTAAAAATATTTATAGTACATTCCTTCCCACTGTAGCAAAACTGAGAATAAATCAGCTGCAGTTCTTTTTTTGTTTTCTCATCTTCTCAGAACTTCCTGGAAGCTGTATGTGCTGACCACAAGTAAAGATGCAGGAACCCCCCCCCCCTGGGGTTCCTTCAGTGAACTCACTATATCCCTAGGTCAGTGTTGTATTCTTGCTCTTAGAAGTACATGCTGACTTCTGTTACCTTGGCATCACATATTGTTTCTTCACATTTCTGGTCTTTGTAATTTTCTAGGGTGATGCCTGAAGGATCTCATTATCCAAAATAAATAAAAATGATGCAATCAAAGAAAAGTCCACTGTAATCATATGTTTACATCTATAACCTAATGCTTGTGAAGATTCAGAAGGTCATCCAAGTATATATTCATCTGGTTATAAATAATCCAGCTGCAGACACATTTTTCCTGAACACTGCTGTATTCAGCATTTACTACTGCCAGTTAAAGATGCTTAAGAAGGTGATGCAGAGTTGTGTTTGATACAACAAGAAAAACGCAATGAGTGAAATCTGGTCAATGCTTATATAGAATCAGAAATGACATGCAGTTTGTGAGAGAATTGACATCTAATGTAATTAAAATGCTAACAGAGGGAGGTAATGCAACAGTGGGGCATGGAAATGCTAGTTGTGAAATGGGGACAAATGCATATAAAATCTGGTACAGGTATTTTGAAGCAGAAACTATGAAAATATCATAAATGTTGTAATAGGTATCAAATAACAGTTCCAGACCCATCATTCTGTACATTTATCCTGTTTTTTACCCCACTCAGTCCCTTGATGCCCCTCTTATTGTCCACCAAGCCTTCATTATCACCTTAAGCATTCCAGCCCAGTTATCTAAATAAACCGCATCTTTACTCACTCAGCACATTTCCACCATGAATTAACATAGTACACTGAACCCATCATGTTAAGTGGGTGTCTTTTCATTAAGTGAATATGGTGTCAAGACAAGTTCCTGCTAAGTGAGTATGCAGGTCATATAAAGTGCACTGAGGATCTGAAAAAGGATGGTGAATGTATTAAAGAATTGTTTGTAATAACTACAATATATTGGCCTAAATATTTTAAAGGTTAAAATATGCAATTTTATGACAGCATAACAATCATTTTCTCTTCTCTCTTTCCGACACTCCAAAATGATGGGAATCCTTCCTTGACTCTTGCCACTTGCATGGGCTACAAAGAGGTATACTTGTTTAAAAATACAGATGGTCTTCCTTGATGGCTACTGAATTAATAGAAATTAAGAAGTGATTTTATGTATTATTATTATTATTTATGGTTTCATGGTGGTGGGGTGTCATATTTGGCCTTGGCGATCATCTTGTTCTCCCCAAATTTCACAAACATCAGTTTTAATGATTAGGAGGTTTTTGCAGTTGACTAAGGTACTTTCTTTTGGAGAACCTATGCTGCAAGTAGCAGGTGTGACTTTACACATCTGTGCTAATTCATGTATATTAAAGAAGTGTGTGTCGCCTAAGTATACCAGCTTTTATTCTAAGAAATGGCACAGCTACAGTACACTTGAAATGATAATAGAATAGTACAGAAAAGTACTCATTACTTAGAGGCATTCAAGAAACGGCACAACTACAGTACACTGAGCACCTTGAAATGATGCTAGAATAGTACAGAAAAGTACTCATTACTTAGAGGCATTCAATAAACAGCACAACTACAGTACATTGAACACCTTGAAATGATGATAGAATAGTACAGAAAAGTACTCATTACTTAGAGGCATTCAATAAACAGCACAACTACAGTACATTGAACACCTTGAAATGATGATAGAATAGTACAGAAAAGTACTCATTACTTAGAGGCATTCAATAAACAGCATGACTACAGTACACTGAGCACCTTGAAATGATGATAGAAGAGTACAGAAAAGTACTCATTACTTAGAGGCATTCAAGAAACGGCACAACTACAGTACACTGAGCACCTTGAAATGATGCTAGAATAATACAGAAAAGTACTCATTACTTAGAGGCATTCAAGAAACGGCACAACTACAGTACACTGAGCACCTTGAAATGATGATAGAAGAGTACAGAAAAGTACTCATTACTTAGAGGCATTCAATAAACAGCATGACTACAGTACACTGAGCACCTTGAAATGATGATAGAAGAGTACAGAAAAGTACTCATTACTTAGAGGCATTCAATAAACAGCACAACTACAGTACACTGAGCACATTGAAATGATGCTAGAATAATACAGAAAAGTACTCATTACTTAGAGGCATTCAAGAAACGGCACAACTACAGTACAATGAGCACCTTGAAATGATGATAGAAGAGTACAGAAAAGTACTCATTACTTAGAGGCATTCAATAAACAGCACAACTACAGTACACTGAGCACCTTGAAATGATGATAGAAGAGTACAGAAAAGTACTCATTACTTAGAGGCATTCAATAAACAGCACAACTACAGTACACTGAGCACCTTGAAATGATGCTAGAATAATACAGAAAAGTACTCATTACTTAGAGGCATTCAAGAAACGGCACAACTACAGTACACTGAGCACCTTGAAATGATGCTAGAATAATACAGAAAAGTACTCATTACTTAGAGGCATTCAAGAAACGGCGCAACTACAGTACACTGAGCACCTTGAAATGATTATAGAATAGTACAGAAAAGTACTCATTACTTAGAGGCATTCAAGAAACAGCACAACTACAGTACACTGAGCACCTTGAAATGATGCTAGAATAGTACAGAAAAGTACTCATTACTTAGAGGCATTCAATAAACAGCACAACTACAGTACACTGAGCACCTTGAAATGATGCTAGAATAATACAGAAAAGTACTCATTATTTAAGAAATGGCACAACTAAAGTACACTGAGCACCTTGAAATGATGCTAGAAAAATACAGAAAAGTACTCATTATTCAAGAAATGGCACAACTACAGTACACTGAGCACCTTGAAATAATGCTAGAATAGTACAGAAAAGTACTCATTATTCAAGAAACAGCACAACTACAGTACATTGAGCACTTTGAAATGATGCTAGAATAGTACAGAAAAATACTCATTACTTAGAGGCATGCACTTTTAATTTTAATGCTGTTAGCATATCCTTTTAAATATGTTAGCACTGTTAAATGTACTTACCTGAATGCTCACAATAGGTGCCCATCTTCCATATCAGTAGTCATGCAGACAATATATTTTCAAGTTAAATTTTGTGCAGTAAGGATATTTTACCTTTACATAACCATGTAGACAAATGAGATGAAAGGGTGTGAAATAAAGGTGCCTGTGAATAAATTGCTCAGGAATGACAGACAGGGAAGAGATAAAGACAAAGTAGCAATCGACATAAATGTAACATGTAAGATCAGAGATGAAGAAGACTATTTCATGAAGGGGCAAGAAGCCACTCATGGTCAGGACCTAGTAATAAATACCATGGCAGTTATGGTGGAGGACGGATGAAATGCTGGTGAATTAGCCCATTCTATCAAAACCCAGACACTGATGGAAGTGGATGAAACACTGGAGAGAGAATACATGAGTGGGGTACTAGACACAAGAATGGAAGTGGATGAAACACTGGAGACAGAATACATGGGTGGGGTACCAGACACATTGAGGGAAGTGAATGAAACACTGGAGAAAGAATACACGAGTGGGGTAAAAGGAAGAGGCATGGAAGATCCAAATTTAACAGGAACAGACTGTGACTTTTTATGGTTTAGGGTAGACAGAGAATTGGAAGTGACTAAGGATTTGGACCATGAAGGGTTCAGTCATCTGGTGTGAGAATGTACCAGAAAAGACATACTTTTTAATGGGCTGCTTCTTAGAAGTCTGAGACCCATAACTGTGAGTCCCACAACTGTGGAAAAATAATCTCCATACAGAAAAGTTTGGAATTCACTGTAACACCGTTAAAGTAGTTTTGTGGGGGGTAAGGGAGAGACTCCCATCCCGGACTTCCTGACATGGAGGGGGTCTGCACTTCCCATACCTGTGTGGGATCTCTGTACCTCAGATTAGCTAGAGTTTGGCATAATTTTTTTATTTATTTTTTATTTGCAGATTTGTTAACTGGGAAAGTCCATTGAGTCGAGATGAGCCCTTTTTCAATGGAGGCCTGGGGAGAAAAGCTCCATGTACAGTCATACAAAAGGAAAAATCTACAAATCTCAATACAAAATATTACACAATTTAAAAAAGTAACAAAACACATTGATATAGTAAAATAGTAACAAAAGGATTTGTGTAGTATGCCATAACAATACATTCTATACAAACATAAGATAACAAGCATTCTGTAGTAACTCCGAAAACCACCAGACAAACTAAGTAATCCGAGAAACACAAGGAAAGCAGTCCCACAGGTTCAAAACACGTAAAGATTGCAATAAATCCAGTCAGTGAAGATAATCACGAATGTAATAACTTTTTAAAACGTTAGAACTTTATTCATACACAAGCACTTTCGGAAGGCTTTGTATCCTTCCTTCCTCAGACCAAACAACTCATCAAAGATTGATTCTCACTTAAATACAATCCCGATTAAACCATTAATGACCTCATAGGTGAGAACCATCTTTCTTTAAAAACATTTTATGCTAAACCATCATAAATACTCGCTTTAAAGTGCATAAATACAAATTGTGCATACATTAAAAACCAATCTATAATAATGAAACCTTTAGTTACAGCTAATCATATAAATATTATATATAAAGGCTATTTATCCTACTATAAAAACGGTGTAAACATATACAATGTATACAAAAGGCCTTATTGTTTCTAATTAAACTATCCCTCCCTACAACTAAATAGGCAAGAAGGGCACACCATGTCTGAAGCAGCTATCTGAATCAGAATAACCATTAATATAACACCATATAATGTAACCTATGTGTAATAATAGGTGGTAACTAGTAAATGGAAACAAACCCAAACTAAAATCAATATGTAAACCCCGCACCATCAATGTATCAAAAGCATAAGAAGGTTGTATATCAAGCCGAAAGTAAGGCTCTCAAAAATATTATGTAAAATATATACACACATACTTATTATTGTATATATATTGTAGTGTATATAAGATTAAAACCAATGAATAAATAAGGGTCTCATACACATATTTATTCATTATTTATTCATTGGGTTTGTTTCCACCGTTTTTATAGTAGAATAAATAGCCTTTATATATAATATTTATATGATTAGCTGTAACTAAAGGTTTCATTATTATAGATTGGTTTTTAATGTATGCACAATCTGTATTTATGCACTTTAAAGCGAGTATTTATGATGGTTTAGCATAAAATGTTTTTAAAGAAAGATGGTTCTCACCTATGAGGTCATTAATGGTTTAATCGGGATTGTATTTAAGTGAGAATCAATCTTTGATGAGTTGTTTGGTCTGAGGAAGAAAGGATACAAAGCCTTCCGAAAGTGCTTGTGTATGAATAAAGTTCTAACGTTTTAAAAAGTTATTACATTCGTGATTATCTTCACTGACTGGATTTATTGCAATCTTTACGTGTTTTGAACCTGTGGGACTGCTTTCCTTGTGTTTCAAGCATTCTGTAGTACATAGAATGCAAATTGTCCATGCAACATTCCTGGAAGTACTGCAATACCAGGTGAATGTGTGGCTGGAGCAAGCCCCTGTTCCATCTACCTCTTCCAAAAATCAATTTAATATAAGGTCCCCAGATAAAGGACATATCAGATATTAAACTGATAAGAACAGATACTACACTTAAATTATGCCAAAAAGCCAAGAAGCGATTAATACTCTAAGATACAGCAGTCTCAGGGTTAGTGTATACCTATATTCGCGTTTACAATCCCACTATTCTGAGGGTCACAGCTACCGTCATGGAATTTCAACCATTTTATATGTGGCCTTAACTGATACAGAAGGGGATCACAGGTGTCCAGGGGATGGCACTACTGGCTATCTGTGAGCATGTAAGAATACAAAGGCAACGGTGTTGGGATTTTGGGGGTGAGTAGTATATGCTCAGCTGTGGGAGGGAGCTAAGGAAGAGTTACTGAGTCTGAAGGCAAAATGAGGGCATGAACAAGTGATGAGAATGGAACAGGGATGGAATACACCTCACTGTGGATAAGTATTTGTGAAAAGATCAAAAAAGGGAAATGAAGAGAAAAACAATGTGGTTACAAGGCAATGTGAAGCTAGCACTCCAGAAGGACCAGGAAGAAATGTAAAGAATTATGTGAGGGGGAGTGTAGGTGTAAGTTACAAAAGGAATTGGCAGAACACGATTAATAGAGATTAACATTGTTTTTGTTATGTAGCAGAAAGGAGGAGGAGAAGAGAGACTGATGTGGCCAAAATGAGAATGAAACGAAAGGGGGTCAGTAAAAAAGTGAAGGCACTGAATGAGTACTTCACTTCAGTGTTCAAAAAACAAAGAGAATGGAGAGTGTCATGCAGGAAGTGAGGTATAGCAGAATGGAAAGAACAGTGGATAGACATCAAACAGAGATGAAGGAAATATGAAGAAACTGCTACCCAAAGGGGGAATGAAATACAGGGACCAGATGGACTTTCTGCCAGGTTGCTCATGCATCTGCTCAGTATTCTGGCAGGTCTTGTAACACAGGTCTTCAGCAGATCATCGGCCATTGCAAAAAGCCTGGACTGATGAACTAAATAATGTTAGGCTTAGAACAGATAGAACAGACTTAGGAAATGATGCATCTATTTTCTCCAAAGAACATTCAAATCCTATGAAACATGATGAGGCCCCTGAAAACTATGGAATTGTGGATGCAAGTACTCAGCAATCTGAGGATTCGGTTTGTTTAGAAGGAAACAAAAAAAGAAATAAAGGAAGATGTTCTCAACAAATAACAAGGAAGAAAAAGAAACTGACTAATGACTGTAAAGGAAAGAGAATACATAGTAAAAAGGATTCTGCTTTGTTATGTAACACACTGGTGACAGGGAATGAAGATATATATCAGAAAACCCTCAGTCTACAGAAAAAGGCACCACCTTTCCAATGGAAAAGGTTGAAAAAAGAGGCAAGGGGCAGGTGAAAAGGAAGAAATCAAAACTGAACCTGGAAGGATTGAAGAATATTACTGTAAGAAAAAAGAAGAGAAAGACAAATGTTGACTACATGGCTCAAGCTGTGGATTTACAATACCAGCTGGATGAGAATTTAATACGCAATGAAAACAGTGGAATTAATAAGACTAATAGTGATGAAGATCTATCCTTTGTAACAATTGATAGTGCAGAAAAGACTGTATTAGAAGCTGAAGATTCTACAGAGATGGTCAGCAAAGATAATATTGCAATTGCAGATTCAGTTATTAGAGGAACTGATACTTATATTTGCAGAGAATATAATGAACATCGAGTAGTGTTATGCTTGTCAGGAGCAAAAATAGAAGATGTGAAACAAGCCTTGGAACGCCTTAATGTAAGAAGGTATGGATCTGTTTTTATTCATGTTGGTACAAATTATGTCACCAACAAAGATTCTCTGACTGCTAGTCGGGAACTGACAGCCCTCCTAGATAGTATTGCTTGTACTGGTGTTTGGACGTATTTTTCACAAATCACCTTATAGAAAGGATAGTCAGGTCACTGTGAATGAAGAGATTTTTTGGGTAAATACCTACATGGAAAAAATGTCCTGTTTTAAAAAATGGAAATGTGTAGGGCATCCAAGCCTTGTTTTGGGCACACATGTGTTCAGACAGGATAGTGTGCATTTGTCTAGATCAGGGAAGAGAATTTTTGCAGCAGATATTTTGCCATATTTGACAAACACTAGCCAGGATTTTTGCCAGGTCAAAAATGTAACACTTCACAGATAGCAACATTTGATGCATCTGTGATGGTTGTTAATGCTAGGAGCATTAATAATAAAGTTGTTTTATTAGAAAATTGGCTACGTTCCCACAAGATTGATGTTGTTATAGTTTGTGAAACATGGTTAAAGAACAATGACTGCAAACCAGTTTTGTCAGGGTATAAATGTTTTTACTGTAACAGACATTCTAACAAAAAATCAGGTGGAGGTGTTATGATAGTGATTAAAGATAGCTATGAGACTTGTGATTATCACATGTTCAATGATAACACCAATACTATAGACTGTGTAACTGTGACAATAAAAACAACACTCCTCAAAACCGAGGTGGAATCCTTCAAAGCCCCCGGGCCTGTGGAAAATATGGCCCAGACCGCAGAATCCTTTATAAATGCATTCTATGAACACCTTCAGGAATGCATGGATCATGCAATCCCAAATAAAACCAAGACCTAATCCTCCAAAGGCAGACGTCCTATCTGGTGGACCCCAGCCATAAACAAACTATACAATAGAAGGAGGAAGCTACTACATGATAGAGCAAAATCCCAAAAAGGGAAGGCATCTCTGATCAGTATTAGCAAAAAACTATGGGCACTCATAAAATCATCTAAGGCCAGCTTCGAGAGAAAAATTGCACAGTACACTAAGGTTAATCACAAGGCTTTCTTTAGTTATGTTAGGAACCTGGGTGGGAATTCCCAGATATGCTTAGAATTAGTCCAAAATGACAAAAAATACACCAAACCCACAGACATTGCCAACATCCTAGCTGACAGATTCAGCACAACCCCCCCCCCCCCCACCAAAAGGGCAAATACCTATACCAGCAGAGTGCTGCCCCCCTGACACCTCAAATGCTCAGGTAAGAGCCGCCCTCTCCAAAGCAAAAAACACAGCATCAATGGGACCAGATGGTGTCCCATGCTGCGTCCTACATGAACTCCAAGAAGAGCTAAACCCAAACATAAAACTACTGTCCAATCTCAGCCTTACTACAGGATATGTACCCAAATAGTGGCATACAGTAACAGTGGTCCCTCTCCACAAAGGTGGTGCCTCAACAGATCCTGGAAACTATCGCCCCATAAGCCTGACTAGCTTGGTCTGCAAAGCTATGGAAAGGATCATCATGGACCTCATAAATAAAGATATTGGGGACCTACAGACACTGGATCCTACCCAGTTCGGCTTTGTTAAGGGCAGATCCTGCCTCTTAAACCTGGTCGATTTCTTTGAAACAGTCACCAAGGCCATTGACGAGGGGAAGGTGTCCACACAGCTCACCAGCTTAAATATAAACACCTATGTTACTAGATGGGTTGCAAACTGACTCAAGGACAGAATCCACATGGTTAGAATTGCTGGAGCCATGTCAGACTCCAAACCAGTTACAAGTGGTGTCCCACAAGGCTCAGTCCTGGGACCTCTCTTGTTCGGTATATATTTCTCAGAGGTACAGGCCAACATGGAAGGACTGTGGCTGACCAAGTTCGCAGATGACTGCAAACTTGGCGCCATAATCGACTACCCAGCCGACACAAGCATCCTCCAAAAGGGCCTCATAGAAACAGACAACTGGTGCCAGAGCCATGGCCTCAAGCTAAATGCCAAAAAGTGTATAGTCATCCCCTTTGGCAACAACAAAGTGCCCACAAATTACCACATAGGTGGTAATCCATTAAGTACAGAAGAAGTAATTCGGGACCTGGGGACCCAAGTTGACAGCAATCTCTCATTTGACAACCACGTGGCCAAAGTGGTTAGAAAAACATTTTATATAGCCCACCTAATCATGAAGGGATTCACATCTAGATCAGGGGAGGTCATTGCGCCTCTTTACTCATCCAACAGGCCCATAATTGAGTACAATGCCCCTTTTGGGATGTACCTTACCAGATACCTGCAGCAATTGGAAAGACCCCAAACGTACCTCACCAAGAGGATCAAAGGGCTCAAACAGATGCCATATGCTGCCCGGTTAAAGAAACTCCAGCTCTACTCAGTGGCATACCATCTGCTCAGAGGCGATCTGTGCCTGACGTATAAAGCCATGTCCAACCCGGAATTAATGGACATGCTGCACCTCAGAAAATCCAAATCCCATCGAGCTACGTGCTCAAGAGACTTGAACCTCAGCACTGAAATAAATAAGACATGCTGGAGGGACAGATTCATAACCCAGAGGCTCCCTTCACTCTGGAATAAAATCCCAGTCCAGGTTAGGCAGAGTCCCTCATTGACTCTCTTCAAGAGGAATCTTGATGAGTGGATGGGAGATCGTAGGTTTACCCCGGGTATCACTTCTGTGTCACTGTTAGACAGAGGCACAGTATACTAACCTCGAAAAAGGGCATAGCAAAATTAATTTAAAATGGGTGGCGAAAGCCAAACACACTCTGGCTAGGCTTATAAATGCCCTAGGGCAGATAGCCTAGTATGAACCTATGAACCTGGAACATAAAACAATTGTTGGAGTGTACAGACCACCAAAGTCAAGTGCAGATGACCTAGAGGAATTCATACATTTCTTACATGAAACACAGGAGGGAAGAATAATATTAGCTGGGGACTTAAATTTACCAGAAACAGACTGGAATAATATTGATTCAACAATGTTAGTAAAGAAATTATTCAATATTCAGGAACAACAAATGCTTCAGATTGTAAAAAAACCTACCAGGGGACGGAATATACTAGATATTGTTTGTGTTCCCAAAGAAATTACTGTAACCTCAAGTCAAGTTTTACCACCATTGATGTGCAGTGATCATGGGGTCATATAGGTTAATGTGTTGCTAGATAATTCTGCCAAACTGAAATCTAAGCCAATGCACAGAAGGCTAATTACAGATTATACGGAAGCAAAATAGTTACTATATAAAACTAACTGGAGTGAGGTGTTCAGTGGAAAAACTGCAGATGCAATGTGGAAAGTTTTGAAAGAGAAATTGTTTGAGTGCAAAAAGTCAAAAAAATTTTAACATCAGGATCTAGGCATGCAACATCAGGGGGGGTATATTTCCATAGAGACAAAAAATATAAGAAATGGAAGAGAGGTTGAACTACAACTTTGAAAACAGAAATAAACGAGCTGGACAAACAGATTAAGCATAGTGTTAGACAAGATCAAGAAAAATTTGAAGAAAATTTATATAAAGATATTGAGCATAATAGGAAACTTTTTTATAGATACATAAGATGTGGAAGGAGTAAAGATACACGTATTTGATAAACTGTGTGCAGATTTTAAAATTTATTCTTAGACACAACAGATTATAGATATATTTATAAAACTTATGCAAAACAGTTTGGCTCCACAAAAGGGGTGGTAAGCTGTCCTAGTGACATCCAGGTAACCCCAGATACTGGAATCAAATTATATTATATTGAAAAAGAACTGTGCAAACTGGATCCAAACAAAGCGCAGGGAGGAGACGGAATAAGTAACTATGACCTGAGAACACTTAAGCAAGAACTTACACTGCCATTACATCTATTATTCACTGGGTCATATAAATATGGGGAGAGTCCTCAAGATTGGAGGCATGCACTTATTAAACCTGTCTTTAAGGGAAAGGGCAGTAGGACAAACCCAGAATCATATAGACCCTTAAGTCTACTTTCATGTTGTGGAAAAATAATGGAGAAGGTAATACTGGATACATTGTTGTCAGAACTGGATAGGTTGGGACTTGAAACCATATATCAGCACATATATGTTGAAACTATTACCACCTGTAACATGATGTTCTATAACAATATAATAACAGCTATGAATGAAAAATTGTGCTGTGATGTGATTTATATAGATTTAACTTCAGCATTATATAGATTTAACTTCAGCATTTGACAGGGTCATGCACAAAACACTGATCAATAAATTAGTACAACTAGGTATTGATATACTGCTGATAAGATGGATAGCTGCATGGCTTACAAATAGGACATGGCAAGTATCACACACCAGCTGGACAGGTGAAATCCTTGGTTACAGTCAAGGTCTCCCACAGGGCTCTGTACTTGGCACTTACTTGTTTAGATTGTATCTTTCAGACCTTAGTTTTTCATCTGAGGTGTTCTACAGTCTATATGCTGTCGACCTGAAATTGGGTAAACTGATTACAAGTGCTACAGATAAGGCATGTCTGCAAAATAATTTGACTAAATTGACCATTTGGGTACAGGAGAATAATATGTTGATAAATACATCAAAAACTAAGCATATGAGATTTGGGAGACATAAACTGAAAGGTGAATATTTAATACAGCACACAGTGATTGAAACTGTAGAATCATTTAAGGACCTGGGTATATGGGTAGATTCAGCTATGAGTTTTTCTAATCATATCAACCAATTGGATAATGATAGTTATAGAACTATAGGTTGCATAAAAAGATTTATAAAGTTGAGGAAATCAAACATAATGAAGTCATTGTTTGTTAGTTACATTAGACCCAAACTTGAGTGTGGAATAACAATATGAAAACCCTATAGGAAAACAAGCATGAATAAACTGGAAAGAGTACAGTGGAAATAAACTACGGACATCCATGGATGTGAAAATCTAAGTTATTATGAAAGACTAAAATATCTGAACTTGTACAGTGTCTCTTACAGATCTTTAAGAGGAGATCTTATTCAGGTATATAGGGCATTTAGGGACAACTACCTCTGGGAATGTTTCGGGTTATCAAAAAGTACTAGAGAATTGTCAGATAACCTATGTAGAAGATTCTATAGGAATGAGAAGTGTACTAATTGGTTCTCTGATAGAATAGCTGATGCTTGGAACAGACTTCCAAATTACATTAAAGCAAGTACTAGTTTAGATATTTTTAAGAACAGCCTGGACATTTATTATGGGAACAAGTGTTTTGGCATATTGGAAAGCTAGAAGGGCTTTAATGCCCCTGCTTGAAACATTTGTATGTATGTATTTATGTATGTATGTATACTGTGTGTACAGCTTGACCTTTGTCAATGGTTTGCGTGAGCCTCTCAAAGAAGTAAACTACCTTTAATAGGCAGGATCCTGGTTTGACAAAGCCAAACAATTGAGTGTCTAGCCTAATGAGATTTTTGATATTTTAATTGATGAGATCATTTATGATTCCTTCCATAGCTATGCAGATCAGGCTCATAAGGCTAATTAGTCAGTAATTACCAAGGTCTGTGGTAGGGCTACTGTTGGAGAGGGACAGCACCACTGGCTAAGCTTAGGTTAAGCAATATGAGGAGAGGTCTGTTGAGGGGGTATTTAGTGCTGGTTACTAAACAGTCAAATATGTTGCCAAGCCCCATGGAGGAAGTATCTTTGGGCTTTTATAGCACCTTCAGAACATGTTCCCTGTTGATACTAGGGGATATAAGGGATTCTGGGATATGTGTAGTTTGCATAGATGTTTTGAGGGTGAGGTTTGCACTTAACTTGTTTACTAGTATACTGAAGATAACTATTGGATTGGAGTGGGTGGTCCCATTTAGGATAAGTTCTGAGCATTGTTGGTTATTGTTCCTTAGTTTCCTAATGTAGTTAAAGAAGGACTTGGAGTTATTCTTAGCTTCAGTAGTGAACCTAAGTTTGTAGGTTGTTTCACTAGTCCTAATTGTATTTTTTAGTTCTCTAGTAATTTTTAATACTGTCCTGATTATGAGGAGATTTGGATCTGCTGTATAATTTAAGGAATTTTTTTTGTCTCTTCTTGTAAAGTGTTTTTATGTTGGTAGACCACAGTAGTGGTTTATTTTTGCATTTCCTATTGTATTTTGCTCTGGTTGGGACTTTTAATTCCATGCATTTGTTTAAATGGGCTAACTGCTATGTCAGCACCTGAGGTAATACTGTCCCAGGTGAATGTTGAAATTTCATCTCACAATTTTATGAGGATTGCCTGGTAGAAATCCTTAAATTTAAAGATATTTGTTTCTTGGGCTTTGGAGATTTTGAAGGCAAATGTCACAAGTTTATGATCTGACTTAACTGGAGAAGGAGTGATCAGAGAAATATAAATGTAGAGGCTCTATTCATGAGGACACGATCAAGAATATTATGTCTTTTGGTGGGTTTAACTATCTGTTCAGAGGAATTATTGTTAATTACGTGCAAGAATTTCTGGCCATATCATAAATTAGAGGTATAGGTCCTTCAGTTAACAGTGTGGTAGTTGAAGTCTCCCAAAATAAGGAGTTCTTGTTAATAAGGAGCTTTCAGAATGCTTTCAGGAATCTAGCATGACTATCTAGGGACATGTATGGTATCCTTTTGCAGGCTATAATTTGGAAGTTTGCCTTATTTATGGAGATCTGGAGTTCTGTGGGTTTTGTTTGTGGGTTTCTGAGAATATGTCTGAAGCTGATATGATCTTTGACAAAGACAGAGGTGCCACACTGCAGTTACCGTAAGACCTAAAGACATGGCAGGCACAAAACCCAAGTATTGAGGGAGTAGTCCCTTCACGTTTAAAACAAGTCTCATTAATTATACAGGCATGGATATGTTCCAGATGCAGGAGTACCTCAAGATGAAGCGGTTTGCTTTTGAGACTTCTGGCATTGTGAAGAGCCATCTTAATGTGGTCAGGATCGGGGTTTGATTAATTTACTCTGCTGATATGACTATTAGCTGTGCTGTTCCTAAAATATGTACCATGAAGGGAACAAAGGCTTTAGACAATATGCAGAAGCCTTTGAACAAGTAGTGCTATCCATTGCAAAGCAAGTTGTACTGTCAATCATCTCCTCCCAGAATGACACAAACTGATTGGTCAATTGCTAAAGCCAGTTATCTTTTCTTTTTGCATTGGCATTTTTTGGTGGAGGAAGAATTCCACTCAAGAAGAGAGCCTTGCCTGCATTTGTCAAATGCTTGGAAAGTCTGGGTATGTCTCTTTGCATGACTGTCAGAGTTTAGCATCCTGAGTAGATCACCACCATGTTATAGTGATATTTGACCTGGCAAAGTGTGTTTAGTACCCATGTGATTCAGATTTCCTGGCACCTGAGAGGCAACTGAAAGTAACCCATTCTTGTCCGGCCTTGTGAGTGTAGAATCTGTACACCTAACTGAATCAATAATCATTAAGACATTTTTGTTAGTAGAGTGTTTTAGGGTACAACATTTGGAGCAATTTAACTTTTGGTGACATAATGTTGTATATCTGCAAAGAGTAGATGAGTTGGATAATTTTTGCTGAGTCCTAGTTTTACTAGTTCTAGGAAGCTTTGATAGAGATTTCTTTACAGTCTCAGTGTATGACATTTTAAAGTGATTTTGCTGATAATGTGGTGGAGTTTAGGGTGAGGGTATCAGGGTGTGATGCTCATGATAGTACATGGCTTTATGTGAGAGGGAATCCCTCAAATTAGTTAAATATTTGCACCTCTCACAGACAGAAATATTTGTGTTAAGTAAGTATTCATTGTCAGTCAACAATGTGTACGCTAACTGAAGACACCAAGTGCTATGAGGCCAGCAACAGAAAGCAAACAACATGGCTTACCTTCCATAATGTCCACCATTTCAAGTAATAGGTGGAGAAATGCACTAAGGTAAATGCGACTAAACAGATTAAATTCATTTAAACATGGGAAAGGTGCACTATTTGTAGGGACTAAGTAGGTTAGTCTTAGTTTGTAGAATGTTGCACAGGCTAAACTAAGTGAAAGAGGAGTTGGCATTGTTAGGAAGTACACTTGTATGTGAACTTGTACTTAGTGAAGGAAGATTGATGTGTTTCAAAGCTGGGAATTACAGTGGATCATTTTAATAAAAGCAACTACCTGGGTTCCAGCACCACTCCTTACAAGTGACCAGTGCTTATTGGCAAGAGGTCATAATATCCAAGATGGTAACAATGACTGTAGCAAATAACAAGCCAGCAAAAGTTGTAAGCAAGCAAGGCAACAATGCCAGGAGTAAATAAACATGCCTACAAGCAGATTAAGCAACATGCAGAGCAAAATTGATAGCAATAAGTGAGAGAGAGTAACCGGCATGTACAGCAGCAATAATAACAGAGCATTAGAAATGCACAAAGTTACTCAGAGGACAGCTACAGGCAGCTAGAAGCAGCTCTGCATAAACATACTTGTCCTACAGCAAGACTGTAATGCTCTAGGCTGACGTGAGCACAGTAGGCAACAGCAGAAACAAAATGTTTTGATGGCTGATAAATAACTTGGAAAGGGAAATTAAGAAAAGTGTATAAAGGCTGAATACAG
Source organism: Protopterus annectens (assembly GCF_019279795.1). NCBI lineage: Eukaryota > Metazoa > Chordata > Ceratodontiformes > Protopteridae > Protopterus > Protopterus annectens. The sequence goes on from NC_056734.1 coordinate 419,525,947, forward strand.
TCTATACATGGAATCCAACCTACAGGTATCAAAGTGTGAAAAAGGTAAACAGGACAAAAAGAACTGTGATTACCTGACCCTTTGGCAACAAAAAAATGGAGTATAGCTGTGAAAGAAAACCTAGTGAATGGCCCAATAACCGAGACACAGCTCTTGGAATAAATGATTAGAGTATCAAGCAACTGAGTGCACTTCCAGGCATTTCTGCAGTTACCTCCTACTGACACCTCTAGGCGTCAAATATTGCTTGTTCATATTTGCATTAATAATTCCAAAAGCATGCTACATACAAGGTATCAGAAGATTTCATCTTAAATTATATATGATGGCTAACACAATTGTATTGATATTTAATCTCTAACATACCTAAAGAGAAATTGAATATTATTTGTATGCTCTTTATTTGTATTTTAATAATTTTCTTATTTCTGTAAATATCTCAACATTCAGGTAAGACAGACAGACAGAACTACATAGCCTCATATGAAAGCTCATATCTGTATGAAAAAAATCCTGCTGACAGTATGTGTCTGGCCTGAATAGTTACTGAGCTATCATAAGCTGTTTATACAGCATTACAAAATTAATATTCACTGCATTTATTTTAGCTTATAAAAATCCACTTCAAAGCATCAAACTGAATGAATGTCACTAATATGAAGATTAATTTATTGTGAATAGTTTGCCATTTACAGTTTTCTGGTAACACTTATGGTTCCAGCGATATGAACATTTGAACTGTAGAGTGTTAACTTCACGTTTTTAAAGGTTCAAGTCACACCCACTGGGAGTTAAAAGTACACACTAAAAGGAGTTGTACTGGAGGGAAGGAGTTATGAACCAGTTTTTTTTTTTTTTTTTTTTTTTTTTTTACAATTGCAATCTATGTGGGTCTTGTGGAAGCTAGTAATGTGTTAAATGTAGACAGTTTTCCCTCACTGAAGAAAATGAACTGGAAAGGTTAAGATATTATTTTATTTTATTTTTTATTTATCCTTTGTTAACTGGGTTAGTTTCAGTAGGTTAGTAGCTTCTTTTCTGGAGGGAGACCCCCGCTGGTATTTATACTACTATGTGAAATTTGCCTGGCCACTGGAGAAACTTCCCCTACTCTTTTCAATAGGTGTCAGGGGATCTTTTACATCCAACTGACCTACTACCATCTCAAGCAGATGGGGCCTTGGTTTATTGTCTCATCCAAAGGACAAGACAGTTAATGAGGCATTAGGGCAAAATAGTGAATGAAGCAAAGTGTGTATTCATAGTGAGGTAATAAGTCCTCAAAATACTGCAGTGTATGTGCCTGTAGGCGTGTGCCTGCAATGGGTTGTTGCCATATATAGGATTAGTTTCTTTGCCTTGTGCCCAAAGAGTGTTGGGAAATGCTCTGAGTCCCCTATGCTCCTGAAATTGCTTAAGTGGGCAATCAGAAAATGAATGAATTTTCATACAAAATCTGACATATACTAAAATATGCTATTGAAAATCATCAACATTTTACTTGAGGCTGAGACACACCTATACACATTTGTATGACATAATACAATTTTACAACAACTGAAAACCATATCAAGAAACTTTACTGATATACTATATGGATTTGCCTACAGAAGCCAAAAATCCTTCTGCATAAAATCATATCTGACAGTCTGGCAAGCTTTGTTCATTCTATGCAAGGATTTATAAGCTAGAATCATTTTAAGATCTCTTAGGGTAGCACAGAGTTAATTTTCTTAAGCTTTTCTTTCATTTGAGCAATAATCAATTAAAGGATATATTTATCTATCTGTAACACATGATGTCTTATTTGTGAATCTTAAAATGAATAACTTGAACATAAAAACAGACCTCTTATGAAAAAAGACAGGATGAAATGCTACCATTCATTTGAGATAGGGCAGGAACTTTTTCATTCTTAGTGTTCTGGTATCTTCACTTAGTAATAAAATTAGATGACATGTTTTTTCTTACTTTCTTGCATTGCTTGCTGTGTTGTACACATTTAGATTATTTACATTGTTGAATAGATGTGTGGGCTTGTACAAGACCCTTTTCAATCCATCACTATATGGGCCAAATGGCAAATGCACAAGAACACAAGTGTTTGACAAAAAAAATACAATAGAAGTTACAATCCACAAAACGAGGATTAAGCTACAGAACTGAAAACAGATTACATTGTCAGAGAACATATATGCAATGTGGGCATAAATAAAGAATGTAAGAATATATCTACAGTATATACATAAGCATGCAATAGCTTAGTCATTAAACCGGGACAAATTTAACGACGTTGGAGTTCGGTAATTACCAACACTAGCTTGTAGAAGTTAATGGAATCAGGCTTATCCTGCATTGCTGAAATAAGAACATTTTATGTTCCTGTTCTAAGTGTTCCTTCAGCTTTTTTTTACCTTGAACAGATTGAAATTATCCCAGGAAGTAATTTCTTTGGGTAGTGTGTTTTAAGAGGACTTGGCAAGTCTGCAAAAGGATCTTTCACCTATGTCTTGGTATGTTTGAGGGATGTATTAAAATTTAGGGAATAATTGGATTATATGATAATTTATTAGCCAGTGAGAGGCAATATATATTGTTGGAGTAATCTGAAGGTTAGGGTACTGAGCAGACACATGGCCCTGGCTGTGATGGGAAACAATTTTGCTTTTTGAATGGAGATGCAGTTATGTCCCTTCACATTATTATTAGATTATTTAGAACCACAATTTTAGGGAGGCTTTTGTATAACTTGACTTTGAATTTAAAGTCTAAACCAATACCACCAAAAGAGTGTTTGTATTGGTTTATATAGACTTCATGAAGGAAGATGAGCTACCTAATATATTCAGTAAGTCTTTTATTATATTTTTGGTATAAGATATTCATTTGAATACACTAAAGACTTCAGTTCATTCTGTTTAACTACAGTACTCATAATTATTCTTGTTGCTTTCAATCTACAGTGACTTTTCTGCTTATTTGATTTTTCACTGTCTGAATTTATTGTGCATTGGGCCATGAAAAGTTTTCTTTTTTATCTCTGCTATACTTATTTGCATTCCAGGCCATTCTTAATAACAAGGCAAGTGCTTAGCAGTGTTTCAGTGGTGGGTAACAATGAACAGATAGCTATACTTATGCTTTAAAAAAACAACTTGAGCTTTAGGTCAGTGACATTGTCTGCAGCTTAGGGAAATGAACTGCAATTTAAAAATCAGACAAATTTTAGTCTCAGAATTTTTTGCAGTCAAGTGTAATTCCAAGCAGTCAGTTTGTTAAACACCAAATACTTCCAGGTAACCAGTGAAGATAGGTATGTATGTTTACTGGATGTTACCATATTGCAAGTATAAAGCAATGACTTGTTAGCAAATAACGTGTCTTTGTTTGTTTTTATTCATTATACTGTATTTATTCTTTCATCTTTATTATTGTGACTTTTAGCAACTCTTTGATGTACAATTTTTCATCTTACATATGAAGTTTGGATTCCGGATTTCACTGATATATTATGCACTGATTTTGATTCTGCGCATTTACCTTTTTAAATAAACCTTGGTTTTAATTTGTGGGAAATACTATGAGGTTTGGATTATTTAGCTGAGTAGGCTGAGTACTGTGAAATATAATATCCCAAAAAATCAAGTCATAAGTGATCATTTCTATGACATCTAAACTCCCAAAACATCACACACCCACAAAAGTGACTATGAATCACAAAACACCGTCAAGATCTTTGCATATACTTATATACTAACTCTGTGATATCACACTAACTCAGAAAAAGGGACATGACAGATAAAAAGTAAAACTCATATTTGATAAAAAACGTAAAAATTCATCTGCTTGTTCATCACTGGGTCTAAGACAGGTGGCAGTTTGTGACTAATGTAGCTCTAACATTCACATATGTTAACATTTATTACTTAACAATCCTCGTTATTCTATATGAGACCTCGACAAACAGTGGGTTTTAGGTTTCTCAGAGAGCAGTTAGTCATTCAATACTTTATGTGAAACATAACAGTATCATCTTAATTAATGAAGGAAGACAGTCCCAGTACCGAGACATAAATAAAAATTCCTGATGCAAAAATAAAACCTAAAACCATCTGATCACTTATCCTTTGTATTTAATAAACAAACTGCTGTGCCAATAGACATGCATATATGCTAAAATTCTCAGTGCAGTGGATGAAACTGTATCATGTTTTAATATGATCTTTTGTAAAAGTTACTTTTTCTCATTGACCTACTTAAGGCAGTTTCTCTAAAAAGTTTAGCAGTAGCTTCCACAAATCCCTTCATAATTGTTATTATGTAGAACATGTCAGAGGTGCTAATTTTGAAACAGAAATATCTAGGCGGAACACAAGACCTTTTGGAATACACTGGGGATCAGTTATATCTGTGATGTTTTCTAACTCTATTTTATAATTTAGTTGCTTTCTACATCATCCAGTTTCCTTTAACCACAATGCTTGGCACTTCTCCTACCTCATGAGATAACTTTCAGATTCCTGGAAATGTTTAAACTCACATTTAAAATCAGTTTCACTCTGAGTAATGTAAGATAACTTGCTGAACACAAACGAAACTGATTCAGTTCTTACATGCATCTTTCATTTATAAGGATGGTCTTACATTGATATAGATCTGTGTAAATAAAAAACAGTGACTGCTCTGAAACATAGTCTTAATGTACAGGTCCATTAGCTTATGCTATCTAACAGCATCCAGAAATTACACTGCACAAGATATGTAACAGTAGCACAATGGCACATCTGTGGCTTATTTCAGTGTATCAGTGGTATATCCAGTAAAGAATATTTGTCCATCCTTTAAGGCGTAATTATACAGATAATTTTACAGACTAATCTAAGATTCCATATACTTCCATTCAGACTGCACATTTTCGAGTACTCCTAAACCCATATCAGTCACTACATAATTGCACGTCCTAATCCCTCAGGTATATATATATATATATATATATATATATATATATATATATATATATATATATATATGGGTCTACTTTGTTTCATCGAAAGCTCATTTCACTGAATTTCAATTTGCCCTGACCAAATCGCTGAAAGCTCAAATTACTGAAAACACATTTCACCGAACCTCATTACACTGAAGTGAAATACTGGCACTGTGTAGAGTACTGTAAAGCAAGTAAAAGGTATATGCCCTTTTCCCCAATGTCGTGTGATCCTAAAGTTAGCATATATATATATATATATATATATATAGTTAGGGGGGTGTTGGGGGTAGCCCCCACCTAGTTTTGTTTTATATTATATTTCACTGAAAGCTTCAAAACAATACATTTTAAACTATGGACATGCATATTTACAACGCCAATGACTAACTCTTTCCAGAAGACAATATATACCTAAACTAAATTGGGGGCAAGGGAGCCCGCAGGATTTTTTGCAGGGGGGTGCAAACCCAGAGCCCCACCCACATAGCTCACCCACCCGCCCACCCCCCACAGCCCACCCACCCTAACCCTACCCCCGCCATTCAGCCATTCCCCCATCCCGTGCTATTTCTTCTCATTTACTGTAGACACTGTTGTTCAAATCTGTGTGCATACTTTTTTATGCTTTAGTCTCTACAATGATTACAGGCAGGATTTAATTCTACAACTTTTTATTTCAAACATTATAGCCCAAACACTGAGACATTTACTAAACCTAAACAAAGCAATAGTCTTACAATGAAAACGCTGAAGTAAAAGTAATCTGAATAATTCCCACATTAAATATATCTGAAAACTAATGAAGATGCTGTATGTATATTTCAGTGTTTCATTTTTACAATTTTGCAGTGCCTGTTGCCATAAAAAAGAATAAATTGCCTTAAAAAAAATAAAATGGTAATGGTGCATATAGAAAAATAAAACAAGATGAAAAAAGGGTTCAAACAGGTTAGGCATCTCTCCCTCAGGGAGGGCAGGCTGGAGGACTGCAGCATACAAATGTATATGCTGTAGGAATAGAACCCACAAACCCACACCACCCTCAAGGCAACCTTAGTGCAAGAAATCTGGAGCCTAAAATAAATAAATAGGGACAGACAGATTATAAATATCTCAGAAACTTAGAAAATTACAAGAGTAACAGGATTTGTGTTGGTATGCATTTTTCTAAATGACATCTAAAACTGAAATGACTCATTTAGCAACTTCAATCCTTTTAGGAGGAAACAGCTGAGGGTAGGCTACCCTCCACACACCCACACCAAATAATTCTGGTCAGACAAATTAGTTGGAAGGAAGGTTGCACTGAACGGCACTGCTTGAGCTGAAGTGGGTGTGAAATCCTGGTAGCCAGTGATGACTGATCTCAGCATTGGAGCATTAAAGCATTTTTTAGCAGAGCATTGTTTCATCACTACCTATTGTGTTTGCACATAAGCTGTAGTTATTTTAAACATTTGCCTTTTAAATAAGGTAGCAATGCTCATTTACCATATACCATTAAAGCCACGACACAGCTATAAGACACTGCTCTGCAAATAAAATGAATGAGCTTCTGAAAATACTGTAATCCTGTCCTTTTATTACAATGAATATAAAATACTACACCTTAGTTTTCTAGTTTTTCTTCCATCCCCAGACTCCATTGAAAAACGGGTTCATTTGCCTGCAAATGACTATCCTGGCAACCAAAATAAAATAATAAATAAAACTGTCATATGCATTATTCAATACCCAAGGCTTATACATTATCTAGTCATGTAAATATTCTCTATGGCAACATCAAAAAAGGCTTTTTGCTAATGCTGGTACTTTTTAATATACTTACTAAAAAAGCTTACTTGCATCTTACAATATCCGACAAGCTACTAAAGCTTACTTATACCTACAATCGACAAGCTTACCTACCTGTCATTAAAAAACCATGGCTACTTAAAACAGAGCAACAGGACACTGTGACAGCATATTCCAGAATAAGAAAGCATAAATCAACAGTACAAAAATCTGATAGAAACCCAGAACATTTTGCAAAATCAAGGACAGATGAAACATTTTAAATTTTTTGATTTTTTTGAAAAAAAACAAACAAACAATCAAACAATGACAAAACTCTGCACAATTGAACATTTCATCATAAAAAAAGTCCTACTAAGTCCACCAACCAGTATAAGTAATATACACAACTTCTGAAACAGTAAAAAGTACAGTAAAAAAAAAATTGAAAAATAAAGAGGTTGAAAAGAGGCTGAAAGTGCCTGTTTGAAGAATAAATTGTTTCTTTTGTGCAATAAAAAAAATGAAAATAGTAAAGTAAATAGGAATGGGAATGATAAACTGTTAAGTTAACAGGTTCATGATTACTATTTGCCAAAAAGATCCGCAGCATATTCCACTTACAACACACAACAGAATCAGCAATGCATTACACTACTCTACTGTGGGAACCTCAGCCCTTCAAGCAAGCAAGTAAAAATATTATCTATTCCAGGGCATTAATGCGAAAGAGCAGACTAAACACAAGCAGCACTAAACATTTGCTCCCCTGCAGCTCAGCCTCTTTTGTAAATTCCTACTGGACAAGCTGTTTGGGCCTCTGAACTAGCACAAGAAATCTGGAAATGCAAAAATTTATTGGGGATAAAGGATAAACCAAAAACACATTTTAAACACATTTTAAACTTTGTTTGAAAAATGCTAGAAGTAAAAAGAATATGCTGCTCTCATACACACATGCTAATGCCTTGGAACCCAGGGGACCCAGGGGAAACAGTCAGAACAGTATACCACTAATAAAATACTGTTTTTTTTGTGAAGAAGGAAGACTGAAACTTAAATAGCTACCATTTAGTGAATTCAGTTCTCTGTTTTTTCATTTTTTTAACTTTTTGTAAACCAGGAAAGTCTTTGAAAAAAAAAAAAAAAAAAAAAAAAAAGAGAAGTTTAGCCAGAGGCCCAGGGAGAAACAGCAGAAGACCAAGACCAAAACCACAGTAGGAACATGTAGCTGTCAACAAACAAACACACACAGATTGAAACCACAGATTTATGCAGAAAAAAAAAAATCCTGGGAAATTTTCACAAATTTGGGTGAAAAGGGAATTCAGGCTCACACTCTGGGCCCAGGGTACAGGGATTAAGCCTTATTCACTACCACCCACCACCACCACACACTTACACATACACACACCACACACACACACTCTACACACACCTCACACACCTTCACACACACACCCTGCAACACACACACACACACCCCTTCTACTACCTGAACACACACCTTCTACTACCTGAACACACACACACACCTTCTACTACCTGAACACACACACACACACACACACCTTCTAACACACACACACACACACACACACCTTCTACTACTAGACCCATCCCCCCCTTCCTCCCGTCTGCTCTAGCCTTCGCGCTTTAAGTGTCCGTCCCTCCCGGTCCCGCCACCTAAGTGTCAGGTCCCGCGCCCCATCTTCTCTCTCGCCGCCGCCCCGCATCCTCTCTCTTTCATCTCTGCTCTAGCTGCTGCAGGCTGCCTCCTGTGTGGAGTTCCCACACAAACCTCCAACTGAAAACGATAATGTCAGCATGCCTGGACTCGGACTCCTTCTAAAGGAGAATGTGCAAGAAAAAAAAAAACTTTTTTTTTAATTATCTAGCCGCAGCCGCCCCCAGGGGGGTGCAATTCCCCCTTGCACCTGCCTGCGATGCTCTTTGATGGGGGCTATACCCCCTCACAGCCCCCTAACTATATATACAGACTCCAGGATTGCACTGCAGTGGGGAAAAGGCATATACATTTTACTTGCCTTACAGTACTCTACACAGTGCTAGTACTTCACTTCAGTGAAATGAGTTTTCTGTAATTTGAGCTTTCAGTGATTTGGTCAGGATGAACTGAAATTCAGCGAAATGTGCTTTCAATGAAACAAAGTAGAGCCATATATATATATATATATATATATATATATATATATATATATATATATATACATACATACACACCCAGTTTATATATATTATGGATGTATGTCCATATGTGATAAAATTAAGATATTAAACACCAAGTAATCGAGCACAATTGCTGAAATATCATCTGTTCTAAAAACAACAACAAAACAAAGTAAAAAGTAACCAAACAGAAAAGGACAAAACAACAAAAAAACTCCAAATTTCTCCAATCAACCACTGCAGGTAAGTTCAGCAATGAAATGTAATAAAAACGTATTTACTTCTTTTATTTGACTGTAACAAAGACTTCAACAGAATACAAGCATGAATTAAATCCAAACGCTTTTTAAAAACTAAAACCCAGTCAGGTGCTTCTCAAGGAACCATTGAGAAACGTTCTGTCATTTTAAAGAAACAATGTATAAAAAAATCTGTCATCATCCACAAATTCTATACAATGGATACAAACAAAAATACATTAGTAGTTCATTTAAGGTTGTTTGACATGTCATGTTGTAGTAAAAATTTGATTCAGTTTAAATAAGATCTGAGCTTTAGCAAACTAGCTATAGATAAATTTTCATTAAGTCCAAAGTAACAAGCATTGAGTTTGATCTGCCAGACAAGTTCTCTCCATTTAATGAGTTCACTTCAAGGACTCCCCTGTGGATTTTTTCAATTTTTTTCTACACAAAAAAAAAAAAAAAAAAGAAAAGAAAACAATGATATGGATACTTACTAATGTATTTGTATAAAGAATTGTTGATGTTCTTCCGTCTTATATTGTAGTGGTGTTTGTAAATACGACCTTTGAGTTTCCTTTCCATCTTGCCTACATAAAAACCATCACACTGTTGGCATATTGCTATACAGATTAAGCCAGTTGAGTTGCAAGTACAGTGAAAGGAACAATGTACACAATATTTATTAACTTTGATCCTATCCTGTTCCAAGATCAACTTACAACAGGAACAAGATTCACATTTGAAAGTATAATTTTTTTCTAATGTTATAAGATGAAACCATTTTCTAACAGGTTTTTAATGGTCCTGCCTCTTCTGTACACTGCTTGAGGCTTTTCCCTCACCCTGTAAAGTATATTATCAATAATATATATATATATATATATATATATATATATATATATATGTATGTATGTGTGTGTGTGTGTGTGTGTGTGTGTGTGTGTGTGTGTGTGTGTGTGTGTGTGTGTGTGTGTGTATACATACTTCTCTGAGTCCATCTTTGATACAGTGTTGTGTCTTCTTATGGGGGTAGGACTTTGTGCTTGTGCGCACCATAACTCATTTAAGTTTTAGAAAATCTGAGAAAGAAATAATAGGTATCATGTGACAAACTAGTCTAGGATATCTACAGCCTGTGTGTGATCGCATCTCCCCAAAAAGACACGACAGTGTAACCAATAGAAAATAATTCATGGTGGAGACATTGGGTGTAATGCAGATCAGCAGCACATTAATGGAAATGCAAATATGCTGAGTGCCATAGTACGCACATATCAGAAACAGAGCTGGTAAAGACCATAACCATTCTTGCAAGACAGGAGGTGTTAGCTATCAAAGATTCTTCAAATTAAGGAAAATGTAAGTCACTGGTACATATGGAAACGTCAAGGCCATGATATAGAAACATGTTGTAAACAATGCATTTAGCAGACACTCTCCAAGTAGTTATCTCCAGAAATAAGGTTATGGCAGCCAGTCAGCACTACTCATGTAGAAACACACATCATATATGACACTGTCAGAAGCAACACAATGGCCATGTTTGGTAGCAGCAACAGCCATATCAGCCTGGAGATCCTTGAACTGTGGCACAGGACATGCTTCCCAGGTAAAGCACTGTACAGTGCAAACTCTATGAATAATTAAGTCATCAGCCTATCTGCTCAAGGTGGTCCTCACCAACTGCAATGAGAAAAAGGCCGACAAGAAATGAAATAGCTGCACAGATAAACAGTAAGAACAGGATCCATTAGAATTGTATGTCATTTAGGAGAGTCAATGCAATGTGACATATTGCAGTGCAGCAGGAGTGGTGGGTGTAAACAGGCTTAAATACTGAGCCCTACAGTACTGATGTATCCTCAACAAGATCCAGGTCAGGCACTTGCAGGCACTTGATAGCTGTCCCATGGCCAAACAGATGGACATTCACAGTACATAATAGCTAATACAATATCAGTTCAGTGAGCAGGGCCTCAGATGTGGCACAAGAGAGAAGGCAAAAATCTTGGCAGTACGAACAGTGTCATTGTTTCACACTTCTTTGCATTTTAGTGTACAACAGTGATAGCAGACAGCTCTTGGTGTAGTCCAAATGCATGCCAAATGCAGCAGAAGGTGATGTCCAGCATACACTATGTATGGATGTGGCAAAGCATTCTCGTAGAAAGCTAAAACCATGGCCATGGCAGACACAAAATCACAAAAGAAACGATGATTAGTTGTAATTGCCTCACTAAGAACTTTGCCAGGTAAAGTTTTTGGAATAGCAGCAAGGAATGTGGGCATGCCTACATAATATTCAGCAAAGGGTGATAGAAATGATTCACATGTTATGGTAGTGAATGGCATAGATGTTATCCTGCTATGAACTATGAATGCATTGTGGCTGCTGAGGTGGACTGCAAGTGTCCTGAGTGGTATGGTATGTATGTCTGCAGGCCTGATTTAGCACAATTTGACTTCTCAGTGTGATAAGGTGCACAAGACACTAGTGTGAGTTCTCAGTGTGACAATGGTACATAACAGTTGTGTACCACTGAAAGAGGAATATCCACATGTCCACATATGCACCGAGCTGCAGTACAGTAACATTGTTCACAAAAGTGCAGTGCTCCAAAATAAATATGCAAATTCTGCAGCACAATGGCACAGTATATAACACAGGAAAAAAGCTAGCCCCATTGGTAACCTCCCACATAGTCAGGACCATAGATGGCCATTCCAGGTAATGCAAGAAAACAGCTGAGAGGGCTGATATACTAAGCATGCAGACACAGTGAAGGATGGAGAGGGGATAATTTAAGTCAACAAAGCACTGCCAAAAATTCTATAAAACATACATTTTTACCTACTGAAGGAATAGGTCCCAAGCACATGCTGCCAAACTATGTGATGCAAATTCCCTTCTCCTAGCAGTAGCGTTTATGAATAGTAAGTAAATATAATAAAACAGCTCTGAAACTGTCATCTTTAGACAACAGCAACTGCTGCTAGGAGGTGTCATTGTCTGCACTGATCACTATGCGTTGCATATCCCATGTGAATAATGCCAGCCCATCACACACTAATGGTGTGACACATACGCATACATAAGTGCGCACACACAGACACACACACACACACACACACACACACACACACACACACACACACACACACACACACACACACACACACACACACACACACACACACACACACACACACACACACACACACACACACACACACACACACACACACACACACATGCATGTATGGGCATGGCGTGTCAAGAATGTAATACAGCATGTTAAGTGATGTATCCTTTGTGTAACTGTACATGCTGCATGACTGCATATGATGAACACATCACACATACACCCATATGCCAGTGTCATGCCAACACACAAGAAGCAAAGTGTATACAGTACACAGCAACATCCTACCTATGCCAACAAATGTATGTATGGATATAGGTGCAATGTTTGACAGCAGTATAATGACTAATGTGTCCAACAACTAAAGCACAGTGTTTATCATGCATGGCACTACAGATATCTGGAAATGAAATACTAAGAAATAAGGCCATGAGTTTCTAAGAATCTTTATCCTTTAGTCATAGGATTAATTATCTTAAATGCACTTTATTTAATGTGTAATTCTGAGCAAGATATTAACCTACTAGTGCTCCCAGGGTAGCCATGGAAACAGGCAGTTGTGCTGGGAGTGCCATATCACCTGGTTAATGAGAACAAAAAAAAATTAAATGATACAGCACACCACACCATATTCATCTACACTGTGTGACTGTGGGGAGATGGCCACATCAGGGATAGTATGGACAAATACTCCACATGTCGGCAGATGCTTACAATGATGTCATTGTGATATGTAGGAACAACACTGAGAGGGATAAAGTCAACTGACAAGGCACACAGTGTCTAGAAGGACGTCAGGTGTGTTTCGTAGCTGAAAAGGTATTAGACAGAATACAATGCTGGATTTTCACTGCAGTGCTGTAGTACTTCAGCTATGTGTGCCCTATGCTGTGGCATACACTACATGGCAGTATAACACAGGGGACTGCTGCTAGGAGATGTCAGAGGAAATGTTAGAGGAGTAAAACACTGGTAAATAAGATGTTTCTATCATAGCCTACTACACAGTTTTAGGTGGTATGTGCTAGTATTCCTGGCATTGTGTTAACAGGTGTGAATGAGGTACATGGAGATGACACTATGAAACAGCAGAAAACAATACAATAGAAAGGAAGGCATAAGGTTCCATGAATGAGGGAGGCATGTTGATATATTTTGTGTGTGTGTGTGTGTGTGTGTGTGTGTGTGTGTGTGTGTGTTTGTGTGTGTGTGTGTGTGTGTGTGTGTGTGTGTGTGTGTGTGTGTGTATGTGTGTGTGTGTGTGTGTGTGTGTGTGCGTGTGTGTGCGCATACATGCACACGCTCTCAAGGTTGCTGTTTTGGATTTCAACTTTGGGGCTTATTAATCAAACTCTTTGCCTCATATTTCTGATCTCCAGACTCCCAGTGTGAAGTTTGTATGTTTTCCTCATTCATATGCGTGCTTTTTCATGGTACTCTGTTATGTCCCACCTCCTAAGAGTATCCTGCATGATTATCTAGCCTTGTAAGTGTATATATATACATTGCAGTTCTCGCAGGTTCATAACTGATTACTAGGCTAATGACCCTAACAGAACTTTTTTAAGCCTAGCTATGCTTCCCAAATGTGTTGTACAGGTTCATAGTTTTTGTAGGGTAGATATATAACTTTGGCATGATGGTTAAGCACTTACCAAATTTCCCTTTCTGTTAGGGACATAGGTGCCAGACCAGGGGTAAATTTATTATTCCTCATCCAATGGTCCAAATTCTGCTTGAATAAGTACAGGGAGGAGCTCTGTTTCATATGGATTGGAAGCCTGTTCCAGGAAGGATTCATTTATAAGATACATAATATTGCCCTTCTGGCCTGGGTCATGGATTAGAAGGGCCAAAGATGACCAGTTCACTTAGCCAGTTAACAAATAAATAAATTAAATGAAAAATGAATGATACAGGACTATATTTCTAAATATATAAGTCATCAGGAGACAAGCTGGGGAAGGAATACAAATATAGACAAATACTGGGGATTAGATGTCATAGAGAAGGAAGAATGGGATGGCAAAATAGAAAGACAGGAAAATACAAATATAGGATATGGACTGTTACAAGGGGGTGTGAGATGATGATAGCAGGACATACAGACAGGTAGGGGATGAACAAATTGTGATGGACGACAGACAACACAGAATGTGAGGGATTATATTGGGTGAGGAAACAAATAAGTTGCTAGTAGCCAGATTTATTTTTCCAGAACCAGCAGACAGATGTCAGGAGCCCCTAAAATAGTCCACAGGGCCCTGTGAAGTCCTGCATACTACGGCTTTCTCCCTATATTCCATCAAACACCTAACATATTCCATTGTACTGGACAGCTAATGCATAGTGAACACAATAATCAGGACTGTCCATAGAGATCCATGCGATATAACAGAAGTAAACAGGATATACTGCTGTGCAGCTAAATTAATAACTGATAACGTTCTACCATGAAAACACTGGGCAGTAAGGGAAAGGAAGGGGAGAAATCAAATGCCATCACTGAAATACTGAACAGAGAAAACTAGAAAGCAATTAAGATAAGAAGTGTCACTTTTAGAAGAGGACAGAAGAGGGAACAGATCAACAAAAATACTCAGAAAGATAGACATGATAAAAGTAATGTGTAGTATCAGAACAGACGATGATCTACCATACACTATTGCAAATAATAAACCGAAGATATCAGCATAGGCAGAAAACTTAGAAGATATGCATATAAATATAAATAAAAAGTACAAAATAAGCAATTTATTGATGACCCAAAAAAAGTTTTCTAGAGAATTGGGAAACAAGGCAAAAAGAATAGAAACAACATCAACAAGACCTAGACACATATTTTGGAGAAATATCTACAAAGATCCTAAAGAACATAAGAAAGATGCTGAACTGATAGAAGAAGTAAAAGAAAGATTAAGAAGTTCACATTTACTGGATATGAAATGGGATGAAGTAACAGCGAGAGAAACTGAAAAATAATTAAAACGCTCCTAACTGGAAAACACCAGGCCCAGATGTAGTACCTAACTTCTAGCTAAAAGTATTAACATCTCTAGGTGAAGACTTAGCTATGAGTAAGAACTATTTATATGCATACCCTGAACAGATGCCAACCTGATTAACAATAGGAAGAACAACACTCTTCTTTAAGAGTAAACCCGTAAGACATCTTAAAAACTATAGAAGTATAAACTATAAATTGGAATTGATGCTGATAGAGTTTACAGTCATTTAGAAGAAAACTCAATCATGGCAATAGAGCAAAAGGGTAAAAAAAGAAAGTAATAAGAAGCAAAGGATAATATGTTGTTAAATAAAGTCATAATGGAGAATTGTGAAAGGAGAAGAATCTAAGTATGGCATGGATAGACAGCAAAAAATTTGACAACATCTCACATTCATGGATAAAGGAGTGCTAACAAATGTATAAGTTACATCCTATATTGTTGATTGATTACATTACACTGACCATGAAACAGTGGCAAACCACTTTGCCGCTAAGTCATGTTAAAGGACAAATTGTTATCCCAGGGATAAAAATTCATAGGGGGGTATTCCAGTGTGACTCTCTGTCACTGCTTCTCTTTTGTCTTGCCCTTAACCCATTAAGCTGTCTACTTAATCGAGGTCATGGCTACAATTTGGCTCACAGAAAAAAGACTTCTCGTCTTCTTTTTATGGACTATTTAAAACACTATAGTTGATCAGATAAGGAACCGAAAACACAACTGCAAGTAGTTAAAACTTTCTCAGATGATATAAGAATGTCATTTGGGGTTGATAAACATGCAAAAGCAATCTTTAAAGCAGGAAAATTGCACCACCAAGAAAACATCGGTTTGGGACAAAAATGTGATATAAAAGAACTTGAGCAAGAGAGAGTGTATACATATATGGGAGTGGATAAAGGATCAACAAAAAACATGGACAAATGCAAATAAAATTTAATAAGGAATATTTTAGAAACCTATAATTAATGCTGAAATCAGCTCTGACATCTAGGAACAAAATCCAAGTTATAAACCGATTTGCTGGTCCTGTTTTAATTTAGTTTTGTAGTGACTGACTTCCCTCAAAAGGTATTGAATCAGAAAAGAAGAAAAATGTTTCATGCTTATCAAATAATTTATAAAAATCAGTGTATACCAAGATTGTATATTCCCTGTTCTGAAGAAAGTATGGAGCTCTAAACTGATTACATGTAGAGATCTGCAATCGCAGGACTGCATATATACCTGCTGACCTCACAAGTTCTAAACACAGAGAAAGTTTTAAAACATGAGGAGAACAAGTCTAAGATGACTTCCCTTCTCAGTGTAGCAGAAGCATATCAGTGTCAAGTGGGAATGGAAATCAAACCAGAAGTAGATAAAAATCAGGCAGAAACTGAATGTGTCAAAAAACAGAAGAAAGAATATAAGACAAAGGCTCAGATGAGAAGGCAAGAAATGGTGGAAAATGCATAACTATAGTAAGTACAGAAAATTCTTAGAACAACCTTATGTTGATCAGGATCTAATGCAGGAATGGCTGGAGAGAGGAAAGACAAAAGGTTAATATTGGCAGGATAGGGGACTACGTATGCATCGGTTTACAAAGTCCATTGACCATGTTGGAGAAACAGACAAATGCAGGTTTTGTAAAACAGAATTGGAAACAGTCGCACATCTTGTTACTGGGTGTGATACACTAATGGCAGAAGGCCTGTATACTGAAAGGCATAATAATTTGGCAATACTGTTGCATTGGGGAATGTGCAAACATTAAAATATTGAAGTAGCTGAAAATCGTTGGAAACATGAGCCACAAAGTATTATAGAAAATGATGAAGTTTATATTACATAGGATCATCCATTACCAACTGTTAAAAAATAGATGCAAGAAAACCAAATATAGTAATCCAGGAAAAAGAAGACAAAAGCATTGCTCATTGAAATTGCTACACCCAGTGATTACAGTGTCTTACATACAGAGAGACACAAAGTCATAAAATACCAAGATTTACAGGCAGAAATAAGGGCAATGTGGAAGAAGGATACCCTGACAGTTCCAATAGTGCTAGGAGCAATAGGTCTCAAAAAAAAATTACAGTCATATGTAGATATGCTACCAATATATGTGTACGAATTGTAGGTGTCAATTCTGGGCACATTGTGGGTGCTGTGAAGAGCACTTTTAGCTAACATCAAAGACTGAAACATTACTAATTAAATGAACTTTAATCATACTTTGGCATAGGAATGAGGTCTTTTCCCGTCATGGTATTAGAAACCCAAAAGTCTTGGAGATATTAAAAAAAGGGAAACATGATTAGAACTGTGACTGTAGGTATGACTGAAGCATTCGCTGCATTATCTACTCAGTCTTGGTGCTAAGATCTCATTGGTTATGTGCTCTCCCTGCCCTGTCATCATGGCATCTTTCTGCGGCAGGAAGTGTACATGACGCAGTATCTGCCTTTCCATTATCTCTGGATGGACTGCCGTTGCATGAAACCATAACATGTGGCAGGGTAATATGACAGCACTGCAATGGCATAGTTATTACTACATTCTACATTATATGATTAGTGACCAGGACACATGACTGCTGTAGTGGTCCTACATACCACATTTCCACAGAGCAGTGCCATCTATGCAATGTAGGCTTCACTGCACCTATACAACACCTGTGGACAGTATGAACTGTGTACCAGGACTAGCTGCTTGGGCGTATATGCTATGTGGGCCTACTTACACTATGGGTATTATGCAAGGATCTACTGCTGCAAATGCATGGTGATGCAGAGAGCACCCTACAGGCTGAACTGTAGAATGACTGCCATTTCTCCACAGTTATACACAAGACAGGTGAAACATATGTATCTGCATGCACTGATATTGTCCTAGCAGTTACGCAGTGGCCCCGTGGCATACTACACACCATGCTTACACCAGTGTAACTCTCCACTGTGTCCACATAAATTATCTCTTTCATACTAACATTATGATACTTCCAAAGACCATTTGTTCCACAGTGGATTACTTTTTTGTCGTTAACATTATGATATTGTCAGTAATCATTGATAATTTGTACCTAGATGATTAGCTCTGGTGTTTCTCTCATATAGTAACCTGACAATACTGATAGTAAACACTTAACATATAAGGGTAACAGAAATGACAAAAACAACAAGTGGATTTAGCGCGCTTTCATCTCAAAACATGAGACTTCTTCAGAATCCATACTTTAGGGTTAAGAACTGGTTTAAATCTTCTATCATAGCATCTCATTGGCTGTTTAATTGGCGCTCAAATCAATTAACCATATACAAAACTTACAAAAAACAAACTTTAAAATACATAACATTTATAACATGGAACTTTTATCAACATCAACATTAGATTTTGGAGACTAGTTTACATGTCAGGACATGGACTATATCCAAGTTTATAGTGTTCTACATATTTCACATATTGTATGTATATTTAGTGAGTTTGTATATATATTTTATATTTTCTATTGAGTGAGCTGTACTCAGGATTACGATGTTATTATAGGTATTTTTTTATTTCTACGCTACACCACTTGTCACGAAATATATAAATGTTATGTATTTTAAAGTTTGTTTTTTGTAAGTTTTGTATATGGCTAATTGATTTGAGCGCCAATTAAACAGCCAATGAGATGCTATGATAGAAGATTTAAACGAGTTCTTAACCAGCTTGCTATGGCAATATAGTTTCCACTATTTGCCATAGCCTCTAACAAAAGTAACACAACACTGCCAACCATACCTCTCAACCTCTTAGAGCAAGAAATCTGGACAAAGCCATAAACAATGGGGGGGGACAAAGGCCCAAAAATAAGGATACTTTTTAAATATTGCTATTACATACTTAGAAAGTTGATAGAATAACAGGAGTTGTGTTAGCATGAAGGTTCTGAAGGGTAGGAAGTCTGAAACTCAAATGTCTGTCATTATTTTCTGACTTCAACTCTCAGTGATTTCCCAATGATTTGCCAGAAAACCAGAATTTTATGAGAAAAAGACCAAAATGTGAGGCAAAATCTGGACATTCTATGAAAATCTATACAGCTGAGAGGTATGCTGCCAACCATATCCAACAATATATGTCACTTCATAGCCTACTCTCCATAACAAGAGCCATCATTGCCTAACACTTAGTATAACTAAATGTTTTCCTTTGGTTAAGAGTTCAAGCTACCATTTGGGCTCACTGCTCTTTAAACTACTTTATTAGGGCACTCCATTCTTTTTCTCAACTAGACTCCTCACAAATATGACCTGTTACTACCTCAGAAACCATTCCAACTCAGGCCCAACACTCCAAGCTCCTAAAACTAAGCTTCCATTACTCTGATCATAGTCTGTCTGTCCTTGTGCCTAAACTCCAGCACTCCCTGTCTGATACACAGTCAGGCACAAAATTCATACAAGTCCTATTTAAACCAAGCAGATGCAGGTGTTACACAGTAGGATGTTACCTAAACAAAAACTGTAAACTCACACTGTCTCTCTTCATGCCAAGCTTTCTGCAACTCATCTTTTAGATGTGATACCTCCATAGGTATCACAAGGGATAAGAAACTAAGAGTAATGCTACTCAATGCCAGAAGTCTAAACCTCCAGATGCACGCACTCGAAACGCTCCTTAGCATGGAGAACATCGATATCTGTGCAGTAACAGAAACCTGGTTCAAGGCTCCCAAGAGCAGCCCAGCACTACCAGGTTATACCTCATACCATGTTTTTCGGCCCCAAAACTTGGACCGAACCACAAAAGGAGGGGGAGTATCAATATTCGTCAAAGATACCCACACCTCCAGGTTGATGGCACAGCACGAAGCATCAGAGACTATCCATGTGCAACTAACAGTGGGTAAAACTGCCTTCCAGTTTATAGCCTGCTACAGACCACCCTCCCAAACCCAGGAACTCCACTCGGCCTTCCTGAGAACACTGGAAAATGTGAAGTTCTCTCCAAACACCATTATATTGGGCGACTTCAACTACCCTAACATAGACTGGGAGCATTACTCTAACTCCAACACCCTAGCCCAAAGGTTCCTAGAATTTATAAACTCAAATGCTATGGAACAACTTGTTACCACTCCCACAAGAGGGGAAAACATACTGGACCTGATCATCACCAACATGGGGACTCTATGCTCCAGACCAGAAATGTATCCCTCACTGGTAAGATCAGACCATAAACTAATCTCACTAGATATTCACATTCCGACCCCAGCCCCTGCCCAGAAAACCACAGTGAAAAACTTCTCTAAAGCAAATTTCACACTCCTCAAAACCGAGGTGGAATCCTTCAAAGCCCCAGGGCCTGTGGAAAATACGGCCCAGACCGCAGAATCCTTTATAAATGCATTCTATGAACACCTTTAGGAATGCATGGATCATGCAATCCCAAATAAAACCAAGACCCAATCCTCCAAAGTTAGGCGTCCTGTCTGGTGGACCCCAGCCATAAACAAACTATACAATAGAAGGAGGAAGCTACTACATGATAGAGCAAAATCCCAAAAAGGGAAGGCATCTCTGATCAGTATTAGCAAAAAACTACGGGCACTCATAAAATCGTCTAAGGCCAGCTTCGAGAGACAAATTGCACAGGACACTAAGGATAATCACAAGGCTTTCTTTAGTTATGTTAGGAACCTGGGTGGGAATTCCCAGATATGCTCAGAATTAGTCCAAAATGACAAAAAATACACCGAACCCACAGACATGGCCAACATCCTAGCTGACAGGTTCAGTGCAAACTTCTCTCCCCCTTCCCCACCAAAAGGGCAAATATCTATTGCAGCAGAGTGCTGCCCCCCTGACATCTCAGATGCTCAGGTAAGAGCCGCCCTCTCCAAATCAAAAAACACAGCATCAATGGGACCAGACGGTGTCCCGGGCTGCATCCTACATGAACTCCAAGAAGAACTAAACCCAAACATAAAACTACTGTTCAATCTCAGCCTTACTACAGGATATGTACCCAAAGAGTGGCGTACAGCAACAGTGGTCCCTCTCCACAAAGGTGGTGCCTCAACGGATCCTGGAAACTATCGCCCCATAAGCTTGACTAGCTTGGTCTGCAAAGCTATGGAAAGGATCATCATGGATCTCATAAATAAAGATATTGGGGACCTACAGACACTGGATCCTACCCAGTTCGGCTTTGTTAAGGGCAGATCCTGCCTCTTAAACCTGGTTGATTTCTTTGAAACAGTCACCAAGGCCATTGATGAGGGGAAGGTGGTCCACACAGCATACCTGGACCTTGCAAAAGCCTTCGATACAATACCCCACTCGGGCATTACAGATAAGCTCACCAGCTTAAATATAAACCCCAATGTCACTAGATGGGTTGCAAATTGGCTCAAGGACAGAACCCACATGGTCAGAATTGCTGGAGCCATGTCAGACTCCAAACCAGTTACAAGTGGTGTCCCACAAGGCTCAGTCCTGGGATCTGTCTTGTTCGGTATATATTTCTCGGAGGTACAGGCTAACACGGAAGGACTGTGGCTGACCAAGGTCGCAGATGACTACAAACTGGGCGCCATAATCGACTCTCCATCTGACACAAGCATCCTACAAAAGGGCCTCATAGAAACAGACAACTGGTGCCAGAGCCATGGCCTCAAGCTAAACGCCAAAAAGTGTATAGTCATCCCCTTTGGCAAAAACAAAGTGCCCACAAATTACCACATAGGTGGTAATCCATTAAGTACCGAAGAAGTAATTAGGGACCTGGGGACCCAAGTTGATAGCAATCTCTCATTTGACAACCACGTGGCCAAAGTGGTTAGAAAAACATTTTATATAGCCCACCTAATCATGAAGGGATTCACATCTAGATCAGGGGAGGTCATTGTGCCTCTTTACTCATCTCTCATCAGGCCCATAATTGAGTACAATGCCCCTTTTGGGATGTACCTTACCAGACACCTGCAGCAACTGGAAAGACCCCAAAAGTACCTCAGCAAAAGGATCAAAGGGCTCAAACAGATGCCATATGCTGCCCGGTTAAAGAAACTCCAGCTCTACTCAGTGGCATACCGCCTGCTCAGAGGCGATCTGTGCCTGACATATAAAGCCATGTCCAACCCGGAATTAATGGGCATGCTGCACCTCAGAAAATCCAAATCCCATCAAGCTACGCGCTCGAGAGACTTGAACCTCAGCACTGAAATAAATAGGACATGCTGGAGGGACAGATTCATAACCCAGAGGCTCCCTTCACTCTGGAATAAAATCCCAGTCCAGGTTAGGCAGAGTCCCTCATTGACTCTCTTCAAGAGGAATCTTGATGAGTGGATGGGAGATAGTAGGTTTACCCCGGGTATCACTTCTGTGTCACTGTTAGACAGAGGCACAGTATACTAACCTCAAAAAAGGGCATAGCAAAATTCATTTAAAATGGGTGGCGAAAGCCAAACACACTGTGGCTAGGCTTATAAATGCCCTAGGGCAGATAGCCTAGTATGAACCTATGAACCTATGTAAATAGTATTACAATTTAACTTAATCCTACACATCAGCCTCTTACTTCATATAGCAAATAATGTCAATGTAAATTATTTCATTTCTTTATCTAAGTTCATATACAACAACTTCTTAATTTGTTTGTATAGTAACTAACATCAGCTTTACAACCTTTGCGTGGTACATATGCTATGTATATGCGCTACAAAATTTTATGTATGTGCTATAACCTTGTTCAACTTTATAATTCTTATCGAACTCTGCTTTTACTCTCTTCTTGTTGTATGATTACAAACTGAGCGGAGTCTGCAGTTGGTCAAATCTGATCAATGCTCTACCCTAGTAAACAAACCTAAATAAATTAATAAAATTACTTGTTTACCAAGTTCGTTATGTAATGTTGTAATGTTTTTGAAGCTTTATTCCCTGTGTCGCCACTGAAAAGGGGTAGGTTTCTACTCAGTCGGACTATCCTGGTAAACAAATGCAATAAATAAATGAATAAATAAATAATGCTGAGTATTTATTTTGCATATGTACTCTTTTCTTATAATTTATTAAGCTGTGACTCACAAGTCTGAAACCTATTGTGAAGACATACAGTTAGTACACAAATTCAAGACTTTGTCTCAAGTGTTTTTAAACAATGTTATATGCCATTTTATGTTTTCTGCGCAATTTCTACTAGTGTTTAAGTTTTTAAGTACAGTGATGGGAATTGACTCCATTTGTAAATCAGGACATAAAGTTCACAAAATCAGTTTTGCTTCAGCCTTTTATGTTTACCAAAAGTATTCTTTTCAAAACCTACAATATACCCCAAACTGTTTCTCCATGTAGTTATATGGGGCTTCCAATATTGGTAATATAATTAAACATACTTAGAAAATTGTTTTTATTAACACAGTTGCTCCTACTATTGCTGGAACTATCTAGGAGTCCTTAAACTACATTGCTTTTGTTTCTGTTTGCATGTTTTGATATTATATAACTTTATGTCAGTATATTCACTATATATTTTTTTTCTTCACAGGCATAGGAGTTTCAGTTTGAGACTATTTTCTTGCAAATAAACAGCTAAATATGCTCTAGCAGGTGCCTCCCTTCAAACTCACTGGTGAGCTTATGTCTAAAAGTCAGACCTACCTTAAGAAAGATGAATGTTCTCCTGGGTTTCTGGTTATTTGTCAGTCTGGAAATTAGTAACCCAAAAAAAAAGGGTTTTGATAATATGCAAAGCCATACTTCTAGTACATAGAAGAAAAAACAAAATGTGCAGTATTATTGTCACAGATAGAGTTGTAATAAAGCCGAAGAAGAGAGGAAAATATATTCTGTTATTGACCAAGAATTAATTCATAACTATTTTCAATATCGTACTGTGTTCTTACAGTGCCCCTATGAAATGCTATGTAATTCAGATGTAAACAGCACAGTATTTGAGGGGTTTACATACACACACACACACACATATATATATATATATATATATATATATATATATATATATATATATAAATCTGTGTGTGTGTGTATGTATGTATGTATATATATGTATGTATATATATGTATGTATATATATATATATATATATATATATATATATATATATATATATATATATATATATATATATATATATATATATGTGCATGTGTGTATGTGGGGTTTACTATCAAAACATCAAACATGTGAATGTAAACCTATCAAAAATGTGATTCACATGTTCGATGTTCACAACAGTAAACCGGGTGAAATATCAGAACTACTGCAAGCAAAGTCAAATTTGACTTTTGCAGTACGAAACCCTCAGCAGCAATCAGTATGGACCAGATCCATACTATAAAGAGCTGATTGTCATATGTTTTGCAGGGGGGCAAGCCCCACACACCCCCTGCTACTTATATATTCCAACTCTGAGATCGCACTGCAGTATGGAAAAGGGTAACTCTCTCATTTGCAATGGTCGACAGCAATATTTCGACGGGAACTGCACTCTCGAACATTAGCATTCGACATTTCAACTGCCGACTACATGATTTTCTGCATGTTATGTGACGGTTCTGTCAGTTTCACAGACAGCACTTTCAGGTAAGCGATAGTAAACCTATATGTATACATATATATATATATATATATATATATATATATATATATATATATATATATATATATATATATATATGTGCGTGTGTGTGTGTGTGTGTGCGCGCGCGCGCATGAGTGTGTATGTCAGTACATTGAAAATTCAAATCAAACAGCAACCGATCGACTACAAATGGCTGAACAGCAGCCAATCAAAAATAAAAAAAAATGCAGTGGGGAAGCCTCTCTGCACCCCCACACTGATTATTTATACCAACTTCAAGATTACACTACAGTAGGGAAAGGACAAAAAGCACAGTTGTATAAAATCTTACCATAATAGTAGATGTCCTTCTTTTCACTGTTGCAGTATCCAAAACAGGAGGGATCTCCTGCACAGGGCAGCTCAATGCTCGGCCACTATACAAAAGCCTAATGATCTTGTATGCATTGTACATCACATTTATGCTCCCTGTACAGAATGTGGGGCATAAAAGGGACATACAGATGCAACTACCCAGAACTGAATTGCCCCAGAAGAGAACAGTCTCCATAAAACAAAGGAGCCCATGCACATCCAGAAGGAAAAAATTCAGAAGAAAAAAGGGAAACCCTCAGCAAGAAGGGAATCTAGTACAAAAATAAAGGCAGAACAAACAAGTAGGAGTTGTAGGGAGGGAGCGAATACTGCAGCAGTGAAGAGAAGAACATCTGCTGTTATGGTAAGATTTTACACAACTGTATTATGTCCTTCTACATCACTGTTGCCTTATCCAAAACAGAAGGGAGAGTAAAAAAGTTCAAGAAACAGAATGTGAGGTGGAAGGTTGAGAAGATCCCTCAACAAACCCACATAAAATGGTTTCAGCAAAACCCGATCTGGCTTTAGAAACCATATTCAACTTATAATGCAATGCTTAGTAAAGATATGCACTGAAGACCAACTAGCAGCTTCAGGGATGGAACTAGTGTCCAACCTCTTGAAGAAGGCACCAGAAGAGGCACCAGCCCTAGTGGAATGAACTCTAACAGAAGTAGACAGAGATTTGCCATGAAAAGAATAGCAAAAGGAAATGGACTTAGATATCCAGGAGGAGATGCTTTGCTTAGATACAGCCAAATGAGATGAAAGGAAACAAAAAGCTGATCCAGAGTTTTGGATGGCCTTACTTTTATCCAAATTGTACCTGAGCTGTCTGTGCAAATCCAAGGTATGCAAGACCCCCTCACTAGCTGACTTATGAGAAGGGAAAAAGGAAGGGAGCTGTACCAACTGGCTCAAGGGCAACTCATTTACTGCCTTGGGCATAAACAAAGGATTAGTATGAAGAGACACCCTGTCCATGTGAAAACCCAAAAAAGGAGAAATAGCCATAAGGGCTGGAGCTCAGAAACCCTCCCAGCAGAGGTAAGAGCCATACAAAAAACAGTTTTCCAGAAAAACATTGCAAATAAGCAGAATCTGCAGGCTGAAAAGGAGCCTGAGTCAATTTTTCCAACACAAAATTAAGGTCCTAAGGAGGAGAAATAGGTTTTCTTAGAGGCCTAATATGTAGGATGTCTTTAAGAAATTGTTTGACCTCAAAACAAGAAGTCAATGGAGGATTCAAGGGCAGACAAGCAGAAATAGCTGACAAAAGGGCCTTCACAGACGAATGGGCCAGGCCAGACTGGAGCATCTCACACAATTAAGAGAGGACCAGAGGGACCCCCAGTGAAAAAGTGTTCTCGTTACAAACATAGCACCAGACATATAATCTTTTCCATTTGGACATATAAGATTTTATGGTTGAGGGTTTCTTTGCCCCCTGTATAACTCTAAGCACATCCTCAGAAAAGAGGTTTCTGAAAGGGATCAATATTCTATCATGCACAGTGTCAGTTGAAGAGTGGACAAGTGTGGATGAATGAGAGATTCCTTGTCCTGTGTGAGGATATCCAACTGGTGAGGTAACATGTAATGAGTGCCCCTGGCCAGATGCATTAAGAGGGGGAACCAGTGTAGTCTTGGCTAAAGGGAGTCACTATCAAGATTTTTGGGGAGTCCAGATGAATCTTCTTCATGACTCTTGGAAGTAGATGAACTGGAGGGAAAGCATAAAGAAATACCCCCTTGCAAGGAAAAGAAAGGGTGTCCATCTTCCAAGTGAGATGGCATGGCACTCTGGACTGAAGAGAGGAATCTGCTTGTTCAGATGGGAGACAAAAAGATTTACTTGAGGAATACTCCACCGATGGACAATGACTAGAAACATGTCTCTGTGAAGCATCCATTCATGTGCCTGTGTTTTGGACCAGCTCAGAGAGTCTGCCACTAGATTGTGCTCTGAAGGAATGTATACTGCTTGCAGAGTTAACTGAGAGCCACCTCCCAAGCCTGAACAGCCATC
Organism: Protopterus annectens; assembly: GCF_019279795.1. NCBI lineage: Eukaryota > Metazoa > Chordata > Ceratodontiformes > Protopteridae > Protopterus > Protopterus annectens. Next base: position 419,553,264 of record NC_056734.1, read on the forward strand.
CTGCAAAAGAGGTAATTTTTTTGTTCCTCCCTGCTCGTTGACATACCACATCACCGTAGTGTTGTCTGTGTACACCTTCAAGGGGCCTGGACAGAACATGGGGTGAAAAGCTTCAAGGGTCAGAATCAGAGTTCTCATCTCTTTGATGTTAACTTCTTATGGGGAGGCCAGAGACCGTGAACTTTCAGGTGACCAAAAGATGCCCCCCACCCCATGTCTGAGGCATCAGTGAACAATTCTTGAGAAGGGACTGGATGTTGAAAGGGCTAGCTGAGTTGAGAGCAAACTGTTGAATCCATCACTTTAATCCCTTCTTTAGACAGGGAAGGTACCCTGAACTAACTGCTTAAGCAGTTTGTTTTCAAGATAAATGGCCAAGGAAGACATACTGCTTCTGAATATCTTAGGCTCAAATGCCTTACAGATACTACAAGAGGTATAGTTGTGGGAAGTAACCAAACAAAAAAGACACTGTTCATGATGATCCTTATGAGGAACCTGCCTCCCACACTGACATTTTCCCTCTTGGATGACATGAGCTTTAGGTAGCAAAATAAAATAAAGACCAAGAAAAGTAAAAAAAGAAATAAATAACAACCCCAAGGGGGCACTTATCTGGTGGCTAATTATTCAGTACAACAATGAGGCGTTCAGACCAACTAGCAGTTCTGGGTAGTTGCATCCATATGTTCCGTTTATGCCATATGTTCTGTACGGGGAGCATAAACATGACATATAGCACATACAGGATGGTTAGGCTTTTGTATACTAGCTGAGCATTGGACTGCCCTGGCCAGGAGATACCTTCTGTGTTGGATCCTGCAACAGTGATTAGAAGGATATTCCCTGATCCCCACTTGAACATATACCCATATAACATAAGCACACATATATAATATTTCTTTTTTTTATTTTACCTGTTTGTGAACCAGGTAAACTCCAATGGACAGAAGTGTCCCTTTTCAGTGACTTGCACAGAATAACATTGTAGACAAATGGAAGAGGAAGGAATCAAACCCTGTACCCTTGACTACAGGAAGCATCTCAGAGCCTTAATCCAATTTGCTAATTGCTAGACTCCTCTGTGCTACTTGCTATCAGACACACACACACACACACACACACACACACACACACACATATATATATATATATGTGTGTGTGTGTGTGTGTGTGTGAATATATATATATATATATATATATATATATATATATATATATGTATACATATTTATATGTAGTTGTATGCTATTTTATTGAATGCACATTTCATTGAATCATAATTCACAGAAAACTGTTTAGGTGTATCAAGTGTGTGTGTATATATATATATATATATATATATATATATATATATATATATATATATCTATCTATATATATATATATATATATATATATATATATATATATATATATATATATATATATATATATATATATATAGCAGTTATTAGAGAAGTGAAAACCACCAAAACGAAAAATTTGTAGTACCACGTTCGAAAAACCAATGACTTCAATTCTAGATAAATACCTTTTAATTCCACAGCAAATAAATAGTGGAAAAGCACAATGAAAATAGCAGCAATAAATTTCAAATAATCCAAGAAAAGCGTTATTCTCCTAACGCCTCGGCCAAAACAGCCTTTACAGAGTAAACTGCCTACACACAGCAAATCAATTTATAACTTCCTTCAAACACATTCAATCAATTAATTAATTAAAATCTTAAAGCAGCATTGACATTATATAAAATAACATAACAAAAATTAAATAAAACTTTGCCAATGGCATTCCTTTTTAAGCCCAAAGGGCTGCAAAGTATTATAGTTCATTATAAAAATAGACTCTTTTTTTTCTTAGTAAATATTTCAAAAATTCATCATTAGAAAAATATACAAATACATGTTCCAAAATAGTAACTGCTAAACTATCAATTGCCCCATTGTGTACTAAATTAAAATGTTCTGCCACAGGGCTAAGTAATTTTTTATTTTTTATATCCCTAACATGCTCGTTAATTCTTTCACTTAAACTTCTCTTACTTTCACCTATATAAAAATAATTACAAGAACATTTTATTGCATAAATAATGCCCTTTGTAGTACAAGTAAAAACATCTTGTGTTTGAAATTTCTTTCCATTAATTAAATGGAATGTGGGCACTATATATGAACATATGGAGCATTTGCCACAAGCACTAGTACCTAAACTTCTTATACTATTAATTATGAATTTTGTACGTCTCTTAAATTTACTATGAACTAAAAAGTCCTGAATATTACGTCCCCTTTGAAAGGAGAACCTGAGTGTCATTGCTGATAAACTAGACACTTGCTTGGTAATTATTTTCCAATATTCTTTTAATAATTTATTAAACTTCTCTGAAAAAACTGTATACTTGGTAACAAAAAAGATACTGTCATTCTCTATCATTTGATTATTACCTGTAACTTTTCTTATATTATTACCCTCTCTATAAATATTATAATTTTTATAAATTTTCAAATAATTTTCCACTATATTATATTTATCATAACCTCTGTTAAAAAACATATTCATAGTTCTCATCACTTCTTTTGTAGTTTCATTTTCATCATTACATAACCTTTTGATTCTTAATAATTCTCCATATGGAATAGCATTCAAGGTACTTGGTGGATGACAACTAGTACCCTGTAACATTAAATTTTGTTGATTACATTTTCTACAAATACTAGTCTTAACTTTTTCACCACTACGCCCTTCATATATATATATATATATATATATATATATATATATATATATATATATATATATATATGTATGTGTGTGTGTGTGTGTGTGTGTGTGTGTGTGTGTAAATATATATATATATATATATATATATATATATATATATATATACATATTTATATGTAGTTGTATGCTATTTTATTGAATGCACATTTCATTGAATCATAATTCACAGAAAACTGTTTGTGTATCAAGTGTGTGTGTATATATATATATATATATATATATATATATATATAGCAGTTATTAGAGAAGTGAGTTTACAAGAGTATAAGTGGATTGATAATGGCTACCTTGAGGCATTCTCCCAGATCTGTAGAAGTTTGTGTTTGCGTCCCAGCACTGACTTACAGTGCGTGGTGTTTTTTCTTTTCTCCATGGTTATGTGACAATGGAGTTAGTATATAAAAATAAGTTTGGATGGGGGTATAGGGGGATTCCCTCCTGCAAAATACATTTTATGGAACATTTGTAGTGAAGAATGTTTTCTCTCGCTATATATATATATATATATATATATATATATATATATATATATATATATATATATATATATATATATATATATATATATATATATATATATATATATATATATATATATATATATATATATACAACTTTTTTGTTCTTCAAGGATGGGCGCCAGATTGGGGAATGGTACCAGGTGCAAGAAACGTTAGCTAAACCTCTGGCAGAGTGGGTAAGAATATGTTCAGAGTGATTGCCAAGTAAATTCCCAATCAGTTGGACTGAGTTGCCAATTATTTCAGTGTTTTACGTTTTTGTAGGGGGGCAAGCCCCGCTGTATCTCCCACACTCCCTGATGATTAAATATATCAACTCCAAGATCGCACTACAGTGAGGAAAACGGTAAAATTTCCCATTCCGCACTGTACAGCAATCTCCATTCAAAATGTTCAAAGTTTCAAAACTTCGATCATATGGTCTCGGCAATATGAATTTTGAAATTTTAAAACTTTGATAGTCTGATAGCGATCCATATATGTATTTTTTTTAGTCTGTGTGACCCTGGAGTTAATATATTTAATTTCCAGAGGTATGGGGTAGAGCCTCCACAATGGGGTGCATGGGGCAAAACCCCTCATGTAAAAAGCTGTTTTTCTTTTGTTTTATTTTTCTTAATTGCAAATGTGCTCAGTTTGTTTATGTTCGTGATTACTTTTTTGCAATGATTTTAGTGGAGATTAATGGTAATCTTCAGTAAGTTTGTTTGACGTTTTGTGTTTTGATCAAATTCACTGTTGATTATTCATTATAAGCTCAAAATATATATACATACACATATACATGTGTGTGTGTATATACACACACACACACACACACACACACACACACACACACACACACACACACACACACACACACACACACACAAACAGCTTTTTACATGAGGGTTTTGTCCCATGCACCCCATTGTGGAGGCTCTCGTTAATATATTTTCTGAAATGGCAGTATCATGTGACTCTCCTGACCCAGTACCATCCATGCATATGCACTATCTGGGACAAACAGGATAACCTTAGATTCAGGACCAGAGAAAAGTCTTCACTGCTTTGATTACAAAATCAAAATAAGGCAAGTGTTGCAGTGCATTTCAATATTTTTTTTGTTTCTTATATTTCAATCATTTTAACATAGCTAAACTTGTATACTTGGTATTTTCTAGTTATTTTGAGCCAAAATCTTCAGTATATTTATGGGAATCATCTTATATGCAAGAACATTGTCAGTGGGATATTCTCTTCTAAACTATGGTTCTGTACACTGACAGCAAAATCACCTTCTGAGAAAGAACAGCTCAGTGACATTTACAGTTAATGAAGATGGGTCTCTCATATGAGACTACCTAGTTTCAGACTATTAAAACAGCTAACATTATAAGCCTGCATTTAATGTAAATAATGCCTGTGTGTAACTTTGTCAGCTTTTATTATGTTGCACTGAAACTTATGACACAGCTGTATCTTCATACTAAATACCAAAAGTTATATTTATAATTTATTAGACCCAGAACAAAATAGTTTTTAGTGCAAAAGAGATTAACTGTGCAAAGTCAATTTCAGAGAAAATGTAATCAGTTTAACTAATTTCATTCATCAAAGTTCATGAAAAATCACCTCCAAACATAAAACATAACCTTTTCATGACCTTTGTTCATAATGCATGTCCTACAGAAAAAGCATATGAAACCTGGAGCAGAAATCCAGACAGACTCTAGATTTATAACTTGTGACCTCAAGTTTAGAGAATACTGTATTGTAATATTGCATTTTAATCATTTTCACTTAGAACCCACAACAGATGTACATATATTATTTTAGAGCAGCTCACAAACACAGGTAAAACAGCTATTCCTAACATTAAAACCAGAATGTTTTGTCCCCTGATGAGGCATCTTATCTTACATTATATTACATTACATCATTGTGATAGCATAAAAAAAGAGAAGTTATCTACTTCATCTACCACATTTCCTTGTCTAGTGTTTTGAAATTGCTCTTCTTAATCCCCCTCTCTTAGTTCACCTCCAAAGGATTTTGGGGTATAATTGTCCACTAATAACTCAGATAATCTATTTCATTAACTGGAACTTTTTCCACGAAAAAATACTTGTTAATATCTAGTTTGAATGATGCATCCTTACTCTAGTAGGGAGTGTCTATATTACATGCTTGACAGCTTAAGTTGTCGATTGTCTAAACATTGACACCTAAGCGTTGAAACCTTAAAATCGCGAACGGCCATTCTTTCCTCAGGAAAGAATTTGCTAGACCATCTCGAAATAAAATAAACTTCTGAACCCAAACATAGTAGGGGGCTTTGCCCCCACACCCCCTGATGTGAAGGGTTGTGCCCCCCCAACTAAATATACCAACTCCGAAACTGCTCTACATTGGGGAAAGAGCAAATCCCCGATAACGGCCAAGTGAATTCTTTCCCGAGGAAAGAATTTGCGTATGTGGCTGTTCTCGATTTTAAACTTTCGACGCTTAGGTGTCAGTAATTGGGCATTTGACAACCTAAGCTGTCGAACATCTAATAGGAACCCAGTAGGGATACCCCTTCACTTTTCTTTGTATTTTCTCTTGAATTGCATACCATCCTGTTATCCTCTAAGTATCTTGTGCGCCCACAGAATGGCTTCCTTTTCTTGCCTGTCCTCTAACTTCCATAATGCCTCCTTGAACCTATTGCCTTTCATTCCCTATATTACTCTGAGACATTTTTTGTACCCTCTTTATTACCCTGATATCCTTTTCTTGTGCAAGAAAATGAAAAGGTTATTGTTTTCAAGCTGTGGCCTAAGCAGGGATTTGTACAGGTATAAAATACCCTCTGTTATTGCAATATGTTCCCCTAAAGATAAAGCCCAATAACTTACTAGCATTGGGTACCGTTTTCTTTATCTTTACCCGAGGATTCATTCTGCTACTCCTGCCACACACGTCTTTTCCTGACCTTTTCTTCTTTTTAAGGTCATTTTACCAGTTAGCGCAACACTTTTGAATATTCAAACTCCAGGTGATATATTTTAAAATGCACAGAATTAATTCTTAAATGCTACTTTTTCAGCCCAGTCTGCTAGTCTCCTTAAGTTTCTTTGAAGGTCTTCCATGGTTCCATCGGATTTTTCTGTTATCTGTAAGTAGGCTGATCCTTTTCTCAGTGCCCTTCATAATGTCTGATACGAAGATGCCCAAGTGCAGTATTCTCAGGTCTGATCCTTGTGGAACCATACTAACTATTTTTCTTTCATTTAATCTTCTTTTTTCGGCTGCTCCCATTAGGGGTCACCACAGCAGATCAACTGTTTCCATTTCTTCCTGTCCTCTGCATCTTGCTCTGTCACACCAACCACCTGCATGTCCTCTCTCACCACATCCATAAACCTTATCTTAGGCCTTCCTCTTTTCCTGTTACCTGGCAGCTTCATCCTTAGCAACCCAATATACTCTGCATCCCTCCTCAGCGCATGTCCAATCCAACGTAATCTTGTCTCTCTGGCTTTGTCTCCAAACCTTCCAACCTGGGCTGACCCTCTAATATACTTATTCCTAATCCTGTCCATCCTCATCACACTCAGTGCAAATCGTAACATCTTCAACTCTGCCACGTCAAGCTCTGACTCCTGCCTTTTTGTCAATGCCACTGTCTCCAACCCGTATAACATAGCTGGTCTTTCAATTAATTTAATTTTTCTTTCATTTAATAGGGTCCCCTTAATAATTTCTCTTTGTTCCCCCCACCATTCTACGCATTTAGCTATTATCTTCCCTACCTCTAGTCACTCCTATTTGCCTATCAATCTCCTGTGAGGGACTGCGATAATGCTTTTTAGACAATGGGCAAATTGTACATCAGCACCCTGATTGGAGAATAAATGTTCTCTAGCAGGGTATCAATGCGCAAGTAATGCCCACTGAAAAACAAGTCCACCACTTCACAGCAGCATATCAATCTGCCGTGGAGCTCAGACTGCAAGAAAAATAACGTCCACCATGACTTTATACTTGCTAAGGAGTGCTTTTGCTGTTTAGCGAGTGCAAAAAAAAAAAAAAAACAGGAAAAAGTGTATGTTTGTGTATGTATGTGTACAAGTGCATTTATCAAAAAAAAAAAAAAAAACCCCCCCAATGAAGGAACCATCAATGAATAAAAATAAAATAAGTGGAATAAAATAGACAAGGTTTAATATATCACGTAATCACATACACATAAACACCATGATATGTGTGATATGTGATGTGTGTGTGTATTGATGTGAGCTATTAAAACCTTGTATTTGTATTATTATTTCCACTCTTCATCATCTGAATGTGATTCTTCTCAGTCTTCTTTTTCAGTCTTGATAAGCTGGCATCCTTTTAGATACAAGTGCATTTATGTTTCTGTTTGTGTGTGAGTGAATGCGTGTATGAAAGCAGAGGAGACTGTGTGTGAGAAAGATCAAGAGTGAGTAAGAATGATCCTGTATGAGTGAATGTGTGTATTAAAGCAGAAGAGGCTGTGTGTGTGACAGATTGAGAGAGATGGAGAGTGATCTTGTGTGAGTGAATGCATGTATGAAAGCAGAGGAGACTATGTGTGTGAAATCAAGAGAGAGAGCAGTCTTGTATGCATAGCTCTTAACTGTCCAAATTTTCATAGAATGTGTAGATTTTTGCCTCATATTTTTGTCTGTTCCTCGTAAAATTTGTGGTTTTCTGAAGTTTTGTGGCAAATCAGTGAGGACTGAATTCAATAATGACAGGTGTTTGAGATTCAGGCTTTATATCTTGCAGAAAATGCATTGTAAAACAAAACATTTTATTCTAGCAACTTTCTAAGTTTATAACAGCAATATTTAAAATTTGTCCCTATTTTTGGGGCTTTGTTCCCCCATTATTTTTGGCTTTGTTCAGATTTTTTATGCTAAGTGGTTGAGAGATACACTTGTGTGAGTGAATGCGAGTATGAAACCAGAGGAGACGGTGTGTGTATGTGTGTGTGTGTGTGTGTGTGTGTGTGTGTGTGTGTGTGTGTGTGTGTGTGTGTGTGTGTGTGTGTGTGTGTGTGTGTGTGTGTGTGTGTGTGTGTGTGTGTGTGTGTGTGTGTGTGTGTGTGTGTGTGTGAAAACAGAAGACACTGTGTATGAGAGAGAGAGAGAGAATGGGCTTTCTGCAAAATTATTGTGTTTTATTTACTTATTTTTGTAAGTACTATATTATTTTTTATATGTATTTTTGCTGTAAAATGCTTCATCCAACAGCATTAACATATACACAGAAAGTGGTTAACGTTGTTGCCTCACAGCAAGAGGTTATCTGGTTCGATTCTTGGCTGGGGTGCCTTCTGTGTGGAGTTTGCATGTTCTCCTTGCGTTCGTGTGGGTTTCCTACAGGTACTCCGGTTTCCTCCCACATTCTAAAGACATGCGTCTGGAGCCTCTCTCCCTGGGCCTCCGCTGAAAACAGGCTCTGTGGAACCTAGTCGGACATTCCCAGTCAACAAATGTTAAATAAAAAAAACTAAAATATATATATATATATAATATAACATAGTACTTAAAAAAAATAAGGAAAAACGCAACAATTTTACAGACAGACCATTCTCTAAGCACAATAATGCTCTCCAGGGTGTGTATTAATGTGTAATTAATGCCGTTCCAGGGGTGTACAGGCCCTCTGCCTGTGGCATCAGGCCTCATAAGATCCCTGGGTGGGCATTAATTACACATTAACACATACCCTGTTGGGCATTATTGCTTACATAGAAGTCAATGAATACAACACTGACTGAAATTCCACTGTCGGGTTCCAGTGCAACCTAGTCATAAAACTGAATCAGGTTGGACTGATGAGGCTTTTTTTTTTTTATAAAATAATATTGGCACTGTACTGCAGGATGTTGTTCTCCAGGAAACCAGCTAGCCTTTCCTTCATTATCTTCTCCGTGGCTTTCTCTGCTACATAAGTCAGGCTTTTGGGTCTGCGGTTTGATAGCTCAGTCCTAGATGCCCATTGTGAAGTTGCACCACCACAGCCACCTGCCATTACTGTAGAATCTTGTTAGTGCTGAGTAGCTGTTCTTTCTAGGGATCTGTGAGTACACCCATCAGATTTGTTGGTATCTTAGGGGGTATGCTGTGAGAGCTCTCCACCTTCTCTTTCCTTCATACCTTTAGTTTTCTTTCTATGCTTTCACTTGGTATGTGACCATCTATTAGATACTTCTATCATCTTTGTTTTTCCTCTTTGAGTTAGTATGTTTCCTCCTTCTGTTTAATGGAGGTGGAATCGAATAATTCTGTATAAATTTTACTTTATTCCTTCCTTGACCAGTGTCTGCAGCTCTTACTTTTCCCTATGTTATCTAAACAAATTCTTTGTTCCTTCTCATGTTAGCAATATCAAATACAACACTGCATGCAGAAGTGAGCGTGACTTAAAAGAAATGTTTTTTTTAGACAATGCTATGTTTATGAAAGCAAAAACAGAAGTTTGTCACCAAGATAATGAGTGATTCATTATCTTTGTTTATTTTAAAAATCTCAAGTTTCAGGTCTGCAGTTGCAGTTAACTCAGAGCTTCATGATGCAGTGTAATATACCCTGAATTTGACAGTCATACGAATATGAAATCCAGCAACTCACAAAATAGCAGGATACTTTAAATTAGGACAAGATGAGGAAACAGGAACTTTACATGATTTTTAAGCTTACAGTAGAAACTAACAATATCTGTTGCAGTTCCTGCATAACTGAGCAACAGGAAATTCCACTCAAGGCTTAGTTCCTTAGCTCTTAAACTCAGCTTCATGTTGTAGTGCAGAATTCTATTAAAGGATGTAGATCACTTGCTGAAAACTTTGAATTCTCACTTTAGCAATAATGATGTATGTTACTAAGTTCTGGCTTTTAGTGTTATGCAGGATCCATAGTAGTTGTGAATTGACTGTTGACAGTAACTTTTACTTTCTGTTCCACTTTCTGGTATGTTTTTCTGAACCTCCATAGCCAAACTATCTAGCCACTATCTTGCCCTTCTGCCCAAGGCATTCTCCTGTTAACTGTAATCACACCTAGGGTGGGAGTAGAGCTGAGGCGTACTGCATGCTTTTCTGGTAGTTGCAGGACAGAAACTGAGATACTGGCCAAAAGCAGAGTGAGTTTCTGTGAAGAGGTAAAGCCCTCTTCTCCATCTTTAGGGACTGAGACATGGCAGTTTCCTAATTATTACCCCACTTCAAAACAAGAATGCAATAAGAAACCTGGGAACAGAGGCAGATAATTCCCTCACCTTTGATCATCTTGCTGCAAATGTCAAAAGGAAGTCCTCTTACTTTACACAGATGATTACTAAAGCAACATCACCTAGAGCTAAAGAAGTCCTTACCCCCTTGTACTCCACATCAATTATGCCCATCATAGAATACAATGCCCATTTTTGACTGTATCTCACTAGACATTATCCAACAACTGGAAAGACCTCAAAGATTCTTCACTGAAAAGATCGGTCTTAGAAGACCTGACCTACCAAGAGAAGCTGGAAGGACTGTCTCTATATTTAGTTTACTATAGACTATTTAAGGACAATCTATAACCTGCATTTCAGGCCATTAGGGTTCCAGTAGTCCAACATCTTGTATCTTCATAAATTAATTAATTTTATTATAGTACAACATGCTAAGGCCATTATACCCAGTGGGATATTTAATTGCAATACTATGGGCGTGGTTTATGTAGCCCAATGCTTAACCTGTTCAGTATTTTATGTGGGCAAAACTGAGAAAGTGTTCAGAAAAAGAATTTACTAACACTTTTATGCTATAAACAAAAATTTGAAATGAACACACAGTTTATAAGCATTCAATTGCTTGTGGGTCTTTTATAAGAAATTTCTGTTTTTTTTTTTTTTATTTTGGAAAAGGTTCCACCCTTTGAAAGAGGAGGTGATTCATCAATTCACCTTGAAGGCAGAGAGCTATTTTGGCAGTTGTTACTTGATGCTAACAACAAGCCAGAGAAAAATAAAAGATGATCTATTAGTTATTTGTTGTCACAAAAAGAAATATGATTTAAGTAAGATTTAAATCTTTAGAGATCATTTACAGAACTTGTTTAATTAGTAATTTATCTGTTATTTCATATAACCTGCAAAGCTTTTCGAAGTGTTACCTATAGGATTGTTTTCATTTATGCAAATTTAACAAGTTTTTTTTAAAGTGGCCACTAGAGGGAGCTTTTTAAAAACATTTAAATTGATTTTTTTGAGGGGATAATTATCTGAAGGGCCGGCAGTGGCACAGTGGAAAGCGTTTTTGCCACTCAACAAAACGCTCCCTGGTTTAATTCTTGACTGGGTTGCCTTCTGTGCAAAGCATGTGTGTTCTCCCTGTGTTTGTGTGGGTTTCCTTGGTGCTCCTGTTTCTTCCCACATTCTAAAGACATACAGTAGGTGGATTGAACACTCTAAATTGGCCATAGGTGTGAATGTGTGTGTGTGTGTGTGTGTGTGTGTGTGTGTGTGTGTGTGTGTGTGTGTGTGTGTGTGTGTGGTGTGGAAAAACTGCTGCTTCAGGGCTAGCCACCTGGTAGTATAAACTTTGGCTGTAGATGATTGACACTGTTGAAGTGGCACTCTGACCCCATATGGTAAAATGGGTTGTGGCTGGATGGATTATCTGACGAAGTTCCATTTTCATTTGGGAATGAAAACATTTATATTGTTGTGGTCTATTTGGAATAAACTGTGGTTTTGTACTGGGAACTTATCTGATGACTATGCTTTTGGTTCTAAATTTTTTTTTGGATTATTTTGGAATTTCTTTTGTGGTTTTTGATTTGATCTTCATAAATCAAACAGTCTTACAAACACAAGGACAAAAGACAAAGATATCTAAATCTGCATCAGCAAATTAAAAAAACAAGATGGAGGGATTGATTCATCGCAGAGCTCCTACCCTTCCTCTGGAATAATATTCTACTGTATGTTAAGCAGTGTGAAACATTATCTTCCTTTAAACAGGAACTTGATAACTGGATGGGTATAGGCAAATTCACCCCTCACCAAACTGACCTGTTCATCCCTGAAAAAGGAGATAAAGTCTAAGGGTGGGTACTGGCAAGGTGTAAACAGTCACTAGGCTGACATGTGCCTCCTATAATCCTATAATAATACCCTTTGTCCCACCTCCACACTTGATGTACAGTGATGTCAGTTCAGACAATCAATGGAAGATGTACTTGTGTGCATCTTAATTTTTATGACATATTTGGAGACCCCAGCCTCAAATAACAATTACAGCAGTGTCACTGGTGCAATAGCTTGTACATTTGCCTTTGGTGCTGGAAGACCCAAAAGACTGGTGGATTTGATTCCCACTTCATGTGACTGGAATGCTGATACTGCATTTTGGCTTTAGTGGGGTTCAAAACTCCCAAATGTGTTGTCCTTCAGAGTAGAAGTTAATCTGAGGTCCCATCTGCTTGAGCCTTTGATAGTTCAAGTGAGTGTAAAAGATCAAATAGCACCTATCAAAAATAGTAGGGAAGTTCCTCAATGCCCCGACTACGTTTCCCAGAGTATTAGAATTATTACATTGGTTCTCCTCTGAAAAGAAGCCACTATGTCTAATGAGAATAACCTAGTCAACTAAGTATAAATAAAATAAAAAAAATGTGGGCTGTAAGCCTTGCCAAAAAGTTCATCCTTCTTCTGTGATAAATGAGCCTGCAAAATTGATACACCTTCCAGGTGACTCCTCAGGTACTGAATCATTTTGTTGAATCTGCAGCTCATTGGTTACTTTTGCAGCTCCATTTCCTCACATTTTCTCTTATTCTGACTTGTTGCTTTACAGTTATCCATTACTACCGATGTTTTGCAGCTCAACAAATATCATTAAGGACACCAACCTTTTGTTATTTTTGAAATAAATTTTATTTTTCAAACTGAAAGGTACATTTATTTAACAATGTATATTCATTTATAAAAATTGTGAATTAGAATATTGCTTTAGATTACAAAATGTTCTTTCTTACTCTGCATGTCACCCATAACACTTGCTCATCTTTCACTTGTGTACCAGATGGATGTAACACAAATGTAGTCAGTTGTAAGTTAGCATGGATGATTAAGGCTATGAGTTTTTATTGAACTGCATCTAGTAAGCCAGCGACTGAGCCCCTTAGCCATCATTTGACTACTGTGTTACCTAGAGCAAGTAGCTTAACCAGACAGTGCACCTATATTGCCCCTGCAAAGTGCAAATAAAAAGCACTCTAGTGGTATCAAATGGAAAAAAGTCTGTGTTGATAGTTGAAGATGAGTTTTACACCATAGGATATGGTCACATGCGTGGGCTGTGATTTCATCCTGAATGTTGCAGCAGGATAACATTAATTGTTTTACTGGGCTTAAAGACACCATAGAGACAAAGCAATTGACAACAGAATGAGGTGCATAGCAGGCCTGATCTTCTGTGGTTTCCATAATCATATAACTAACTGCACAGGAAGAATATTTTTGCTTTTCTGCATTATTTCCCTTGATGTTTTCCTGGAATCTCAGTGTTTAGACAGTAAGAAACTGAAACTCTTAACTATTTGTTCCTGTCTCTTACTGTTGAAAACCGTTTTGTTTATTCACCATTTTTAGAGAAGAAGACATTTATATCATATCATTAATTATTGTCCTTTCTGACTTCTTTAATAGCCTACTGATGTCATCAGGATTACACCTGTAAAGTACTCAAGTTTGGCCCACCTTCCAGTCGACAAAGTGTTCATATTTAGCTGCTAGTGTCTTTATACAGTGTATTTTACAGGCACATAATAATGTTCATAAATTGTTCTCCATACCACCTTTCATCTTTCAGTATTCATTCCTTCATTCTCTGTTTGCCTGCTAAATCCATTTCAATTCTGTGGGGGAGATGGACCTGTTTTGGCACTCAATGACTGTAAGTGGAGACAAGAATCCTGTATTGGGTGTCCGTCTAGTACTGCCATGAAATAATCTGACCTCCTGCACTGCATACTAAACTCCAAATCATTAATGGGCAGATCCCACAGTCTTGTATCTTACTGTCAGGATGCATATTCAGGCAAAAGTTTTGATCAAATGTCACTGAAATGATAACCTTTTTTGCGGTACTGCAACAGCTGTACATTAGCTACCTAATGCCAGAAAATATATCAGAGACCCACAATGCAAAAGCATATAACAGCAGTTAGTATTTTAGAATAGGCATAAATAAACATAAAAATGCAATAAATCAAGCGCTTTCGCCTGGTTCATACCAGGCTTTATCAAGATGTCAATAATTAAAACAGACGTTTGACGTCTGACATTCTTCAGCCTTTGGAGGTGTATTTTGGCTTTGGTTTTGATTTGTAGTTTCAGTTTTGTTCTTGTTTTAGAATAGGAAAATGTAACATTTATAGGATTGACATGTTGGTTTACATATTTTGGCATCTCCCAGTTGTCCTTTATATCTTCACTGGTTCTCTCAGGCTCAAACCAAACTTGCTCTACACTTTTGAGCACACAAGGCATAGAAAAGTGAAACCTTCTTGGTGCTTGTACTTTGCTCTGCACTATGCAGCACTAAAACTCTGCTGGTTGCTTGAGTACTGTACTCTGATACAGTCTAGGGTGGCTCAGATTGTTGGTCTGAGTGGAATGTTCTATCACTGTGCTCTCTTACCCTTTGCCTCTACTTCCTCTCCTACCCCATACCTCATAAACTTCCCCCAACCCACTCCCTTTCTCCACTATATACCACCTTTTACCTCTCCCACCTCACCTTCTTCTCTCTGTCCTCTCCTCATATTTCTAACTTCAAAAAAAAAAAAAGCTACATAAATGTTTTTTCATCTGAAATGCCTGTACTTTTAATATGTTTAGACTATATGAATCTCACTTTTGTAAATCATTACCTAGGATTAGAAATTTTATGACTTTTTGTTAACAAATTGTAAATTATCTCTGTATTTTTCACTGTTCTACTACTTTATTTACTTTTGTATAACTATTGTAAAATGGTCTATATCCTGTGGAGCTTTTCTCCCCAGGCCTCCACTGAAAATGGGCTCTTCCAGGCCCAGTGGACTATCCTGGTCATCAAACTGTAATAAATAAATAAATAAATAAATAAATAAATGGTTCTGGTACTCTCTCAAATGTACTCGCTGTTGTAGACAAGGCATTCCCTTTTGTCTGTCCTCTTTCTAGTATATGCCATATAAAAGATACTGAGAGGTTGCATTATTTATATTTTAATTTTCACATGCTTATCCACCTGCAAACATAACGAGCATTGCATTTAGTTGGAGAAGGATGATGTCATGTACACAATGATGTCATTTCCTTCTCAGGTAACTTTACACCGATTATGGTGACCTGGTGATAAATATGCAGGAACTTTCTGTACAGAAACTGGTGGCTAAGATAAAGAAAAAACAAAAAAAAAAAAAAAAACAAAAAGGAGGTGCAGGAGTGAAATCTGGAAATGTCAGGTAGATGATAATTCTGCTTTCAGTCCTTTAAGTGGCTTAGTACACAGTGGTTGGAATAAGTAACATGCTTACCTACACATATGAAGACAATTAGACAGCATGGTATATAAATGACTACAATGGCTGTTGAGTTGTACACAACCTGACTGAAGACAGATGCCTACTAGCACACTTCTTTACTGATTTCTCAGCCTTAGGGATGACATTCTTTTATATGTTACAAGCAGCATTAGATCGTGTAGAATCATCTCTACCAATCATAAAGAAGGAAGGCTGGATCACATGAACATATACTTACTACCAGACTTAGACAGTAACCAGATCCTTTTCATTTTCAGAATCATCCTTAGGTTGCAGTGGTAATAATGCAGCTTTACATGTAAAGTGCACAAATGAGAGGTAGTTGGATATTTGAGTGATATTGATGGAGTGGTGCGTGCATGACTGTTGATTATGGAATGATGGTGAGTTCTGCTGTGGAAAGAGAAGACATGGCCATAGACATAATGTTACCTGTCCTCTGCTGATGATGAAGAAAGGATGTATAATGGGCAGCTAATATACTTTGATGCAGGGTTTTCTGAGTATAAGGTATGCTTTCTGTTGTATTTTTCTCAAAGCAGGTAATCTGATTATTTTGCTGTAGATTGTTTAACATTCTAGTAACATTCGTTGCATTTGGTTTACCTGACTTTTTTCTTGGAGGTGATGTTCACTCATTTGTTTTGTTTGTTTGTTCTCCCTTTCTCCTTTTTTGTTTTGTGTTCCATCATTTGATTGAGCCTTTTGCTGCTTGTACAAGAAGCCAATGGAGGAAGTAAAAGGGGATGAATCTCAACCCCTGAACTGTAGTTGCATGTTAGTTTAGAATGAGAGTAATGTTTGTATCACTTAGCTGCCATATGACTGAAATGTATTTTCCATTGCACTTTGTATGGCATTGCAAAGGAGGAAGAACTGGTGTGCTTTTGGTTTATTTGCTGTGAAAAACCATGTTTAAATGTACTCTGGTAGAATATATTTTGCTTAAACCAGTCTTGTAGAAGGTGACTGTAACTGTACAGGAAATGCTGATTTTACTTTCAACAAAATATTTTCATGCTTCACACTGCTGTGTGAAGCTACATTATCCTTAGGAATGCGTTAGTCACTGAGCAGTGCGATCCATCATCTGCAAGGCCTTATGGGATAGAATGTTGCTGGGGGGCCAAGAGGATGTAAGTAGAATATGATAGTATGGTATAAATCAGGCTGTTGCTGGTTAAAGTGTGTGGATGATGTGACAGTCAACAAGAACATTATCACATGATCGAATCAGAAACCCTGGCTCACAAGTGGAGTGTACGAGCTCTTGAAGGCACACAATGCTGCCTTTTAGTCTAAAGACAAAGATGACCTTAGGGAAGCCAGAGTGAAAGTAAGTAGAGGAATAAGTGAGGCTAAGTGGGCCTATGGACAGAAAATTCAGGGTCACTTCTCAAACCTGAGAGACTCCAGGCATCTGTTGCAAGGTATTCAATCTATATCAGACTACAGGCCCCTACCTTCGTAATGTGATGATAATACAGAGTTTGTCAATGAGCTCAACATCTACTTAAGCAGGTTCGAGAAGGGAAACAATACAATGGCAATGAAACTGCCCACCAACCAAGAAGATGAAGTGCTTTGCCTTAACCCAGCGGATGTTCAAAGGGTGCTGTGATGGGTAAATTCAAGAAAGGCAGCTGGTCTGGACAATATTCTGGGGTGGGTGCTTTGGGACTGTGCTGACCAATTAACTACTGTTCTCACCAACATATTCAACATCTCTCTGCATCAAGCCACAGTACCCAAGTGCTTCAAGAATACAACCATTATACCACTGCCGAAGAAGTCTCCACCCTGAAGCCTGAATGACTACTGCCCAATACCTCTCACCTCCACTGAAATGAAGTGCTTTGAGAGATTGGTTAAACACTACTTAACATCAAGTCTTCCTGCAACACTGGACTCACTTCAATTTGCTTATAGATCCAATCACTCTATGGTGGATGCCATCTCACTGGCACTTCACTTATCCTTGGCACACCTGGAGAACAAAAACTGCTATGTCCACATGTTTTTTATTGACTTGAGCTTGGCCTTCAACACAGTCATCCCCCAACATCTGATTGAGAAACTGGTCCATCTGGGTGTTAGCACTCCATTATGCAACTAGATTCTGGACTTCCTTATTGACAGACCACAAAACGTATGCGTAGGCAACAACACCTCGATGAGCATCACACTGAACACTGAAAGTACAGTTTTGTACCTACCATAAATGTAGATGTCCGAACTGGATAGCATCTGCAGTCATAACAAGTGGGTTGTCCTGTCATCAGGCAGCCCTGCAGTCGGCCGGATTCCAAAGTCCGGGTCCGGCTGGGGCTGATGTCGCACTCCACCCGACGTCATCTCTGTTGGTCTTCGGGTATAAAAGCATCAGCCGACGCCATTTTCCTCAGTGTTTCTTGCCCCAGATGCCAGTAGCCCTCTTGCAGGCTAAAATTTGGATAGATGCCAATGTTTCCAAATAGATAGAGGTAAACACAACAATAAGCATATATGTACATATATACAAACAAATACACCATAAAAGACTCCCCAACAGCTAGCTATTAGGAGGGTAAACACCCTAGGAGTACCACAGAGGGAAGGAGGAGGGTAATCCTGACTGCAGATGCTATCCAGTTCGGACATCTACATTTATGGTAGGTACAAAACTGTACTATGTCCTTCATGGATGCATCTGCAGTCATAACAAGTGGGTAGAATACCATAGCCAACTAGGGAGGAGGATAAAAGTAGATTATGGTGTGTTTAGGATCCCTTGCAGTACAGCAGTGGCAAACCCTGCTCGGGATCTGGAATATAGAGGCAAATTATAATGCTTGGCAAATGTATGCACGGAGGTCCAAGTAGCCGCCTCAATAATGTCTTTGGTTGCCACCGTAAGAAGGCTGTGGTAGTGGCTGTTGCCCTTGTAGAATGAGGTCTTATGTTCTGTGGAATTGGTTTTCCATGGCAGGAGTAACAGTATCGTATGCAATTTCCTATCCATTTGGAGATTGTCTGTTTGAAATAGCTTTTCCTTCCTTCCTGTTGCATAGGCTACAAAAGTTGGTCAGTCTTTCTGCTATTTTTGTTCTGTCCAAGTAGTAGCGTAGCTGTCTATGTACATCCAAGGTATGCAGTATTCTTTCCCTCTGTTTTGTGGGTTGGGAAAGAAGGTAGGTAGGTGGATTGCCTGGTTTAAAGATACTCTGGATACCACCTTGGGCATAAATGTAGGATTAGTCCTCATGGACACTCTATCTTGGTGGAAGATTAGGAAGGGTTGCACTGCCATTAAGGCCTGTAGTTCTGAAACCCTCCTTGCTGAAGTAATTGCCAGTAGGAAAGCAGTTTTCCATGACAGGTGTTGTAGGTCTGCTGTTGCTGCTGGTTCAAAGGGTGATAGTGTCAACTTTTCTAGCACAAAGTTTAAATCCCAAGCTGGTAATGGTGGTTTCCTTGGAGGTTTTACATTCTTGATTCCTCTGAGGAACTGCCTGAGCAAAGGGTGCGAAAAACAGGTGGATCAAAGCTGTATTCTGCTGAAATAGCTGATGCATGTATCTTGATGGAGGAGTAGGACAGGCCTGAATGAAGAAGTTCGCCAGATACTCCAGAATGTTAGGCATATCTATGTTTGACACATCTTTTCCTCTTTCCGTACTCCAAATGACAAACCTTTTCCATTTTCCAGCATAGTTCCTTCTTGTTGAAGGTCTGCGTGAATCAAGAATAATGTCTTTAACTCTTTGGGAAAGTTCTGGATTAGCTGCTGCTATGTGATGTTCCATGCAGTCAGTTGCAGCGTTTTAGGTTTGGATGTATGATGCTGTAGTTGTTCTGAGTTAACATCAAAGGCATCAGGTATTGGCCACATATTGTTCGAGACATGCTCTTCAGTAGTGGGTACCAGTGTTGTCTTGGCCAGTTTGGAGCTATCAGGATTATCCTTGGACGTTCTTCCTTGATTTTTAGTACCTTGTGTATCAAAGGAAGAGGTGGGAATGCATATGCTGTTAGGCCTTTCCAGTTGAAGGAGAGTGAGTCCACTTTCCATGCTAGTGGGTGGAATGTCCTTGTGCAGAATTTTTGAGCTGGTGATTGAGAGGTGATGCGAATAGGTCTATCTGTGGCATTCCCCATTTCTTTGAGATGGTCTTGAAGATGTCCGGTGCAGCTTCCATTCGTGGGCATCAAGTGGTTCTGCTTAATATGTCTGCTAGAGTATTGTCTTTCCCGGTACAAATATTGCCTGTAACTGAATGTTGTAGCTGAGTGCCAGGGTCCACAGCTCCAAGGTCATTCTGCATAGGGGTATGAATGAGTGCCTCCCTGTTTGTTGATGTACCACATGACTGTGGTGTTGTCTGTCCTTATCATCAACTGGCCCTCTTTGAGGAATGGTTTGAACTTTTGGATTGCCAGTTTTACTGCCAGCATTTCTTTTAGATTGATGTGCAGGTGAAGTTGATCCTGTGTCCACAATCCTTGCAAGCATTTGTCCAGCATGTGGGCCCCCCATCCTAGGTCTGAAGCGTCTGTTGTGATGGTCTGGCTTGGTTGACATCTGCGAAAGGGTAGGCCTGGGTTTGACTGGCATGCCTGAGCCCACCATAGGAACTCCTGTTTTAAGCATGGAATTAGTGGGATTTCTGTTTCTAGACTGTGTCTGTGTTGGGACCATAAATTCTTTAGGTACCACTGTAGTTTCCTCATATGTAGTCTGGCAAATGGGACCAAGATTATGCATGATGCCATGAAGCCCAAGGCCTGCAGAACTTTTCTTGCTGTTAACTTGTTCAGTTTTGTTAGTGCCAAGAAGTAAAGAGGAAGTTCTTTTGTTTTTCTGTAGTCAGGAATGCCATTTGTTGTACTGTGTCCAATTCCGCCCAAGAATGTCCTTGTTTGGGATGGTATCAGCCTTGACTTTTGTAAATTGACTGTGTATCCCAGTCCTTGTAGCAAGTAAATGACCTTTGTAAATCTGTTGTCAGCTTGCTTTTGTTGTCCCCTTGTAGCAGGCAGTCGTCCAGGTATGGGTTTAAATTTTCCCCAGTCTGCAATGGCTTGGCGATGACGCCAGGCATTTTGTTGTGAATACTCTGGTAGAGATAAGCCAAAGGGCAATGCTGAGAATTGATAGTGCTCTGATCCTGCAAGAAATCTGAGGTATCTTCTGCAGATTGGTCGAATGGGGACGTGCAGGTATGCCTTGAGATCTAGAGTTATCAGCCAAGACTCCTTGCCCATTTGCATGGGAAGAAGTTGCTTAGGGTCAGTATTTTGAATTTTGGGACAATGATGTATGTATTTAAGGTGGACAGATTGGTCTCCAACTTTTTCCTTTCTTGGAACTAGGAATAGTCTGGAATAGAACCCCTTTTGTTCTGTTAAGTTGGCACTCTTTCCACAGCTCTCATGTTTGCTAACCCATTATCCATTATCAATTGTAGAGCCTCTGTTTTTGATTTGGAGGTAGATTTGGCATTCCTCTTTGACTGGTAAAGTGGAAGTGAAACCGGATCTATGGTTTGTAAATCCACTTGTCTTTTGTTATGTAGTGCCAGTTCTTTTAGGATTAAGTCACTGTGGTTGTGCTGATGTAGTGGCAGTGGCTGTGTCTGTGCCTCTGTTGTTACCTTGCCACTGTCCACCTCCTCTGGATTGGTTTCTGCCTCTGAGCGTCTATTTCTGCCCCTTTGAAATTTTGTGGAGTCAGGAAAGGACCAATTTTTGCTAAACCTAGCAGTTCCTGCTCGCTAAACCTTGGGGTTGAACCTGCAAGAAATCTTTAACAGTTTGAACAGATTTTGCCTTTTCTTCCATTTCTTCATAACCTGCTGGGCAGGTGTACCAAACAAACTTGTCTTGTCCATAGGAGCATCTAGCAACTTAGCTTTAACATGATCCGGTAAAGCTTGTTCCTTTAGCCATGCATGCCTTCTTATCACTGTGCCTGTCATGGCTGATCTAAACATCATAGCCACATTTTAAGGAATGGTTGCTAACCTGTTGTATGTTATTTACCATCTCTAATACATATTTCTTATCAAGAGATTCATCAGTGGTTAGTTTTTAGTTAACTGATCAAGCATAAACTCTTGGTATTGTATCATGTGAAACTGACAGTTTAAAAGCTCTAGCTGAAAGAGTAGCTGAGTGTGTAGACCTTTACCCATCTGGTTCATGACCCTTGCTTCCTTTCAGAAGGAATAGGGTTTTAGCTGTGGTCGGCTACTGCCTTGGGACCGGTGGTGATGAGTATCTGGCACCCTGTAAAATCTGTCTGGTTTGGCAGGGAGCAAACATCATTGAAAGCAAGGCTGGATCACATGAACATATACTTACTACCAGACTTCCAGACAAATCCAGATCCTTTTCATTTTCAGAATCATCCTTAGGTTGCAGTGGTAATAATGCAGCTTTACATGTAAAGTGCACAAATGAGAGGTAGTTGGATATTTGGTGATATTGATGTGAATGTGCGTGCATGACTGTGATATGGAGTGGTATGCAGCATGATCAAGTTGATTATGGAATGATGGTGAGTTCTGCTGTGGAAAGAAGACATGGCCATAGACATAGCTGATGATGAAGAAAGGATGTATAATGGGCAGCTAATATACTTTGATGCAGGGTTTTCTGAGTATAAGGTATGCTTTCTGTTGTATTTTCTCAAAGCAGGTAATCTGATTATTTTGCTGTAGATTGTTTAACATTCTAGTAACATTCGTTGCATTTGGTTTACCTGACTTTTTCTTGGAGGTGATGTTCACTCATTTGTTTTGTTTGTTTGTTCTCCTTTCTCCTTTTTGTTTTGTGTTCCATCATTTGATTGAGCCTTTTTGCTGCTTGTACAAGAAGCCAATGGAGGAAGTAAAAGGATGAATCTCAACCTGAACTGTAGTTGCATGTTAGTTTAGAATGAGAGTAATGTTTGTATCACTTAGCTGCCATATGATTGAAATGTATTTTCCATTGCACTTTGTATGGCATTGCAAAGGAGGAAGAACTGGTGTGCTTTTGGTTTATTTGCTGTGAAAAACCATGTTTAAATGTACTCTGGTAGAATATATTTTGCTTAAACCAGTCTTGTAGAAGGTGACTGTAACTGTACAGGAAATGCTGATTTTACTTTCAACAAAATATTTTCATGCTTCACACTGCTGTGTGAAGCTACATTATCCTTAGGAATGCGTTAGTCACTGAGCAGTGCGATCCATCATCTGCAAGGCCTTATGGGATAGAATGTTGCTGGGGGGCCAAGAAGATGTAAGTAGAATATGATAGTATGGTATAAATCAGGCTGTTGCTGGTTAAAGTGTGTGGATGATGTGACAGTCAACAAGCACATCATCACATGAGCGAATCAGAAACCCTGGCTCACAAGTGGAGTGTCAGCCTTGAAGGCACACAATGCTGCCTTAGTCTAAAGACAAAGATGACCTTAGGGAAGCCAGAGTGAAAGTAAGTAGAGGAATAAGTGAGGCTAAGTGGGCCTATGGACAGAAAATTCAGGGTCACTTCTCAAACCTGAGAGACTCCAGGCATCTGTTGCAAGGTATTCAATCTATATCAGACTACAGGCCCCTACCTTCGTAATGTGATGATAATACAGAGTTTGTCAATGAGCTCAACATCTACTTAAGCAGGTTCGAGAAGGAAACAATACAATGGCAATGAAACTGCCCACCAACCAAGAAGATGAAGTGCTTTGCCTTAACCCAGCGGATGTTCAAAGGGTGCTGTGATGGGTAAATTCAAGAAAGGCAGCTGGTCTGGACAATATTCTGGGGTGGGTGCTGGGACTGTGCTGACCAATTAACTACTGTTCTCACCAACAATTCAACATCTCTGCATCAAGCCACAGTACCCAAGTGCTTCAAGAATACATCCATTATACCACTGCCGAAGAAGTCTCCACCCTGAAGCCTGAATGACTAATGCCCAATACCTCTCACCTCCACTGAAATGAAGTGCTTTGAGAGATTGGTTAAACACTACTTAACATCAAGTCTTCCTGCAACACTGGACTCACTTCAATTTGCTTATAGATCCAATCACTCTATGGTGGATGCCATCTCACTGGCACTTCACTTATCCTGGCACACCTGGAGAACAAAAACTGCTATGTCCACATGTTTTTTATTGACTTGAGCTTGGCCTTCAACACAGTCATCCCCCAACATCTGATTGAGAAACTGGTCCATCTGGGTGTTAGCACTCCATTATGCAACTAGATTCTGGACTTCATATTGACAGACCACAAAAAAGCGCAGAGGCATGCGTGAGCAACAACACCTCGATGAGCATCACACTGAACACTGAAAGTACAGTTTTGTACCTACCATAAATGTAGATGTCCGAACTGGATAGCATCTGCAGTCATAACAAGTGGGTTGTCCTGTCATCAGGCAGCCCTGCAGTCGGCCGGATTCCAAAGTCCGGGTCCGGCTGGGGCTGATGTCGCACTCCACCCGACGTCATCTCTGTTGGTCTTCGGGTATAAAAGCATCAGCCGACGCCATTTTCCTCAGTGTTTCTTGCCCCAGATGCCAGTAGCCCTCTTGCAGGCTAAAATTTGGATAGATGCCAATGTTTCCAAATAGATAGAGGTAAACACAACAATAAGCATATATGTACATATATACAAACAAATACACCATAAAAGACTCCCCCCCAACAGCTAGCTATTAGGAGGGTAAACACCCTAGGAGTACCACAGAGGGGAAGGAGGTGACTGCAGATGCTATCCAGTTCGGACATCTACATTTATGGTAGGTACAAAACTGTACTATGTCCTTCATGGATGCATCTGCAGTCATAACAAGTGGGTAGAATACCATAGCCAACTAGGGAGGAGGATAAAAGTAGATTATGGTGTGTTTAGGATCCCTTGCAGTACAGCAGTGGCAAACCCTGCTCGGGATCTGGAATATAGAGGCAAATTATAATGCTTGGCAAATGTATGCACGGAGGTCCAAGTAGTCGCCTCAATAATGTCTTTGGTTGCCAAAGAAGGCTGTGGTAGTGGCTGTTGCCCTTGTAGAATGAGGTCTTATGTTCTGTGGAATTGGTTTTCCATGGAAGGAGTAACAGTATCGTATGCAATTTCCTATCCATTTGGAGATTGTCTGTTTGGAAATAGCTTTTCCTTCCCTTCCTGTTGCATAGGCTACAAAAGTTGGTCAGTCTTTCTGCTATTTTTGTTCTGTCCAAGTAGTAGCGTAGCTGTCTATGTACATCCAAGGTATGCAGTATTCTTTCCCTCTGTTTTGTGGGTTGGGAAAGAAGGTAGGTAGGTGGATTGCCTGGTTTAAAGATACTCTGGATACCACCTTGGGCATAAATGTAGGATTAGTCCTCATGGACACTCTATCTTGGTGGAAGATTAGGAAGGGTTGCACTGCCATTAAGGCCTGTAGTTCTGAAACCCTCCTTGCTGAAGTAATTGCCAGTAGGAAAGCAGTTTTCCATGACAGGTGTTGTAGGTCTGCTGTTGCTGCTGGTTCAAAGGGTGATAGTGTCAACTTTTCTAGCACAAAGTTTAAATCCCAAGCTGGTAATGGTGGTTTCCTTGGAGGTTTTACATTCTTGATTCCTCTGAGGAACTGCCTGAGCAAAGGGTGCGAAAAACAGGTGGATCAAAGCTGTATTCTGCTGAAATAGCTGATGCATGTATCTTGATGGAGGAGTAGGACAGGCCTGAATGAAGAAGTTCGCCAGATACTCCAGAATGTTAGGCATATCTATGTTTGACACATCTTTTCCTCTTTCCGTACTCCAAATGACAAACCTTTTCCATTTTCCAGCATAGTTCCTTCTTGTTGAAGGTCTGCGTGATTCAAGAATAATGTCTTTAACTCTTTGGGAAAGTTCTGGATTAGCTGCTGCTATGTGATGTTCCATGCAGTCAGTTGCAGCGTTTTAGGTTTGGATGTATGATGCTGTAGTTGTTCTGAGTTAACATCAAAGGCATCAGGGGCCACATATTGTTCGAGACATGCTCTTCAGTAGTGGGTACCAGTGTTGTCTTGGCCAGTTTGGAGCTATCAGGATTATCCTTGGACGTTCTTCCTTGATTTTTAGTAGTACCTTGTGTATCAAAGGAAGAGGTGGGAATGCATATGCTGTTAGGCCTTTCCAGTTGAAGGAGAGTGAGTCCACTTTCCATGCTAGTGGGTGGAATGTCCTTGTGCAGAATTTTTGAGCTGGTGATTGAGAGGTGATGCGAATAGGTCTATCTGTGGCATTCCCCATTTCTTTGAGATGGTCTTGAAGATGTCCGGGTGCAGCTTCCATTCGTGGGCATCAGTGGTTCTGCTTAATATGTCTGCTAGAGTATTGTCTTTCCCGGTACAAATATTGCCTGTAACTGAATGTTGTAGCTGAGTGCCAGGGTCCACAGCTCCAAGGTCATTCTGCATAGGGGTATGAATGAGTGCCTCCCTGTTTGTTGATGTACCACATGACTGTGGTGTTGTCTGTCCTTATCATCAACTGGCCCTCTTTGAGGAATGGTTTGAACTTTTGGATTGCCAGTTTTACTGCCAGCATTTCTTTTAGATTGATGTGCAGGTGAAGTTGATCCTGTGTCCACAATCCTTGCACGCATTTGTCCAGCATGTGGGCCCCATCCTAGGTCTGAAGCGTCTGTTGTGATGGTCTGGCTTGGTTGACATCTGCGAAAGGGTAGGCCTGGGTTTGACTGGCATGCCTGAGCCCACCATAGGAACTCCTGTTTTAAGCATGGAATTAGTGGGATTTCTGTTTCTAGACTGTGTCTGTGTTGGGACCATAAATTCTTTAGGTACCACTGTAGTTTCCTCATATGTAGTCTGGCAAATGGGACCAAGATTATGCATGATGCCATGAAGCCCAAGGCCTGCAGAACTTTTCTTGCTGTTAACTTGTTCAGTTTTGTTAGTGCCAAGAAGTAAAGAGGAAGTTCTTTTGTTTTTCTGTAGTCAGGAATGCCATTTGTTGTACTGTGTCCAATTCCGCGCCCAAGAATGTCCTTGTTTGGGATGGTATCAGCCTTGACTTTTGTAAATTGACTGTGTATCCCAGTCCTTGTAGCAAGTAAATGACCCTTTGTAAATCTGTTGTCAGCTTGCTTTTGTTGTCCCCTTGTAGCAGGCAGTCGTCCAGGTATGGGTAAATTTGAATTCCTGTAGTCTGCAATGGGCGATTACTGATGCCAGGCATTTTGTGAATACTCTGGGCAGTAGATAAGCCAAAGGGCAATGCTGAGAATTGATAGTGCTCTGATCCTGCAAGAAATCTGAGGTATCTTCTGCAGATTGGTCGAATGGGGACGTGCAGGTATGCCTCCTTGAGATCTAGAGTTATCAGCCAAGACTCCTTGCCCAGCATGGGAAGAAGTTGCTGTAGGGTCAGCATTTTGAATTTTGGGACAATGATGTATGTATTTAAGGTGGACAGGTCGAGAATTGGTCTCCAACTTTTTCCTTTCTTGGAACTAGGAATAGTCTGGAATAGAACCCCTTTCCTTGTTCTGCTGTTGGCACTCTTTCCACAGCTCTCATGTTTGCTAACTCCATTATCTGGTGTAGAGCCTCTGTTTTTTGATTTGGAGGTAGATTTGGCATTCCTCTTTTGACTGGTAAAGTGTGGAAGTGAAACCGGTAACCTTGATCTATGGTTTGTAAAATCCACTTGTCTTTTGTTATGTAGTGCCAGTTCTTTGAAAATAAGGTTAACTTTCCGCCTAGAGGAGCTGCTATTTGTTCCCTGGTAGGCGGATTTAGGATTAAGTCACTGTGGTTGTGCTGATGTAGTGGCAGTGGCTGTGTCTGTGCCTCTGTTGTTACCTTGCCACTGTCGTCCTCTGTAGGCACCTCCTCTGGATTGGTTTCTGCCTCTGGAACGTCTATTCCTGCCCCTTTGAAATTTTGTGGAGTCAGGAAAGGACCAATTTTGGCAGGCCAGTTCCTGCTAAACCTTGGGGTTGAACCTGCAAGAAATCTTTAACAGTTTGAACAGATTTTGCCTTTTCTTCCATTTTCTTCATAACCTGCTGGGCAGGTGTACCAAACAAACTTGTCTTGTCCATAGGAGCATCTAGCAACTTAGCTTTAACATGATCCGGTAAAGCTTGTTCCTTTAGCCATGCATGCCTTCTTATCACTGTGCCTGTCATGGCTGATCTAAATGAAGCCTCCAGTGCATCATAGCCACATTTTAAGGAATGGTTGCTAACCTGTTGTATGTTATTTACCATCTCTAATACATATTTCTTATCAAGAGATTCATCAGTGGTTAGTTTTTAGTTAACTGATCAAGCATAAACTCTTGGTATTGTATCATGTGAAACTGACAGTTTAAAGCTCTAGCTGAAAGAGTAGCTGAAGTGTAGACCTTTACCCCATCTGTCTAATGACCTTGCTTCCCTTTCAGAAGGAATAGGGTTTTAGCTGTGGTCGCTACTGCCTTGGGACCCTGGGATATAGTTTCTGGGTCTGCAAGTGGGGCCTTGTAAAGGTGGTGATGAGTATCTGGCACCCTGTAAAATCTGTCTGGTTTGGCAGGGGCTGGGGTAAAGAATCTGGAGCGGAGCAAACATCATTGAAAGCATCATCCACCACAGAGAGAACAGGAGGTATAGCTAAGGGCCTGTGCTGTGGGAGGTGCAGAAAGGTCCTAAGTCTTTTTCTGGAGTCTGAAAAATCCTGTTGCTGCCATTGGAACTGTTCTCGCATGGCATGCAAGGTTTACCCAAAGGATAATTCTTCTGGTGGGGAAGCAGCTGGAATGGATTCTTCAGCATCAGAATCTTCAAAATTGGAGAAGGCTGCCTCTCGCTGGTCAGTTATGTCTGATTCATCAGCAGAATCATCAGTAGACACTGGCTCAGGGGCTCTGCTCTAGGTCTCTTCTCTGGGGCTGAGAGGCCCTGTCTGGGTGAGATTGAGATCCTCTAATTAAAGAAATTAAATCTTCTGCCAAAGAAAGCATTTGAGAACTAGAAGAGGGCCTGGATGTGGGGGGTTTAACAGGCACTGATTTAGTAGTCTTGGCTGCTTTAGCCCTGGCGAAGGCCTTAATGGACATGGCTGCTGGAGGCCTAGCAGCACCACGTGCTGGGGTAGAGACATCCAAGGGGATGGTGTTTGATAAGTCAACCACCGTAGTGGGTAAAATTTCTGAGGTCGATTCAAGAGTTGTAGCAGGGGCCTCAGTTGTAAGAATAGGTTCAGCTGTACTTTGATCAGTTTTCTCGGTTTCGGCGGAAACCGAGACTCGCGGTTTGCTTTACCGTGGTTCCGGCCGAAACCGCGGACCGCGAGTGTCGGTCTTTATCTTTGCGTTTGGTAGATTGGGAAGTCGGAGGATCCGACGGCATAATGTACGCAAAATCAGTACCGAAAAACTGTTCTGCAAACTCCGACCGACGCCTAAGCGTTCGTCGGTTGAAAGAGGCACAGGCCGAACAGGCTGCTACGTCGTGGGCTGGGCCTAAACAAGGCAGACAGTAAGAGTGGAAATCTTTATGAGGTATTTGTTTCCCACAGGTTAAACAATTGTTAACTTTTTCTGACATCGGCTGAGGCAAGAAAGAGTCCCCAACGGGGTACTTAGCTTTAGAAGTCTTCAAAGTAGTATTCGGTAGAAGTAATCTCTGGATCCGACCGACCGGCACTTGCGAACAGCTTCTGCTTCGGGCGCCACGCGGCAAGAAAGACTGAGGAAAATGGCGTCGGCTGATGCTTTTATACCCGAAGACCAACAGAGATGACGTCGGGTGGAGTGCGACATCAGCCGAAGCCGGACCCGGACTTTGGAATCCGGCCGACTGCAGGGCTGCCTGACGACAGGACAACCCACTTGTTATGACTGCAGATGCATCCATGAAGGACATCAGTGGAGTACCTCAAGGATGTGTCCTGAGTCCCCTCCTGTTCACCATGCTGACACATGACACATGACTTTCTTATTGACAGACCACAAAACGTATGCGTAGGCAACAACACCTCGATGAGCATCACACTGAACACTGAACACTGGAGTACCTCAAGGATGTGTCCTGAGTCCCCTGCTGTTCACCATGCTGACACATGACTGCATCACTTGGTACAACACAAACAACATTATTAAGTTTGTGGATGATAGTACAGTGGTGGGTCTCATCAACAATGGTGACAAAAAAGCCTATGGAGAGCAGGTGAACCAACTGATTGGCTGGTTTGACAACAACACCCTGACTCTCAATGTGCATAAAACAAAGGAGATAATAGTAGACTTCAGGAAGAGATGCAAGGCTCATTCTCCACTCACAATCAAAGGAGAAACTGAAAAGGGTGAACAGCACCAAGTTCCTGGGGATGCATATCGCTGAAGACTTGTCTTGGTCAATAAACCCTAATCACATTGTCAAGAAGGCACAACAGTGTTTACACTTTCTATGAAGATTGAGGAGAGCAAAACTACCACCTTCAGTTCTCACAACCTTCTACAGGGGTACCATCGAAAGCATCCTGACTAGTAATCTATCAGTGTGGTGTGGATACTGCACAGTTTTAGATCACAAATCTCTCCAGAGGGTGGTGAAACTGGCAGAGAGTCCACGCTCCCATCTATCCAGGACTTGCACTCTGCTCGGTGGCTCAGCAGAGCCATGAAAATAGTCAAAGACTGCACTCACCCTGCCCATGGTCTGTTCTCGTATTTGTCTTCAGGTAGGAGATACCATAGCTTGTGTTGCAAAATCACCAGATTTAATAGAAGCTTTTTTCCGCAAGCCATCAGACTTCTGAACTCCAGTAATAACATACACAATGCTGATCACTGAGGTCTGGAGTTACAATGCTGAAGTAGTTCACAGACATATGCAATAACTCGAGAGTACAATCTTATAACTTATGTGCAATATTAATGATTCCAAGTTAACATTCTGTGCAGTATGCCAAGTTAGCATTCTGTGCAATTTGAAATCTGTCTGAATATGATCTATGCAATATATTATATGTGCAATATATTGTGTACTGACAAAGGCATGTAAGTGGAATAGCCTTGGTGAATGTCATTGTACTTGTCATTGCACTGCATAAATGTCTTACTGTTGCTATTGCTGGATGAGCATTAGTATATGTGTTACTGTTGTATTAATATTATCAGTATATGTTGTATGCACATTGAATGTGAAGTAATGCAATTTTGTTCATTTGCACTGTTGTGCGGTCTGAATGACAATAAAGTCTGCTTTGACTTTGAAGAAGAATATACATTAAAATTATGTTTGGCTTTGCTGCATTGCTGCCTATCAAGCAGTGTAACTACACTGTTTGCTTTCTTTTTGTAAATGTCCTGGATTCCTTCAGTAGTTTGTCCATGTATGCACAAGCACTTGGCTCACTCCAAACTAAAACATTTCCTAAAACACTCCCTTTAGTTGTATGTCCAAGTATGTGTGCACAAGCACCAGAATGAAACATTTCACCAAACAACTCCTTCAGCAGTATGTCAAGGACACACAAGCATCAAAATGAAACATTTCCCCCAATGACTCCTTCAGTACTTTGTGCATGTATGTGCAAGCACTTCACTGACTCCAAAATGAAACATTTCTCCAATGACCCTTCAGTAGTCAGTCCATGTCTGCATAAGCATGTTACTCACATCAAAATGAAAATATTTCCCCCAGCAATCCCTTCAGTAGTCTGTGTCCATGTATGTATGCGCAAGCACCAAAATGGCACATTTCCCCAAGTGACCCTTTCAGTAGTCTGTCCAAGTATGCACACAGGCATCAAAATGAAACATTTCCCCAAGCAACCCCTTCAGTAGTCTATGTATGCACAAGCACTCAAATGACATCAAAATGAATTATTTTCCCAAAGCCTCTTCTGTAGTCTAGCCATGTACACACAAGCACTCAAATAACATCAGAGTGAAACATATTTCCCCCAAGTAATGAAACCTTCAGTAGTCTGTCCTACTATGTAGTCACAAACACCAAAATGAAACATATTCCTCAACTACCCCTTCAGCAGTCTGTCAAAGTATGTATGCACAAGCACCAAAATGAAACATATTTGCCCCAAATAATAACCTCTTTAGTACTCTATCCAAACACATATGCACAAACATCAAAATGAAAGACTTCCCCCAATAACCCCTTCAGTCATCTATCCATGTATGCACAAACACTTTACTGACTCCAAAATGATACATTTCCCCCAATGATCCTTTCAGTAGATAGTCCATGTCTGCGCCAGCACATCACTGACTCTAAAATGACACATTTCCCCCAATGACCCTTTCAGTAGTTTCTCCATGTCTGCGCCAGTATGTCACTGACTCCAAAATGATAGATTTCTCCTAATGACCCTTTCAGTAGTTTGTCCATGTCTGTGCCAGCATGCCACTGACTCCAAAATTACACATTTCCTGCAATGACTCCTTCAGTAGTATGTCCAAGTATGCACTAGCACCAAAATTAAACATTTCAACAAAGATCCCTTCAGTAGTTTGCCCATGTATGTACAACAATCATACTAGTAACCCTACTTACCTCAGAGACTCATTTTTTTCTGCCCACTCAGTCTGTCTCCCCACACACCAAATTCACCCAGAGCAATTTCAATACTCAAAATAGGATGACCCTCAATTCATTGTGGACACCAAAGATATAACTAAAGAGATTGCCTTTATTGCACTTTGTCATGGCCCCCTCTACCTGTATTATTTTTTATCGCCTTCACTTGGGGAGTTATTATTAACAAGTCTAAAATAATCCCAATAGCTTTCTCTGTAACATACTGTTGATTTTTTAAGTACCTTATATATTTTAGACTGTGGTGGTGGTGCTGCAGTAGCGTTGTTGCCTCACAGTTAGACGTTGCCCGCTCGATTCTCAGTTAGAGCGTCTTCTGTGTGGCGACATGCGTGAATGGGTGTTCCTTCATTGAAGGTTGTGCATTAGGCCCGGCAAGCCAGCACATAAAAATCTACTGCCAATCATTAGCGGACCGGAGTTCCGCTGAGGCGACCCCTAACCAGGAAAAGCCAAAAGACACAAACAAATATATTTTAGATAGAAGTCCTTTTCCAATTATATTCTGGTACATTAGTATAATGAGTAAATCAATGAATGCGGAGAAAGAATTTCTAACTATTGGTTGCATTAGATTAATCTTATGTTCAACCAATTGTCTACATTTTAAAATTTCTAACTACGTCTTTGCTTAACTCAATTTTTTTAATGATATGGCCATTATTTTGTAACTTCCCATTGTCTAATAATTGATAACACTATAACAGGTTTTTTCTTTAAATGTAGTCATTGTTGGTAAATTAAATGTATTAATACTATTTTGAGTGTAGAAAACTGGAACTACAAAGAAAAGGCATGCTTTATATTCAGGGTTCCTGAAAATGAATATTTTTTAAAGGAAATTATTATTGTATTAATATAATAACAGTTAACTGCTTTGTTTTTGTTTTCTATAAAATAGTGTTTTACTAACCAATGAAATGTATTAGTAGCTATTTTAGTAAGATATAATTTTGTTAACTTATTGGATTTATGCCAATACCTCCCTGAATATAGGTTCATAGGTGTGTACTAGGCTAATGGCCCTGGAGCCTTTGCAAGCCTAGCCCATAGGATTACCCTGGCATTGTGCCACCCGACCTTAGTTCCCAGTGCCTCTGTCAAGCAGAGCCACTGGAGTGATCCCCGGGGTGAATTTTCTATTTCCCATCTACTCATCAAGATTTCTCTTGAAGATGGCCAGTGAGGTGCTCTGCTTGACATGTATGGGAAGTCTATTCCATAGCATGGGCAGTCTCTGGGTTATGAACCTGTCCCTTCAGCTTGTTCTGTTGATTGTGGTAATGAGGTTGAGGTCTCTGGAGCGTGTAATGTGGAAGGATTGGGGGTTCTTTAGATGTAACATTTCTAACAGAGCTGGGTCAAACATGGCTTTATAAGTCAAGCAGAGATCGCCTCTAAGTAGGCAATATGAGACAGAGAATAGTTGAAGTTTTTTGAGTCTGTCCATATAGGACAAGTGTTTAAGGCCTAGGATCCTCTTGGTGAGGTACTTTTGTGGCCTCTCCAGTTGTTGCAGGTGTCTACTGAGGTACATGCCAAATGGGGCATTGCACTCAATGACTGGCCTAATGAGGGAAGAGTAGAGAGAGAGAAAGAGAGAGACAATGACATTTTTCTTCCTGGATGCAAAACCTTTAGTGATGAGATGTGCCACATAGAAAGACTTTCTGACCACAGTGGCAATGCAGTGGTCAAAAGAGAGGTTGCTGTCAGTCTGTGTTCCCAGATCTCTTATGATGCTTTCTGTGTTCAGTGGACTACCATTAATGTGGTAATCCATGGGAACTGGGTTTTTACTAAAGGGGATGATGACACATTTTTTGGCATTGAGCATTGGTCTCAGTGAGGCCTTTCTGTAGGATGTCAAGCATCACTTGGGGAGTTAATTATGGCTCCCAACTTGCAATTGTGTGCGAACTTTGTCAGTCAGAGTCCATTCATGTTGGCCTAGACTTCAGAGAAGTAGAAAACAAAGAGGAGAGGATCTAGGACCGAACCCTGCGGGACTCCACTTGTGACTTGGAGTCAGCTACTTTCACACTGTGGATTCTATCTGTGAGCCAGTTTGCAACCCACTTAGTGATATAGGGGTTGATGCCTAGGTTAGTGAGTTTTTCTATGACTCCTAAGTGGGGAATGGTATGAAAGGCCTTGGCCAGATCAAGGTAGGCTGTATGAACCACCTTGCCTTCATCCACAGCTCTGGTGACTGACTCAAAGAAGTCGACCAAGTTGAGCAGGCATGATCTACCCTTCACAAAACCAAACTATGTGGGATCCAGAGTTTGGAGATTCCCTATATCCTTGTTTATTAGGTCCATGATGATGCATTCCATAGCTTTGCATATCAGACTCATCAGGCTAATGGGGCAATAGCTCCCAGGGTCTGTAGTCACTCCTCCTTTGTGGAGAGGGATGACTGTAGCAGTGCGCCATTCAGAAGGGACAAAGCCTGAGGTGAGGCTGTGACTGAAAAGGGCACACAGGTGAGGTGCCACTTCACTCTGTAGTTCATGTAGAACACAGCCAGGGATATTGTCAGGTCCCATAGAAGCTGTATTCTTGGCCTTGGACAGAGCTGTTTTAACCTGTGCAGAAGTAATACTGGGTGCCTGGCAATCTACTGGTATTGTGAAGGGGGTAAAGTTGGCCATTTGGCATTATAACTGTTATTTAACCAAGAAATTATTGTCTTAACAATTGAAGATAAGGAATATAATTCTAAATCTGGAAGACCAATAACACCCTATGGCCAATCTCTAATGTGATTGTTTAAAGCCAATGTAGGTTTATTAGGAAAAAAAAAATCTCAGAAATAAAGAATTGTACTCTTTTATATTTTTTGGGAGTGGGAGGAATAAAGAGGGTCTATACTGAATTAACAAAAATCCTCTTGTGCGAATACATAAACATCGACACATATACAGCGAAGCGGCAGAAGGACAAACGTCCAGAACCGCGAATATCCGAAGATCGAACTGCCATGGTTGTTCACAGCAGTAGGTGATTTCCTTATCCAGTATAGCTCCCTAAGGTAAGTGTGCGATAGTTACTGACCTTAGGGTTAAGGTGCAGGTTAAGGTAAGTGCATATGTAGTGGTATGTTTAACTTAGATGTTAGGGTTAGAAATAGGGTTAAGTTTAGTGTATATATAGTAATGTAGTTGAGTAGCGGAGTATATACGGTAATATTTTTTTTTTACTATTCAGGTGTTGTGTTTTTATAGTTAGATGTATTTGTGTGTCATGTAGGTTTTATTAGGATATGGGATATGTAGGTGAAATGTAGGTATGGGTATAGTGTGTTTTTTTTAATTTTGTTTGGGTAGGCAGTATGTAGTGGGAGGTGGAGTTGGCCAACTATGGGGATTCGACGTTTTGTATTTTGCGGTTTTGTATGTTCGCTGTCTTTGTGTACCTCTGTTTATGTGTCGACGTTTACTTATTCGTGCAAGAGGATTTTCAGTAATTCAGTATAGACCCGAATAAAGATTGTATTATATATAGAATTTTAGGAAGGATTACCATTTTAATTAAGGAGAGTCTCTCTTCCATAGTGAAAAAAATTCCATTTATTAAGAGTTTGTTTTATGGAATTTAAGTTATTATTATAATTAGGGGTTGTTATATCTTTAGTATTATGAGACAAGATTATCTCTAAGTAAGTGATTTTACCATCTTCTACAATGTATTTATGTAATTTCTTATCTATTTTATTAATATTATTATTAACAGGTAGTATTTTCGTCGTATTAAAACTGAGTCCCAATTTGTTCTGGAATATTTCTATTGTTCATAGGTTCATAGATTGGTACTAGGCTATCGGCCCTAGGGCCTATACAAGCCCAGCCATAACAATTCCCTGGATATTTCTTCCCACAGTATTTACTTCCCTGGACCCCTGTCTAGCAGGGTGACTGACGTGATCCCCTGGGTGAATTTCCTATCTCCCATCCAATTGTCAAGGTTCCTTTTGAAGATGGCCATGGAGGTGCTCTGCTTGACATGTATGGGCAGTCTTTTCCAGAGTATGGGGAGTCTCTGGGTCAGGAACCTATCCCTCCAGCATGTTTTGTTCATTATGATGACAAGGTTTAGATCCCTGGAGCATGTGGTTCTGAGGGATTGAGATTTCTTTAAGTGGAGCATGTCCAACAGCTCAGGGTTTGACATGGCCTTGTATGTTAAGCAGAGATCACCTCTGAGTAGACGATATGCCACAGAGTATAGCTGGAGTTTTTTTAGAGAGTCAGCATAGGGTATCTGCTTTAGGCCTGTGATTCTTTTAGTGAGGTATTTCTGCAGCCTTTCCAGCTGTTGTAGATGTCTTGTGAGGTATATACCAAACGGGGCGTTGTACTCTATAATGGGTCTAATGAGGGATGAGTACAGTGGGACAATAACCTCCTTTTTTTTCTGGATGAAAAGCCCTTTGTGATGAGGTGTGCCACATAGAAGGATTTTCTGACTGTTGCGGCAATGTGGTTATTGAAGGTGAGACCACTGTCCAACTGTGTCCCTAAGTCTCTCATCACACTTTCGGTGTTTAGTGTACTGCCACCTATGTGATAATTCATGGGTACATGTTTGTTTTCAAAGTGGATAACTATACTTTCTTAGAATTAAGCTTGAGCCCATGGCTCTGGCACCAAGCATCTGTTTTTGTAAGACCCTTTTGTAGAATATCCACATAATTTGGGGATTCAATAATGACTCCCAGTTTGCAGTCATCTGCGAACTTTGTTATCCAGAGTCCCTTAGTGTTGACCTGTACTTCAGAGAAATAGATGCCAAACAAGAGTGGTCTCAGGACTGAACCCTGAGGTACTCCACTTGTCATTTGTCTGGAGCTGGATTTGGAGTCGTCTACTTTTACAGTCTGGGTTCTGTTAGTAAGCCAGTTGGCAACCCATCGAGTGACATAGGGATTTATGCCCAGCTTAGTAAGTTTATCTATGATTTCAGAGTGGGGGATGGTGATGAAGGCCTTGACAAGGTCCAGATAGGTTGTGTGGACCGCCTTACCCTCGTCCACAGCTCTGGAGACTGATTCGAACAAGTCAATCAGGTTCAGGAGACAGGATCGGCCCTTCACGAACCCAAATTGGGTGGGGTCCAGTGTTTGAAGTTTGCCAATGTCTTTGTTTATAAGTTCCATAATAATGTGTTCCATGCCCTTGCAGATCAGGCTCATCAGACTGATGGGACAGTAGTTCCCGGGATCCAGGCTGGATCCCCCCTTGTGGAGTGGGATAACTGTAGCTGTGCGCCACTCAGTGGACATGAAACCTGAGGTGCGGCTATGATTAAACATGACACTTAGGTGAGGTGCCAGTTCATTTTGTAGTTCATGTAGTACACAGCCCGGGATGTCATCTGGTCCCATGGATGCTGTATTCTTAGCTTTGGAGAGTGCAGTTTCTACCTGTGTGACTGTGATTACCGGAATTTGGCAGTCTTTTGATTTGGCAATATTTTGGTATTGAGATGGGTCCTTTAGGGGGTGAGAGGGGGGTGAAGTTGGCACTAAATTGATCTGCCAGGATATTGGCAATATCCTTGGGATCAGTATATTTAATGCCATTCTGTTGTAGCTCAGAGCAGATTTGTGCATTGCCATTTAGATCCTTGACATAACTATAGAATGCCTTGTGGTTCTCTTTGGAATCTTTGGCAATTTTATTTTCATAACTGGTTTTGGAGGATTTTATGAGGGATCTCAGCTTCTTACTGACGCTGGTAAGGGAGTTTTTTGCATCCTGGGATTTTCCTCTTTTCTGCAACAGTTTATTCCTTCTTTTGTATAGTTTGTTTTTGAGAAGGGACCACCAGATTGGCTTACTTTTTTTGGAGGAGAGCATCTTGGTTCTATTTGGGATGACACGATTCATGCACGAGTGGATGTGCTCATACAGTGCCTTAGTGTAGGATTCACCAGTCGAACTTTCAGCTCCCATCTACATGGGTGTCATGAAGTTTATCACTTCTGACTTGAGTAACATGAAGTTGGCTTTGGAGAATTTTTTTACAGAGGTTTCTTTACTGGGGGGTGGGGGTGGGATCTGGATGTCAAGGGTGATTAGCTTATGGTCAGACCTGACCAATGAGGGGGTGACCACTGGTGCGGAGCATCTATCTCCCATGTTGGTAATGAACAGGTCTAGGATATTGGAGCCCCTGGTGGGACAATGGATTAGTTGATCCAGGTTGTTCGAATTATGAATTTTAAAACTGTTGGGAAAAGGTGTTGGTACCTGAGTAGTTTTCACAGTTAATAGCAGGGTAGTTTAAATCACCCAGTATTAGGGTGTTTGGTTGTATCTTAATATTTTCCAGTATGTTTAGAAAGGCGTAGTGAGAATCTTGGGGCATGGTGGGAGATCTGTAGCAAGCTAAAATTTGGATTGCAGTCTTACCTAGTGTTAGTTGCACCTGCAGAATTTCAGATGCATTGTGTTGGGCAACTAACCTGGAGGTGTGAATATCCTTGGTGAATATGGACACTCCTACACCTTTAATGTTTCGGTCTTGGTTTGGTGGCCGAAAATTGTGGTAAGAGTTGTAGCCTGGTATTGCAGCGGTGCTCTCTGGGATACTGCAATAAGAGAACAATTGCAATCAGTCAAAGTTAATAGGATGTCATCTGCAAATAATTGTATTTTGTGGATAAAATCATTATTTACTAGTATGCCTTTGATATTTTTATTTGATCTTATATAATTTGCAAAAGGTTCCATATCTAGAGCAAAACACGATGGGGACAAGGGAGAGTCCTGTTTAGTACCTTTATTAACCATGATTGATTGGGAAGTACATGAGCCTAACCTAATGTATGCAAATAAATGTTATTTATTTTATTTTACATTTGTTGACCGGGCTAGTCTAGCTGGATATATGTCCATTTTCAGTAGAGGCCTGGGGAGAAAATCTCCAAGCAATGGCAGAGACAAAATGCAATATATAGTAATAGTTCCAAGAAAGACAGTATATAGTTTATAATTGAGGTTCAGTTAGACTTGAACAGAGCAGTATAGTAGGATATGCTAAAAACAAATACATATAGCAAGCATTTGAGAGATAGCAATCAATAGAAATAATTAAAAATTTATTCTTTCATTACAACAGGAACACATAGAGCAGTATAGTAGAGGAGTATAGAGAGCGCAGGAAGGGGAAAGAGGCGTCAGTCAGGATTAGAGCAGGGACAAAGCCAGTGAGTTTTAAGGTATTCTTTGAGTAGCTTTTTGAAAAGAAGAGTGGAAGTAAGGGTGGTAAGTTCATTAGGAAGCTGGTTCCAACTTTTTCCTACTCTGTTGGAAAAAAGTGAGTCCCCTGCTTTGTTGTTGGATTTAATAGTGGAAACTAGTAGCTTATTAGCTGAGCGAAGTGTAGTAAGATTTTTGTAGGGGGTAATCAGATTAGAGAGGATTGGGGTATTATTAGGGTGATAAAGAATCTTATGGGAGATGACAAGTTGTTGGCAAAGTAGTTGGTTCTGCAGTTCTAACCATCCCAGTTGTTTGATGTTGTGACAGTGGTGAGTTCTAAAGAGGGTGCCAGTGGCAAATCTGGCTATGTTATTGTAACATGTTGATAGTTTGGAGAGGTTGCTTTTAGAAAGATTGGTATATATTGCAGAAACATAGAGTAGGGTAGAGATCAGATGGGTCTGGGAAATAGTTATTCTGGCAGAAGAGGTTAGGAAGGGTTTGATTCTGTAAAGGGTGCCAAGTTTTTTATTAACAGACTTTATTGTAGAGTTAATATGGTGATCATAGCTAAGGTAGTTATCAATTGTTACTCCCAGTAGATGGGTAGTAGTGTCAGGGGATATGTTAGTTCCATTGTTAGAGGTTACAGTGAAGTACAGTTGAGGTGACTTAAGAGTAGGAGCAAAGAGCAATAATTTTTTTTTTGGGGCGTTCAGTAGGAGACCAAGCTGCAAATACCAGTTTTCAGCACTGTTAAATATGGATTGGGTGAGTGACTGGAGAGAGGTTATGGACTTGGCTGAACAAATTAAGGTAGAGTCGTCTGCATATTGTATGCAGGTGGCTTGTGGAATAGTGGTGTGTAGATTATTAATAAACAGAAGAGAGAAGAGGTCCTAAAATAGAGCCTTGAGGTACTCCAATGTTCACAGGGAGGGGTGAAATTTACATAGAGACGTTTGATTAATTGTAGGAAATTGTTTGAAAAAGTACATTCCTCCAGTACTAAGTACTCCCGATTAACTGAATCAAATGAACTATTGATATCCAGACAAGCAAAGTTAGCTCTTTTTTTGAATTATTAGTATAATCAGTTATTGATAGTATTGTCTTGATACTATCATAGGGATTCCTGTTCATTACAAACCCAGTCTAATCATTGTTTATTTTTGAGGCGGTGCACACGCAAGATGATATAAATGGAGGTGGGATGCTCACAGGAGCATCTCAGATGTCCATTTAGTATGTATGCATTGCCGTTCTGTTAAACAAGAAAAAAAAAAGATATTTAATTTAAAAATTTTTTTTTTGTAGTTTTACATTGGCAAATTGTGCCCTCGACAAGACAGTGCCTGGGGCAATTGCCCCTTTTGCCCTGCCCTAGATATGCTACTGCTAATATCCATCTTTTCAAATTTTATTACTGGCATTTACATGCAGCATGGCTTAAGTATCAACAATAAAAAAGAAACAAGAAAAACACATTCCTGAAGTATGTTTGACTATAATAACAATGAAAAACATTATGCTTACCTTGAATTTAATACAATTGCGTGCTGCACTGTTTAGTATGATAAAACTATAGAACCGTCAGGCATGTGCTCCTGTATTTTACAGTAAGTTGTCACCTCACAGTAGGACGTTGTCCTGTTCGATTCTCAGAGTGTCTTCTGTGTGGAGACATGCGTGAATGGGCATACCTTCGTTGAAGATTGTGTGTCAGGGCTAGCAACTCGGCACGTAAAAATCTACTGCCAATCATTAGCGGACCGGAGTTCCACTGTGGTGACCCCTAACCAGGAAAAGCCGAAAGACACAACAACAACTTACAATTTTGCCTGTTTCCATCTCAAAATCAGTGCAGGCATACAGAATGGTTGGAGTGCAGATTACTACAGATGAAGCCTACATGGAAAACAAAAGTGAATACAGAGTCTTTGAGGCTCCAAGATTGCACTTACGTTGGTGTAAGTGCTGCTTGGACAGGAAGTCACACAAACACCTCTCTTGCACCATATTCACACAGCCAGCATGCATTGCTTGCCCTTACCCAGACACAGTTAACTCCTAAATTCAGCATAAGCTACTGACCAAGAATATAAACACACACATACCAAACTTCACCAACTCACTCATTAAGTGAAATTATCAAACACAGACACCATAAATATTGTAAACACTTCCAGCACAATAAACTACGTACTCTACCTGCATCCATCACAACACACTCACTATTCTACATGCATGCATCCACTGAAGCAATCACACTAACCCACAAGCATACCAACAGCATTCCAGACCAAATACCAATCAAACTTGATCACTGCTCACTTCCTTACCTTTTGACCAACCAAACACACAATCAGAATCTGCAGACACAACACCCTTTCAACCTCACAACCCCATGTATACACACACACACACACACACACACACACACACACACACACACACACACACACACACACACACACACACACACACACACACCTCATCTCTCTTGCCTTTAGCCACACACCATACTCAAAGTCACAAACAACCCCTCCGCCAACACACACAAGGCCAAAATCTATCCAATATAGGAACAAAAACAGTTGCATTATAAGACAGATTCCACCTATGTGCACACCACTTTTGATGAATAGGAAAACTCAAACCAGTATGCACACGTGAGTGTATTTTCAATCAGTGGACTGTAATCATACCAGTAAACACATACAATGACACTGTGCTTTCAATCAGTGGACTATGGTCAGACCAGTAAACACATATGATGACATTGTACTTTCAATCAGTGGACTATGGTCAGACCAGTAAACACATATGATGACATTGTACTTTCAATCAGTGGACTATGATCATACCAGTAAACACATATGATGACATTGTACTTTCAATCAGTGGACTATGGTCAGACCAGTATACACACATGATAATAAAGTGCTTTCAATCAGAGGACTATGGTCATTCAGTATACTCATACAATGACAATATACTTT
Source organism: Protopterus annectens (assembly GCF_019279795.1). Lineage (NCBI taxonomy): Eukaryota > Metazoa > Chordata > Ceratodontiformes > Protopteridae > Protopterus > Protopterus annectens. The sequence continues at coordinate 419,595,930 of NC_056734.1, forward strand.
CAGTCAGTAGACTACGATCAGCCAGCACTCAGCCACCGGGGATTTTATAAAGTAACTGACACCTGTCTTTGAAGATGGTTCTTAGTTGCGCAAAACTTACTGAATGTGTAGTTCTGCATTTTCAAGCTTGAACTGTCCCCAGACACAAGAACAGCTGCTGAGGCTGTTACTATTCAGGAAAATTATTATGTAGTAAACACGCTGTGTATGTCATACTATCATGGCATCTATAGTTGTCTAATGCAGCTATAGTTTTCTCTGTGTCTCCTTCTCTCTCTCTTGTTTGCAGGGGATTGCACTTAATCATTACCAGCTTGTGGGACCAGATGGTAGTGGGCCGGACTTGTCTCTATAGAGTCACCACTGACTTCAGTCTTTCCTTGGCCCATCACTGGATTCTCCCTCTGGACCCCAGACAGGTCAGTCAGGACAATACACTGTTGCACCATCCAGGGAGTGATGTGGCTAAGGAGAGAACTAAGAATTGTTTGGCTTTGGTTGCTGGCTTGTGTACAGGTAGATGAATGTATTTTCCTATCTGCTGCTCTGTTTATAGGTTACTGCATGCTGTAAGAGTGTCCCTGTCCCCTCTCCTAAGGCAGCGATGCTTCCTTAATCCAGCCTCTGTGCCTAGCCTGTCAATATCCAAGTCTCTTTTCTCCAACAGTCCCACAAGGTTTGACCACCCCTGCCTGAATACCACTCAAATCCTCAGCCAGAAGACAGATGAAAAGGCAAAGCCTCACTATCCCTGTCCTCCCCAGCAGTTACCTGAGTTGCTAACCAATTTCAGGTTGTATGGAGAGTAATCATGACTTTATCTCTCTGTGCTAATGGGGCTGCCTTGTTTAATGGATTACTGACAGACTTTCTCTATCTTTACTCATGGAGCACACTTGTTTAATGGATTACTGACAGACTTTCTTTCTCTTTACTAATGGAGCTTGCTTGTTTAATGGAATACTGGCAGACTTTATCTTTACTAATGTTGCTCGCTTGTTTAATGGATTTCTGAAAGACTTTCTATCTTTACTAACGGAGCTCACCTGTTTAATGGATTACTGGCACACTTTCTCTATCTTTACTAATGGAGCTCGCTTGTTTAATGGATTACTGACAGACTTTCTCTCTCTTTACTAATGGAGCTTGTTTGGTTAATGGATTACTGGCAGACTTTATCTTTACTAATGGAGCTCGCTTGTTTAATGGATTTCTGACAGACTTTCTATCTTTACTAACGGAGCTCGCCTGTTTAATGGATTACTGGCAGACTTTCTCGATCTTTACTAATGGAGCTTGCTTGTTTAATGGATTACTGACAGACTTTCTCTCTCTTTACTAATGGAGCTCGCTTGTTTAATGGATTACTGGCATACTTTCTCTATCTTTACTAATGGAGCTCGCTTGTTTAATGGATTACTGACAGACTTTCTCTCTCTTTACTAATGGAGCTTGTTTGTTTAATGGATTACTGGCAGACTTTATCTTTACTAATGGAGCTCGCTTGTTTAATGGATTTCTGACAGACTTTCTATCTTTACTAACGGAGCTCGTCTGTTTAATGGATTACTGGCAGACTTTCTCGATCTTTACTAATGGAGCTCGCTTGTTTAATGGATTACTGACAGACTTTCTCTCTCTTTACTAACGGAGCTCGCTTGTTTAATGGATTACTAACAGACTTTATCTCTCTGTTCCACTGGAGCTCGCTTGTTTAATGGATTACTGGCAGACTTTCTCTATTTTTACTAATGGAGCTCACTTGTTTAATGGATCACTAACGGACTTTATCTCTCTGTTCCACTGGTGCTCGCTTGTTTAATGGATTACTGACAGTATTTCTATTTCACCTTGCCATATAAAGGGACCCAGCTCATTAGATCTATCAGAAGTACAATTTCATGTCTCATGATTCCTGAGGAGTTCCTGGCTAGTCAGCTTTTGCCTAAGCTATTTTTCTCACAAATGCACTTATGAAGCATACCTGTAAACAGATGAAACTATCTTGAGATCATAAGAACTACTTTGTTTATTTGTCTTTTTGGCTTTTCCCAGTTAGGGGTCGCCACAGCGGAACTCCGGTCCGCTAATGATTGGCAGTAGATTTTTATGGTGCCAAGTTGCCAGCCCGATGCCCAACCTTCAGCAAAGGCATGCCCATTCACACATGTCTTTCGGAGGCCACTCGACCACGGGGAGGACATGCAGACTCCACACAGAAGGCACTCCCACCGAGAATCGAACAGGAGAACCTCTTGCTGTGAGGCAACAACGCTACCATAAGAACTACAAAGAAAGAAAAATGGAAATGATTTTAGCAAAAGGGCATCTTTATGATGTTTATACTCATTTTTCATCCAGACATAACCCTAATAAGATGTTAATACCAAATAATTTGTGCTAGTGAAATTAAACAAGTTGTTTAAAATTAAAATCATGCTAACTATAGTAGGGCATCCCATGCTATCAGTAAAACTCTTTGTGCAGTTTCAACCTTCAGTTTAAAACAAACAATTCCCTCATATTCAGTTTATGAAATATTTACAAAATTAAGATGTTTATGCTTATTTGCATTATTTATCAGTAAAATAAGTATAAATAGCTCTGCAGTAATAGTGCTTAGACATCGAGGATCAGTGCAAAAATCTCCCAGCATTTTGTAAGCATTCATTTGATACCATGAAGTACCATATAAATATCCTCTAGTTCAAGTTATAAATGCAAATATTAACATGCACTGCATGTATATAAATTTGCTTGAAACCAAATTCCAGCACCTTGCTAAGAAGCACACTGCATCACATCTGAGTTATACCGGATTGCTTAGCTGTGTGCAGACTATGCTTGTGACATGCAGTTCAACTATGTTTCTAAATGGGCATGCCCATTTTAATCCAGTTATACCAATAATTCATAATGATATAGTATTTATACAACAAATGTAAATATTCCATGCAGGCAGTGTTTCAGAGAGATAAAAACAGTTTCCTCTGTCCGGTCAACCCATCCAGACCGTACTGCTTTTGACTGCTTGCTTATGCAAGGAACTTTCAAATTATATAAATGTGTCACATGCATATTTGTATAATCTATCCTTCATCAAAATGTAAATATTTCTGAAACTGCACAGCTCTGACATTAGGTAGCAGTGCTAGGTTCATCTGCCAGTATGTGACCATGGATGTGACACTGTCCAGTACATTTATTATGTAAATACAGATATTCAGCTCATATTCATAAATGGTCAGAAGGTAACTATATTCTCTATTCTTGGATATGTGATCTCAGTTTTGTCACATACTTTGGATATATACTCACTGATAGTTTGATATGCAGTTCAAGGCTTCTAAATCGATATTACCACATCCATTTTCACCCAGCTAAAACAATAATTTGTAATTTTGTGTTATTTAGAAAACAAATAACCTAACCCGTCTTACTCAGCTCTCTCATCCTGTCATCGCACACTTCCTTCTCTTCCACATACAATGGATATTGGACCTACTAACTTTCACTTTATGTTGTAAGAACTTTGTAAGTACTGTACATTTTTGGTTCCTTTTTGGAGACAGAATTTTAGAACTACTTACTAAAACTATCTGCGGATACCATATTCATTTATTTCCTCTTTTTGATGGTTATTATAATTAGACAGAATTTTAGAACTACATACTAAAACTATGCGTAAACACAATATTCATTTATTCTTTTTGATGGTTATTCTATGTGAAAATTGAATCCTGCTCACTTTTTTCTGCTTTTACTCATTTCTGTAGACATTGCACCGTTTCCTTTTTTTTCATATTTGTAAGTGTGTACTCTACCCGGTTGTGCCTGAAACTTTGCCCAATAACAATTTAATGCAAATATGAAGGTAGTACTTCACACAGACAACTGTGATCTTATTTTTTTCTCTCAGACAACAGATTGAGACAGGACTGCTGCAGACACTAATGCATATGGTTATAAAATATGCTAATATGTCTTATGCATATTTATATATGCAATCAAGTTATGCAAATATCAGTATTTTTGCAGATGTGTAGCTCTGCAAATCAGACAACAGGTAACAATGCTGACTACATCTATTAACATGGATGCTATCCAGTACCCCTTAAAGTGTGTCACTCTTACATTATTAAACAAAATATTAATGTGCAGCACATATTCATAGCTGGTCAGCAAGTAAATAGATTTCTGTCCCAGCATATCCCTATTCTCATTATGTCATATGTCTTCACTATGCAATGATTTACAGTTCAACATGTGGTTCAGCTGTTCTTATAAATAGGTATTACCAGGTATATTTGTAATCCAGTTATAGCAACATTTCATATTTGGATTGATATTTGCAAAACAACTGCAAATCGTATGCATGCAATAGTTTAAAACGAATGCAGAGCTTATGCAGGCAGTGTTTAATAATGGTTAAGATAAGTAAATGATGACCTCATTTGTCTTCTTCCCTGCTATCTGATGAAGATAATACTGTTTTGGCCACTTACTAGTGCACAGACTTATGAAGATGTGCTGGATGTACCTTACATAATTTAGCAGTCATCGGAGTATAACTATCTTTGCAGCTGGACAATACCAGGTGCCCATGCTAAGCTAATCTGCCATTATGTACACATGAAACCTGCAACACTCCAGTATCATATAACATGGGTCATTTTCACATTACTAATGTAAAAGCAAACATGCAGCACATATTTATAACTGACTAGGAAGCCATTATATCTCTTTTCCTGTGCAGACCATTTGGGTCATGTTACGTTCCTAGTTATACAATAATGTTGAGGTCATGCACGAGGCACATATGTCACATGTTTTGTAAGAGGGCAGAAGCCAATTACAATCCTTTTACTGGTCAGATCCTTTGCCTCATGATGTATTCCTTATGTACTAAGTTGCCCTGTGACGTGGAGTCCCAATAATGACCATGTAAAGCTCAATACACCAGCATTGATAAGGAAATGATGACATCTCAGTCTGTGTTGTGTACTGTTTATGTGAGAGATCATTTAACCAGTGAGGACTTGAGGGTTTGGCACTCACACTTTTTGGTGAGTGCTGTGCATTTCCCATGATTCTCCATCTATTTTCTGAACCACAGGCACCATGTTGGTTTGCTTTCTACTAGTAACTCCACACTGCCAGCATGTAAGTTATGCTAAACTTGTAGTTCTAGATGAACAACCTTCAGAAAACCAAACCTTAAAACAATGAACTGATCTTGGATGGACTGTATTTTCTACTTGTCTGTATGCTTTGCTAACATAATATAGGTTATCTGGATCATAACACTGAGCTACAGTAGCAGTGTTATTGCACTATACTGAAAAGCAAGGACGTGTGTAGTCAGATGCATTATACAGTTAAGGTATTCACTAGCCACGTTTCTGTAAGACAATGTATCACAAGTGAAGAACTAGTCATCTCTAGAATTATGTATTTGATTTCATGTGTTTGCATTCTTCTCATTTTTCAGATAAGAAAGAGTTCAAATAGTACAGTCTTCCTACTGTCAGATAGGCTGTGATCCAGTCCAGCTTTGTTTGAGTGTATCCCAGCATTTCCAGTACATGGCTGGTGGCTTGATCATTACAGAGGGAAGCCTGCATGTTGACCATCCAATTTTTATCAGAAGCCCATCATGTAGCCTTTGGTCAGTGTGCATGTCTCATTAACTGAGCTGTACTTTTCAGCACCCCTCAATGTCTGGTACTTTGTAGTGTCTGAATATATTACATTTGGGGCTGGCCAGCACCTTTACATTTCTCTCAATATCTCCAGCATCTCTTCCTCCTTGAGCTAATGCTGTGGCCAGGACGTGACATAATTCCCGTCAAAGAGTAGCACAAGAACTGGTGAGGAGTTATTCCTTCAATGCTTTTTGTTTGGAGCATTGGACAACCCTCTCCTGCTCATGCACTCTACTACTTGTATTCAGTGATTCTAGAGTCACAGGTTCAGTCCTGGCACCTTGCTTGTTCTTCACACTGCCCAGTGCACAGATGGATCTCCATAGATGCAGATGCAAATCTTCCTTTTTTCCATATTTGCTGAGAGAGCACCAAACATTAGACTATTACTTCCCAAAACAGTTAACATAATGAATTCAATAACACACTGTAATGTCATTACCCTACTGTGTTTCATAATAAAAATGTAAAGTTTAATTTATAGGTAAAATGTAACTTGTGTTACACCAGAACACCTTTGCATAATTTCATAGAAATAACTACATTACTTGTGTAGTGCTAGACCATATTCATTTCTTTCATTTGTGTCTAACCTCTTATTTTTCATACTGTACTCCTCAATGCTTTACAAATATCTAGGTTTATTACACACTATCAAGGTAACTTGCAGAATGTTAGTTATTTACACAATATTCCATTTCAGTACCAGAAGGCAACTGTTTGTGTGCCATACATGTAATGTATGAGGGATGATGGTGTGAAGCCCATCTCTCCACAAAAAATGATGCTACACTGACTAATGGGAAGCAAAGCAGAGCAAGCACCTCAGTTCTGGCTGTGATTTCATTAGCCACAGCAGTAAACCCACTGCACTGACACTTGGCAGCCACTACCCTGACAGTCAATTTGTGATCTGCAGTTCATGTTATGCTATCAACACTACACACACCCATGATATGTACAACACACAATGTACCAGGGAACCATAGGCTAATATTCACCTCTACAAATGCTGCAGTGGCAAATGGAACCAAACAGTAGCCCCAGCTCCTAGCAGTCACTATGCAGGCAACAAGCAGTAGTAGTGCTCAACAGTTTTCGGTTACACTGTCTGTATTACACACATACTCACCGTCTGTACTATACATATACTCAAAATCTGTACTGTACACCTACTCACCATCTGTACTGTATACCTACTCACCATCTGTACTATACACATACTCACCATCTATACTAACGACATACTAACCACCTGTACTGTACACCTACTCACCATCTGTACTATACACATGCTCACCATCTATACAAACGACATACTAACCATCTGTAGTATGCACATACCATCTGTACTATACATATCCTCATCATCTGTACTGTACACCTACTCATCATCTGTACTATACAAATACTCACCATCTATACTATGCGCATACTAACCATCTGTACTATACACATACTCATCATCTATACTAACCATCCGTACTATACACATATTCACCTATACTATGCACATACTAACCATCTGTACTGTACACATACTCACCATCTATACTATGCACATACTCATTATCTGTACTATACATATCCTCATCATCTGTACTGTACACCTACTCACCATCTGCACTGTACACCTACTCATCATCTGCACTGTACACATACTCACCATCTATACTATGCACATACTCATTATCTGTACTGCACACATACTCACCATCTGCCCAGCATTCCAAACCAATAACCAACAAAGGAAACACGAGGAAAATCTTAACTGCACTTTATTAACACCAGTAGTTAAGTGCTTTCATCTGACAGAACTTCATCAAAACTACTGACACAATAAAATTACCCCCTTATATATACTCTATTAATACCAATGAATGTGCAATAAACTATTAAAGTGACACACATTTAAAACCTTTAAAACTCAGTGACAATATACCACATAAGTCATCTAAAAATATGCATATATAACTAATACATATTGTAGGTACATGTACAAATCCTAACAGTCAAAACAAAAACAGGTTAAAACACAAGTATAATCCAAAAAAATAATACAAAAAATATATGTATGGTTATTTTCGACCTTCTAAACTTCTAAGCTTTAACAATGGTGCAATGGAACATGCTTTGTTAAGCCTGGAAATACCTGTATATCTAACTGCAATTGTCACATGAGTTCCCTGACTAATAAATGTTCTTCAATAATTCTGCCTCGTACGTCCTTCTGTAACAGTTCAATCACCAAATGCTTAAAATAATGGTCTAGGCAGTCTTTTATGTGTGTAAATAATGCATTTGATTCCCTACATTTCCTGATGTCTCTTTCATGTTCACATATCCTGTCCTTTATCTTCCTAACAGTTTTTCTATATAAAAGGCAATAAAATACCTGACACAATGCAGTATATATAACCCAGTTAGTTTCGCAGTTAAAGCAACCATACACTTTAACTAGCTGTCCATTAAGTGCATTGAGCATTGGCCACATTTAAACATACCTATTCTATTACTTACCCCACCTCGTTTGTTCTTGGAGTTTCTTTCCATTAACTGCTTTGTGTTTTTCCTAAACACAATAACTGGATAGTCATCCAACAATTTTCTGAGAAGATTATTAAATGTAACAATACCCCAGTAGTGTTTAATAATGTGACCTATCCAATGTGAGTGTTAAAACACATGGTTTAGAAACATCTTTTTGAACCAAAGCTCCGGTAGTATTATTATTAGCAGCTGTGGCCCCACCGTCAAGTACATCTACCTCTACATTGGATCTCAGTAAAGGCTGGTACCAATTATTAAATCTTTTCTCCACTACTTCATCCTGTATAGGTGTAAGAAATTCAATAGGATAACTCCACTTTCCAAACATATCCAACAGTTTATCACATTCAACAAGAAAAGTACTATCATCAGACATCATCCTGGCTAGTCTGACCACTTGCCCTTTCACTACTGCTTTATTTTGGAACTTAGGATGCCAGCTATTAAAATGCAAGCAACTGTTGGAAAATGTGGATTTACGATATATATTGGATATAAAACAATTTCTATAGTAATCATTAGAAATAAGGACATCCAAAACAGGAATACTGTCATCCTGTATGGAATGTACAAACCACAAAAAGGATGTCATAGAGTTAATATACTCTAAAAACTCTAACAAAATCTCTCCCTGTTGTCATTCTAAACAATAAAAAATAGATCCAAAAACGGGTGTAGAATGAAAATCAGTGCACATAAGAGGTATTAAACACGTAATTCTGTTCCCAAAATGGCATAACTAAATTGGCAAAACTGGGGGCGCACACTGCCCCCATTGCCACTCCCTTTGCCTGTTTAAACAGTTGGCCCTCAAAGTACAAAAAGTTATTAGATAGCACAATGTCCATCAAATTAACCAGTACGTTAATTTGGTCTTGGCTCAATAGTTGAGACTCCACTAAAATGTCCTCAAAACATGTCAGACCCTCTTGATGAGGAATAACCGTATATAATTTGCAAACGTCTATTGTCACCAATACATCATCTTTATTAAACCTAACCTCAGATAATTTATTCAGAAAATCCCAAGAATCTCTATATATTTGTGAAATAGAAGAAACCGGTTTCTTAAGCCAATGGTCAATAAACTTAGATATAAAATAAGTTTTACTTCTATTACCATTGACTATAGGTCTTAATGGAGGGTTCACCTCATTTTTGTGGATTTTCAGAATACCGAAAAGCCCCGAAGTCACTGGCAACTATTATGCAAATAATCATATTCATCATTATTTATTTGTCCTTGCATTAGCATGTCATACAATTCCATATCTATCCTACAATAAGCTATATTCAATTCATTTTTAGAAATTTCAATGCAATCATCAGTAAACAATATAGCATTCATTTTATTATTGTAGTCTATCAAATCCATAATGACCACCCCCCCTTCCCTTATCTAATAACGTTTTTGTACTTTGAGGTCCGACTGTTTAAACAGGCAAAGGGATAAAACATCACTCACAAGATCTGTTAATAATTCTTTCATTTTTGTTTAAGTTAAAACATGGTTTAGCCAATGGTTTGTTAATAACAGCCCTTATATCTTTATCACACAACTGTTCAAAAATAGATAAAGTGTGATTAACAGGTGGATTAAACTGACTACTCCTTTTTAAACATTTATCCTGGTCACATGGATTACCCAAAGTGTTAGTGCCACTGATAGAATTAGTACAACTCATAAAATCATTACCCCTCAAACCACGCAGTTAAATTTAACTTTCGAATAAACAGTTTTAAATCCAACAATGTCTGTCCAACCTTTGCTCGTGCAGCAGGTATAAAATTGAAACTTTAGCAAGTAAATCTGCATGCGCTGTTCCAAAATCTGTTAGAGAAATTGTATACAGTAAAGTCTAAGTCACCATTTAGTACCTTTTTAAGCAGTCTGCTTTCATGTTCTGCATATTAACGTGCTGCAAGGTTAACAAAACTTCCTCCTGTTGCTGCTGTTCTTGCTGAATCTCGTTTTTGCCTTGCATTCAAAATATACTGGGAAACAATAGGTAATGCACACCTCTGTACAGATACTGTGATGCAAATGGGGACAAACATATGGCATGGCATGTCACATAACTTACTGCACTGATATCTGGTAAAAGTCACCCAGCAGCAAGCACATATTTGCTCAACCTCACTCTACAGTGTTTTGTTTTTACCATCTATGCACATTTTTTTTTATTTTACCAATTCACCATACACAATATGCTGGAGAATGGGGGTCAATATCCACCTCTACAGCAATGCCACAACACATGGGACCAAATAGTAATCATAGCTGATGTGGCAGAGTCCCTCTGTACTGACACCTGGTAGTATCTTCTCAGACAGCACACTGATTTTAGACCACTTGTGTTTTGCAGTTTTCCATTACTCCATCTACACCTCACCCACCCACCATCTCTAAATTATCATACTACACTCAGGATACCCAGGGGACAAAGCCCACCTCTTCAAAAATGCTGTGGTGGTAAATGTGACTGAGAAATAGCCTTCGTGGTCATAGTAGTGAGACAAACACACAAGCAAAACAAACATTTCATAGACATAAAACAACGACAAGCACAAACATAGAAGCACAGACACATTTGGATTGAGACTACAGTATGACAAGTGGGGTCAGCACTGATGCATATCCTGCCACATAGATGATTAGATTAGTAATGCTTCTGCATTTGGTTTTAGTTTTACTGCAAAACATAAACGCCAAGTTGTTTACTGCAAAATATAAACGCCAAGTTGTTTCCTGTACTTTACCCTTGCAGCTGCTGAAAGTCAGCAACAACACCCTTCAAATAAGTACAGTCATGTGATACCTGTCATAGTGAATTGTCCTAGGCATCAGCTGTTCGCTCCATATACTTAGCCTCAACTATGAGATTAATTTTACTTCTGGTGTATTATATGACACTAGATATGAATTCTTAGCTTTTTGTACTGGTTGCAAGACTATTCAGCCTGCACTCCCTTAATTAAATTCAAACTTCTGTAGGTTACAGCATATTATACCATTATTGTTTTAGTAGCAAGGTGATCAGAATGTAGTCTGTCATTCAGATTTCTACAGCATTCCTTTCCCAGTCTAGCAATGGACCATGCAAATATGACATTAGCATGAATGCTGAGAGGTCTTTGCAGATGTCTGTTTGTTCTGATTACTAAATGCTGCTGTGTTTGAAATGAATGTGGTGGTTCATACAGTCATGAAGCAGTATTAAAGTGTTTGCAATGGCCACAGCCACAGAAACCAGAAGAGACATTTCTTTACTGTTTTGATGCCAGTGGTATAGGGAATGAGCAGCCACTCAGCATCTGCCCCCTTGTAATGCACAATCTGCCCCTTGTAATGCTCAGTCTGGTCCCTTGTAATGCACATTATGTCATAAGCAGTGTTAAGGAGAGTCTCTTGCTTGTGACATGACAGGGCAGCTTGCCTTTGTCTTTGCTTACCTGGCACTGTGCCAGGCGCAATGGTTTCTGCAGCAGAATAGATAGATAGATTTTCTGAGACAGAATGGTCTTATGACCTACCAGCCACTTTGTGAGACCCACTTTTTTCTGTGGTAAACTACTCCGACTCTCTCTTCACTGTCACTGTATCATTTTTGCATTTGAATGCCTGCAGATGTGAAGCTATATTCATTGTCACTCTGATTCAGTGGAAACAGCCAATGTTTCCACCTGAGCCTTTTGGCATTTGTGTTTCAGTCGAACTGACTGTGACCCTTCATCTTCATTGCTGCTTTATAACAGCTACTTTCTATTAGCCACGCAGAGAGGACATTTTTCCTCATTATGATCACTAAGTCACATTCACTTTGTAATGACTGCAACTGTCAGGCCATCTTCCTCACCACCATCCCCAAATTGAAACAATTTTCTAAGGATTTGTAAGTGTGAGGCCATCTTCTTTATCATTATTACTGGCTTGTGTTGTGTTTATAGCCCTGACAGTCTTATGTCATCCTTATCATCTGAATCTTTAAGATGAATGACCAAGTCAAGCTCAGCATGTGATAGTATGAAATCACTTGTATTTCCTTCATCAGTGTAATAATCAAAAACATTATTAGCATTGTAGACCTCCAGTTCAGCTGAGCGGACTGTGTTTTAATGGACCAGTCCAATACAAACAGATGACTTACTCACACTGCTTTCTGTGCCAGACTCTGTATTTGAATAAAGTTACTTGTTCTCAATTCCTAATCATAGGCTTGATACTTTTCTTTGTAATCAAATGTCTTGTAGTTGGTTAGGACATAATAGTGTGGAAGGCATTGGTACATGTGAGGTCTGATGCACCTTAATAGTTCACATCATGTTTCTGCAAGGAGAGCCAAAAAAGTAATTCTGCAGTTTGTAGCAGTGGATCAGATGATGATGATGTTTCAGTCCAACACAAGCACCAAATAGTGACTTTGGCTAAAATAAGCCATAGTAAACTACAGAAATGTATATACAATTAGCAGACACAAAGGCCACAAACAGTGATCTGTTCTGTGCAGTGATTTGCTTCTGTCTGTCAGAAATGCCTGTGTGTCTCTCATAGTTATCAACAGTGCTGCAGTGTCCCCATAGTGTAAAAGTACATGATGTGCACATTGTATATGTGTAATATCCGATCACTTACCCCATAGTGTAAAAGTACATGATGTGCACATTGTACATGTGTAATATCTGATCAGTTACCCCATAGTGTAAAAGTACATGATGTGCACATGGTACATGTGTAATATCTGATCAGTTGCCCCATAGTGTAAAAGTACATGATGTGCACATGGTACATGTGTAATATCTGATCAGTTACCCCATAGTGTAAAAGTACATGATGTGCACATGGTACATGTGTAATATCTGATCAGTTACCCCATAGTGTAAAAGTACATGATGTGCACATGGTACATGTGTAATATCTGATCAGTTACCCCATAGTGTAAAAGTACATGATGTGCACATGGTACATGTGTAATATCTGATCAGTTACCCCATAGTGTAAAAGTACATGATGTGCACATGGTACATATGTAATATCTGATCAGTTACCCCATAGTGTAAAAGTACATGATGTGCACATGGTACATATGTAATATCTGATCAGTTACCCCATAGTGTAAAGGTACATGATGTGCACATGGTACATATGTAATATCTGATCAGTTACCCCATAGTGTAAAAGTACATGATGTGCACATGGTACATATGTAATATCTGATCAGTTACCCCATAGTGTAGAAGTACATGATGTGCACATGGTACATGTGTAATATCTGATCAGTTACCCCATAGTGTAAAAGTACATGATGTGCACATGGTACATATGTAATATCTGATCAGTTACCCCATAGTGTACAAGTACATGATGTGCACATGGTACATATGTAATATCTGATCAGTTACCCCATAGTGTAAAGGTACATGATGTGCACATGGTACATATGTAATATCTGATCAGTTACCCCATAGTGTAAAAGTACATGATGTGCACATGGTACATATGTAATATCTGATCAGTTACCCCATAGTGTAAAAGTACATGATGTGCACATGGTACATATGTAATATCTGATCAGTTACCCCATAGTGTAAAGGTACATGATGTGCACATGGTACATGTGTAATATCTGATCAGTTACCCCATAGTGTAAAGGTACATGATGTGCACATGGTACATGTGTAATATCTGATCAGTTATTCTTATCCTTTCATAAGGTAATGCAGTACAGATGAGAGTTGAGCCTAGTCTGATCACACCAAAAATGTAGCCGAGTGAGTACTGCAGTCCATTACAAAGGCAATAATACAATAACAATGTGTTTCTTCTTTTGATACTATTTTGCATTTATTCTGACCACAGCTAAAAACAAGTTATGAATATTGCTATGTTCACATTATATAACTTACTTAGGACTGCCAGGAAACATACCTGAACCATTCATTAGAAAGATGCATTTCCTTATAAAAGGATTACCATAATTGATCAGATATTACTTATGTACAAATATGCAGTCCACTTAGGCAGGAGTATAACATAATGCAGCACATGCTGTTTTAAAAAAATGCAGTGCTATGTAAGAGTAATGACTGTGCATGAACATTACACATCACCATGCCTTCCAAACCATTTGGTCCTAAAATGTACTGCAGGTGACTCGGTTTACTTGAACCTGATCCTGTCAACATACACTGGCCGAAACTCCTCCTAAAACTACAAGATCTGTAATATACTGAACTTGACAAATGTTGATGACTCAGATCATAAAGGAGACCAGGAAGTGACAACACCAGGATTATTAGACAGTTGTCAAGTATGCAGCAAAATAAAGACTCTTTTTCCATTGAAAAGCAATCCTCGTCTGCAGAATACAGGTGTTATATTGCAAATGTGTAAATACTGGGTTACCCTCTTTCAATATTCTAGTGTTTTTGTGTACATACAATATAGTAATGTACTAGTATAGCTTTGCAAAAAAAAAAAATACAGTGAGAGCACTACACCCTCACTCCCCACTGGCCCTTGTTTTCAAATTATTAAGGAATTCCCAATATTATTCTAGCATGTCCAAAGGTCAGATGTCAATCTCCTCTCCGGTCCAGCTGGTGAATCTGGGAATCTTGAGGCAATGTTATAACTGCCTCATGTACACAGACAACCCTCTCCTCCTCCCACATAACACAAATACTTGCGAGAGATGCGAGAGATGCAGCTATTTAGCCAAACTGGAGGCTGAGCTCTCTCAACTCAGGACTGGCAAGACCAGACAGGAGGAGAAGGCAACTACACACACCACAAAACCAGCCTCACATAATGCTACCACACCACTGAATCAAACACATAAACACACAAAGACATACTGGAGGCTCTGAGTAAAACTTTACCTAAACAGCAGAGGCCTCCAAAGCAGACACTCAAACAACTGCTACCTCAAGACACCCCACAAGCAACACATAAACCACAAAAGCAGTGTGCAAAGCAGTCACAGCCCTTAAAGCCAAATACAACACCAAACATACTTGTCATAGGTGACTCCATAGTCAGACACACTGACGTCCCACTCACCAGGCTGAACAAGGAGAGGGTCACAGTAAGCTGCCTATCAGGCGCTAGAATCCGCCACATAACACAAGCACTCGGGTCACTCCACGGCAAGTACAAATATGACACAGCCATTCTGCATGCTGGTGTGAGCGACCTGAGACTTACCTCCCTGGACTACATGAAAAGAGACATAGAGGAGCTCTCTGATTATGTAGCCCAGGCAGGTATGACCTAACCATGAGCAGTATCCTTCCTTCACCAAGAATGATGCCACAATATAGGGACAAGATGATCAGCTTTAACAATTGGCTTAATGTCTGGTGTCATTCAAAGGGGATCCAGTGTCTGTCTGCCTGGGATGACATGCTTGACAAGCCACGCTGCTTCGTAAGGGACGGCTTGCACCTGTCACCCTGGGATTCGGATATTGGCTAAGGCTCTTGCCACCCCATAGTGCCTTTTTAGGCAAGGCTCAAATTCTAAACCTACCACCCTAGAAAACAAAAATGGGAAGAAACTGAGGGTAGTGCTGCTCAATACCAGAAGTCTAAATCTCAAAATGCACACACTCGAGGCCCTTCTCAGTATGGAGAACATCAATGTCTGTGCTGTAACTGAAACCTGGTTCAAGGCTCCTGAGAGCACCCCAGCACTATTAGGTTTTACCTCATATCATGCTCCGGCCCCCAAACCCGGACCACACCACAAAAGGAGGGGGTGTATCCATATTCATAAAGGATACCCACACCTCCAGGTTGGTGGCAACGCACAAAGCTTCGGAAACCATCCAGGTGCAACTAACCATAGGCAAAACTGCTCTACAAATTGTAGCATGCTACAGGCCACCCTCTCAAACTCAGGAACCCCACACAGCCTTCCTGAAGACACTGGAGGGTATAAATGTATCTCCAAACACCATCATATTGGGTGACTTCAACTACCCAAATATAGACTGGGAACATTACTCAAGCCCTAACTTTCTAGCCCAACGGTTCCTGGAGTTCATAAATTCAAATGCCATGGAACAGCTAGTCACTGTTCCCATGAGGAGAAATATACTAGATCTCATTATCACAAACATGGGGACAAAATGCTCCACACCGAAGTATATCCTCATTGGTGAGATCTGATCATAAACTAATCTCACTGGAAATCCACAGCTCGTCCCCACCCCAAACCAAAAAGACAACAGTGAAGAACTTCTCTAAAGCAAACTTCACACTACTCAAGACTGGTGTGGTATCCTTCAAGGCCCCTGAGACAGTGGAAACCACAACCCAAGCTGCGGAAGCCCTTACAAATGCCTTCTATGAGCACCTCCAGGACTGCATGGATCAGGCAATCCCAAATAAAACCAAGACTCTTTCCACAAAGAGCAAACATCCAGTCTGGTGGACCCCAGCCATTAACAAACTTTACAATAAGAGGAGAAAGCTATTACATGATAGAACAAAATCCATAAAAGGGAAGTCACCCCTGATCATTATTAGTAAATAATACGAGCACTCATAAAATCAACTAAGGCCAATTTTGAGAGAAAATTGCCATGGATTCAAAGGACAATCATAAGGCCTTTTTCAGCTATGTTAGGAACCTGGGTGGAAACTCCCAGATATGCTCAGAATTAGTCCAAAATGATACAAAAATCACTGAACCCACAGACGTTGCCAACATACTGGCAGACAGGTTCAGTGCAAACTTCACCCCCCTCTCCCTCCCTAAAGGAGAGATAACTATCCCAGCGGAGTGTAGCCTCCCAGACATCTCAAATGCGCAGGTGAAAGCTGCTCTCTAAAGCTAAAAACACAGCATCAATGGGACCAGATGGTGTCCCCGGCTGTGTGCTACACGAGCTAAATGAGGAATTAAACCCGCACATAAGGCAGCTGTTTAATCTCAGCCTTACCACAGGATACGTGCCCAAGGAGTGGCGTATGGCAACTGTGATCCCACTCCACAAAGGCAGTGCCTCTACGGACCCTGGTAATTACCGCCCCATAAACTTAAGAAGTCTAGTCTGCAAAGCTATGGAGAGGATCATAATGGAGCTCATAAACAAAGATATAGGGGACTTGCAGACATTGGACCCGACGCAGTTTGGCTTCGTCAAGGGAAGATCATGCCTTTTGAACTTGGTCGACTTCTTCGAAACAGTCACCAAGGCTATTGATGAGGGAAAGGCAGTCCATACAGCCTACCTTGACCTTGCAAAGGCTTTCGACACAATACCCCACTCGGGTATTGTAGAAAAACTTACCAGCTTAAATGTAAACCCATATGTCACAAGATGGGTTGCAAACTGGCTTAAGGACAGAACCCACAGGGTTAGAGTTGCTGACGCTATGTCAGACTCCAAGCCGGTCACAAGTGGTGTCCCACAGGGCTCGGTCCTTGGCGCCCTATTGTTCGGCATCTACTTCTCACAAGCACAGGCCAACATGGGAGGACTTTGGCTGACAAAGTTTGCAGGCGACTGCAAACTGGGCCATAGTGGAAAGTGCATCGACACGGATATCCTCCAGAAGGGACTCACGGAAACAGATAGCTGGTGCCAGAGCCCTGGCCTGAAGTTAAACGCCAAAAATGTATAGTCATACCCTTCAGGAAAAACAAGGTAACCCCAAGCTACCATATAGGTGGCAATCCACTAAGCACAGAAGAGGTTATCAGGGACCTGGGACCCAGGTTGACAGTGGCCTTTCTTTTGACACTCACATTCCTAAAGTGGTTAGAAAGACCTTCTACATTGCCCACCTGATCATGAAGGGATTCACATCCAGATCTAGTGAGGTCATTGTTCCCCTGTACTCTTCACTTATCAGACCAATGATCGAGTACAATGCCCCATTCGGGATGTATCTCACCGACATCTGCAGCAATTGGAGAGACCCCAAAAGTTTCTCACCAAAAGGATAAAGGGACTCCAAAATCTGTCATATGCTGCCAGATTGAAGAAACTCCAGCTCTATTCAGTCACATACCATCTGCTCAGAGGTGACATGTGCCTGACATACAAGGCCATGTCCAACCGGAATTAATGGACATGCTCCACCTCAAAAAAACCAAATCCACCAAAACCACTAGAGCAAGCGACTTAAACCTTAGCACGGATATAAATAGGACGTGCTGGAGGGATAGATTTATCACTCAGAGACTCCCTATGCTGTGGAATAGAGTCCCGGTCCATGTGAGGCAGAGCACCTCGCTGGCTCTGTTCAAGAGAAATCTTGACCTGTGGATGGGAGATCGGGTTTACCCGGAATCATCTCTGTGTCACTGCTGGACAGAGGCACAACAAACTAATGGGTACAGTATTTTTCATATAAGGGGTGGTAAGCCACAAAAATTCGGGCTAGGCTTATAAATGCCTTGGGGCAGATAGCCTAGTATAAACCTATGAACCTATGATTGTTTTCAGTAACAGGAAATGCATGCCCCTTCCTACAAAGCCAGCAGTAAGAAGTAATTTTGATGATCTATACATAAGTAGCCATACACAGCACTGTATAGTCATTTATGCAAGATCCTTATCTGCAAACCAGCTGCAAAAAATGTTACTTATGCAGACATAAACCACGCTGTGAATTATAACACCTGTACCCACAAGGGATAACCAGCATACAACTGGTACAGTAGTACACAGACATTGGCCAGTCCCCCCCCCCCCCCAAAAAAAAAATAGAAACAAAAAACAGGATCTGTAATGTAAAGTGGGTGGCCTCTTTCACAAAAGCAGATCACAAAGATCATTAAATAGTAATAGCATCGATAATCCATGGCGGCCTGCAAGTATTACTTTGGTACAGTATTAGCAAAAACAAAATACACAAAAATACTGTAATAACACATTACAAAGTCACATAAAATGAGTAATGTTGATCGGTATTCTTGCCTCTATATGGACTTTTTCCCAAGACACTGAAAAAAAATACAATGTCCTGCAATGTACTATATAAGACTATTATGCCAGAACCCAACCACAAAAACATCAGACTCACAAAACCTGGACATTATTTGGCAGGTAAGTATGAACCTTATCAGAGCATCATAAATGCAACAATGTATACTAAAGAAATGCCAGTCAGTATTTCCTAAGCAGGAAATAGAAGCCCACCAGCATGCATGATGAAATGAGAAAATAAATAAAAACAAACAAATAAATGCATAAATAAAAACCATATGCATTTCTCATGCATAGAGTATTTATTTATTGTTTTGTTTGTTCATTTTTATTGTGGCCTAATTCATTATAGATGACTTTAATTCAGTATTGAAGAATGCAGTGGTTGCCCAGAATCAGAAATAAGGATCATATACTTTCACAAAAAAAAAAAAAAATAGGAACAAATAAAAAAAAAAAAAAAAATAGTAAACTCTAACGTCCCTGTTCATGAGAGATAGTTTTCATTTTTCTTCTGACACTGCATAGGCATATCATTCTTCAACCCTAAACAGAAATCAGCTGCAAGTAACTGGACAGTAAAAATAAAATCATGTAAATAAATGAATAAATTAGAACTCCATATTCATGAAAAATATTATCTTTTTCCTTCTGATGTTATAAGAACTAAAACAAATATATTGCAGTCATGTAATGCATTCTCCAGTCCTGTAGAAAAGTACTATTCAATAAATTACATGTATCTGGGATATAATAAATCAAAGGACTTCTGAGAAATATATTTACAAAACCTCTGATGTTATCAGCGATCACTGTATTTTGCAACTTCTGCATTCTTAAACCCTTAGAAAAGATTCTATAGAAAAAAATATGCATATGTGGGAGGTAAAAATAAACTGTCATGTTCATGAGAAGACTATACAGTTTGCATTTCTGATGTTATAACAAGTCAAGACAGATAAATTCTGCTTTTCATGACAGGTATATTCTTGATTAAGTAATGCATTTTGCAAACCTGAACAGAAAATGTGTGCTAGTATGCTTATCTTGGAGAAGAAAAACAAAACAAAAAAAAAACTAAATATTCCAGAGGAACATTTGCGTTTCACTTTGTAGTTTATACAGATGTAGTCTGGACAAGTACTGTATTCTCCCTGAACAGGAATCATATGCAAATCCCTAATGGAAATGAGTACCATGCACCTGTACTACATTCAAATACACAGATGGGGCATCCTTTTAGCTAAGTGCTGAAGCCATTTATCTTGCAGTTTTATAGTTGGCATGCAGTTCATTCATATGCAAGCAGGGCATACTCAGCATGAGTCTGAGGTGATGTTCAAATTTACCAAACAAGCACAACTGCAAGCCACAGGCTACATAAAAAGAAAAAACATGTAGCTTTGTGACAGAAATGCTTCAATGTGGGAAGGCAAACAAGGAATGGCAGTTAAGGTGTGTGTTTAGCTAATGTACCCCAAGTAGTATTGGTTATGGACTGTTCTTCTGTCAAATGTCCTGCTGTCTTCTGGCGCCTTGTATTTTGCAGATTTCCTGACTGCTGTGGTGATGTGGTTATCGAAGGTGAGACCACTGTCCACCTGTGTCCCTAAGTCTCTCATCACACTTTTGGTGTTTAGTGTACTGCCACCTATGTGGTAATTCATGGGTACATGTTTTTCCCAAAGGGGATAACTATACATTTCTTGGCATTCAGCTTGAGCCCATGGCTCTGGCACCAAGCATCTGTTTCTGTAAGGCTCTTTTGTAGAATATCCACATCATTTGGTTCATATTTTTGTAGAATATCCACATCAATAATGGCTCCCAGTTTGCAGTCATCTGCGAACTTTGTTAGTCAGAGTCCCTTAGTGTTGGCCTGTACTTCAGAGAAGTAGATGCCAAATGAGAGCAGTCCCAGGACTGAACCCTGAGGTACTCCACTTGTCATTTGTCTGGAGCTGGATTTGGAGTTGGCTACTTTTACAGTCTGGGTTCTGTCAGTAAGCCAGGTGGCAACCCATCGAGTGACGTAGGGATTTATGCCCACCCTAGTAAGTTTATCTATGATTACAGAGTGGGGGGGGTGGTGTCAAAGGCCTTGACGAGGTTCAGATAGGCTGTGTGGACCGCCTTACCCTCGTCCACAGCTCTGGAGACTGATTCAAAGAAGTCAATCAGGTTCAGGAGCAAGATTGGCCCTTCACAAGCCCAAACTGGGTGGGGTCCAGTGTTTGAAGGTTGACAATGTCTTTGTTTATAAGTTCCATGATAATGCGTTCCATGCCCTTGCAGATCAGGCTCGTCAGACTGATGGGAAGGTAGTTCCTGGGATCCAAGGTGGATCCCCCCTTGTGGAGTGGGATAACTGTAGCTGTGCACCACTCTGTGGGCACGAAGCCTGAGGTGAGGCTATGATTAAACATGACACTTAGGTGAGGTGTCAGTTCATTTTGTAGTTCATGTAGTACACAGCCCGGGATGTCATCTGGTCTCATGGATGCTGTATTCTTAGCTATGGAGAGTGTGGTTTCTACCTGTGTAGCCATGATTACTGGAATTTGGCACTCTTTTGTTATTGAGATGGGCCCTTTAGGGGGTGAGAGGGGGGTGAAGTTGGGGGTAAATCGATCTGCCAGGATATTGGCAATATCCTTGGGATCAGTATATTTAATGCCATTCTGTTGTAGCTTAGAGCATATCTGAGCATTGCCATTTAGATTCTTGACATAACTATAGAATGCCTTGTGGTTGTCTTTGGAATCTTTGGCAATTTTATTTTCATAACTAGCTTTGGAGGATTTTATGAGGGATCTCAGCTTCTTACTGAGGCTAGTAAGGGAGTTTTTTGCATCCTGGGATTTTCCTCTTTTCCTCAACAGTTCCTTTCTTCTGTTGTATAGTTTGTTTATGGCAGGGGACCACCAGATTGGCTTCCTTTTTTTTAGAGGAGAGCATCTTGGTTCTATTCGGGATGGCATGATTCATGCACGAGTGGATGTGCTCACACAGTGTCTTAGTGTAGGATTCAGCAGTCAAACTTTCAGCTCCCGTTTGCGTGGCTGTCATGAAGTTTGTCACTTCAGACTTGAGTAGCATAAAGTTGGCTTTGGAGAATTTTTTTATGGAGGTTTCCTTACTGGGAGGTGGGGGTGGGATGTGGATGTCAAGGGTGATTTGTTTATAGTCGGACCTGACCAATAAGGGGGTGACCACTGGTGTGGAGCATCTATCTCCCATGTTGGTACTGACCAGGTCTAGGATACTGGAGCCCCTGGTGGGACAATGGATTAGTTGATCCAGGGCATTGGAATTTATGAATTCCAAGAACCGTTGGGAAAAGGTGTTGGTACCTGAGTAGTTTTCCTAGTTAATGGCAGGGTAGTTGAAATCACCCAGTATTAAGGTGTTTGGTTGTATCTTAATATTTTCCAGTATGTTTAGAAAGGTGTAGTGAAAATCTTGGGGTATGGTGGGGGATCTGTAGCAAGCTGCAATTTGGATTGCAGTCTTACCTAGTGTTAGTTGCACCTGGAGAATTTCAGATGCATTGTGTTGGGCAACTAGTCTGGAGGTGTGAATATCCTTGGTGAATATGGACACTCCTCCACCTTTAGTGTTTCGGTCTTGGTTTGGTGGCCGAAAAGTGTGGTAAGAGTTGTGGCTTGGTATTGCAGGGGTGCTCTCTGGGATACTGCAGTAAGAGAACAATTGCAATCAGTCAAAGTTAATAGGATGTCATCTGCAAATAATTGTATTTTGTGGAGAACCGTTGGGAAAAGGTGCTGGTACCCGAGTAGTTTTCCTAGTTAATGGCAGGGTAGTTGAAATCACCCAGTATTAGAGTGTTTGGTTGTATCTTAATATTTTCCAGCATGTTTAGAAAGGTGTAGTGAGAATCTTGGGGGCATGGTGGGAGATCAGTAGCAAGCTACAATTTGAAAAGTGTAAGGGAAATACACTACTTTATGTGGTGAGATAGACAATTCCAAAGAAGTATATTCTCTGTGATATACATCTATCCATTCAACGTAATCCATCTGTGTTGTAGAACAGAGCTCTTGAGCCAGTGTTTATACCACCATTGTACTTGCAATTGTTTAGTAGATCTGAGAGGACAGTGTCTACCAAAACTCTGTAAGTGATGAAGAGATTACATATTAATAGCTTGTATGATATTAAGAGCACGGTCAAGGTTTTTTGAGATGGTCAGTATAGTTTATATGATTTAGGCCCATGATTTTCTTGGTGAGGAAGCAATGCAGTCATTCAGTTTGTGTTAAAGTGTTAGGACAGTTACATACAGAAGTGGGCATTATACTCAGTGATCGGCCTAATAAGTGCCAAATACAGTGGAATGATCACATCCCTGGACCTAGATGTCATATCCTTACTAATATGCTGTGCACTAAAAAAGGACTTTCTTATAATAGTGGATACATGAAGATCTGACAGTTTGTTGTCAATATAGGTTCCCAGGTCAATAAATATTGGATTAATTTTAAGAAGTATGTTGTCAATGTGATAGTTACAGGAAATGTCATGCTTGCTAACTGAGATCATTATACATTTTTGACATTTAGCTTTAGTCCATCGCTTTGACACCAGTTATTAGTTTGAGAAAAGGTTTCTCAGAGGATATTGGTGTCCTCTGCGGAGTTTATGATGGCACGGTTTACAGTCGTCTGTAAACTTTGTTAGCCATAAACCCTTAATGTTAGCTTCCTCTAAGAAGTAAATGGCAAAGAGAACTGGCCCTACCATTGAAAACTAGGGGTACATCACTAGTGACACGTCTTTTGGAGAAGGTAGAGACAGCCACCTATCCTAATTTCTTATGTTCTATTTGTGAGCCAGTTTTCTATCCAATGAATTGCATAGGCCTTAACATTTACCTGGGAGAGTTTCTCAACAATACCTGAGTGCAGCGAAAATGAATTGATTTATGCTGTGCTAATAGTTAATTATTACCATTTGCATCTATGTACAGATTTAGTAAACAGTGATCTGTGTAAATTAAAAATACACTCATACATTAGTATTTTTCTAATACTTTGGTAACTCATTTGAATCATGTGTATATGTAAGCATATGTGCATTGTATGGGAGTGCATAGTGCAGGTATAGTGTATATAGTGTAACTACTTAGGCAACAATTGCATCACGCTTACGGGAACTTTCATAGTTCACTCTGTCTTACCTTAGTGCCAATGTACTGAGGTATGGCTGTATCTTAGATCAGCATGATTAATTTTCAAAATTTAGGGTAGAATGGATGGAGTAGGAAAACATGAATAAATATCCATCTTACAAAGGTGGTAAAAATTGTAGCCAGGTTGGGGCAAAGGGGGCAGAAGCCCCAGATGCCAGCTGCTAGGGGGTGTGATTGGCGCTGACAAGAGATGTGAATCAGTCCCTGAACTTTAGTGATGCTTTTGTTCTCAAGCACCTGAGGATGAGTACAGCCTCATTGGTCATGTATGCAGCTGTACACAAGATTGTGGCTAGTTAAATGATCTGCTTGCAGTGTGCATGTGTGCTTGTGTGTGTGTGCGTGTGCGTGTGCGTGTAGGAGCACTGGTGTAGTACAGTTTCAGAAAGAGAAAGAGGGCGTCTGTTCTTTAGAAACATAATAGCTCTTTCTCAGAGGGGCTTGGAGGGGTAGTCCACAACTCTGGGGGATGCTGCTTTTTGGTCTAAACTGTGAGTTGTGGGGAGAGCAGGTGAGGGATTGTCCAGGGTAGCAATTGACCTACTTAACAGTTCTGGGGAGGAGGGTAACAACTTTACAAAAGCTGCAATGAAGGAGGTGCTTATAACGTGTAAGGGGAAGGAATTCCAGTGTTCTTGGTCTAGTATTGAGAAAGCACGGGATACATAATTCATTTGGAGAAGGGAGGTGGATAGCATTGATTTGGGTATTGCGGATGCTTTAAGTGGTCTACTGTGGAGCTTTGGTGTATGTTTCACTGTGGGGGGTTGTCAGAAGTTGAAGAGAAGGAATCTGCAGAAGTGAGTGGCCAGGGTATACAGGCCTTAGAGGTGAAAGGGTAACACATTGGCTAGGGTATATAGGCCTAGGGGGTGAAAAGGTAACACACTGGCTTTTGACTAATGTTGTTTTTAATTAGCTTTTTTGCTAATTAATTAGAATTAGAATTAGCAGCTCATTTTTGCTAATTAATTAGAATTAGCTGTCTGATATAGCTAATTAATAAGAATTAGCAAACAAAACTAATTAGACTAATTAGATTTTTAATTAGCAACTTACTGCCAACTGTCTTAACTTGCAACTTGTCAATCCAAGTGTTCAACTTGAAAACAACGTAGTCTATTAATAACTTGCTCATGTTATGCAAATTGTAACATCAAAAACTTCTATTGTACTGTATATCATCTTTGATTTCATATTTTGAAAAAATTTAATAAAAAAAAATTTGAGAAAAAAGAAAACAATGTAGTCAATATCAAATCATAAAAGTTAAACCATATCTCTAAGCACGTTTAGCTAAATAATCAACTGCACAGTAAAATATATTTAAAACCATAAAATAGTAAAATCATCAAATAGTAATGTTCATCAAATGGTCTCTGTTGCACTTAGCAGTGACAAGCAACTCCAGTGATGTATCACTAAGTTTACTTCACCTAGCTGAAGCAATGTAGCCAACAGCATTGAAAACTCTTTCAATGTTTGCTGAAGCAGCAGGTATACAATGGTGCTTAAGATGTAACTTGTATAAGGTTGGAAATGATTCTTGGCACTCAATGCCACTCCAGTAGACTAGCAGCTCCAAGTTGCTGCTACATGGTAATGACAAATACGATCCTAGCTCTCATTTACCGCTGTTTGTTGGTATGCTATTGTTTTCCATCATGTACGAAAACAGAATGTCTGGCTGTGAAGCTGATGCTCATTGCTGTGGTATTGATGCATGGGTGAATTCTTCTGCAGGTAGTCAATGTTTATATGATTGACTTAGTACTTGCATCTCAGTCAATAATGCCTGTTATACTGCATTGCTGTCACCTGGATCTGTTGTCCACCTCGGTTTGAATCGTGGAGCCACAACTGTGGCAATCAGGCAATGTGCCTGGCAAAACAGATAATCACATCTGTTGCTCAATGATGTCCAAAGACCAGACTTGACTGATATACAATGCTGTAGTTCAATCTTTTCTATGTGTTTCTTCAAGCCAACTATTGTTGGTAGAATCTGACTACTCATCACAACTTCAGATTTCAGACGAACAGTAGTCACTTCAAATGGACTCAAGAGCTGATCCATTTCCCGCTGTACAGCAAAGTCATTTGGTGTGAGAGTAATTCTGGATGGCATAATATCGTAAACTCACTGAAGGGTTCCTTCATGTTGTGATTCCATCTTAACAATTGCTGAAATCATTGACAGCGTACTGCTCAAGGATGGAATTCTAATCAATGCTTCTGCCTCCAACAACTCTATATCGCGGCATGCCTTATAAAGAGATGACATGAAACTATCACATTTGGCCAGGACATTGTTTATATTTGGTGAGGCTTCAGCAAGTCTGGAGTGAACTACTAACTGGAAAGTGTATGCCATGCATGAGTCGTGCACAGGTACTGGACTGCTACCCTCATCTTCAAGTTGTTCCCAATCAACTGGAACATGTTCCACCTTTCTACTGCTTCATTTTTATCACCTTCCTCCTCTTCATCTGCATCTATCACATCAACAGGCTTCAGGAATGCCTTCCGACTTGGGTTGGGAGTGCCTTCTGTGTGGAGTCTGCATGTCCTCCCCGCGGTCGAGTGGGCGTTCGAAAGACATGCGTTGAATGGGCATGCCTTCGTTGAAGGTTGGGCGTCGGGCTGGCAACTCGACACCATAAAAACAACTGCCAATCATTAGCGGACCGGAGTTCCGCTGTGGCGACCCCTAACCGGGAAAAGCCGAAAGATAAACAACAACAACAACAACAACATTGAAGAGCAAGAATAATATGGATTAATTTAGAAGTTATTGAAGCTTGTAGGGATGTTGCAGATTGGCCTGAAAAGTGCATATAGTGTTATGTAGATAGATTTTGAAGAAGAGTGTAGAGTGTATGCATAAGGAAAAGTATTTAAAAAGTGTGATTACTTTAAACAGTGTGCCTGATTGTGAGAGGATAGTCAACAGGGAAGTCAGGGAAGCCAGCAGGTTTTTATTTTTTGTGTGTGCCAAAAAACATAAACTGTTTTTTTTAATAAATTAATTGTTAGATTTAAAGATGTTAGCAGTCCAATGAGAATGATCATATTAAATTATAGTTCTTATATTGTTATAGTGGTTGTTAGATGACTAGCCCGGAGGGTCACTGGTGTAAAGAAAATAATTATGGGAGGAAAGCACCTCTGGGATATTTTTAATAAAGAGCAGGAATACAAGAGATTCTAGAAGTGACTCCAGTGGTGTGCTGATTGGCAGCTGAAGAAGGGTGGAGTTACAGTGGAGACTGGAACTGATAACATATATGTAGGGTAGTAGATGGAGTAATTTTGTGTTAAAGATCAACTCTATGATCTTGGTAAGGTCAATTAATGTATTATGTCTTGTCCCATTAACCTGATTCCCATGACTGTACATACAATCCTTGAATGTGAGAAGGAAAGCTGTATTGATTTTCCCTTTTCAGAATCCATGCTTATTAAGGAAAAGTAGATTGTTTATTATGAGGTACTGGGTAAGATGAATTAACATACCTTTTTCTGGTAACTTAAGATTGGGAGAGGATGTAAATTGCCTTATACTGGTCAGAAGAGGAGGGATTAAGAATTGTTTGTAACAGAATTGTTGTGGCCATTTTCAACTTTATGCATATATAAATTCAGGATAGAGTTCATGTGAGCCCTAGTGTCCAGGAAGCTTAACACTTGTTAGTCATTTATATATAGCTGAGCTATGTGTGTGAGTGTGTGTGTGTGTGTGTGTGTGTGTGTGTGTGTGTGTGTGTGTGTGTGTGTATGTATGTGTGTGTGTGTGTATGTGTGTGTGCGTGTGTGTGTGTGTGTGTGTGTGTGTGTGTGTGTGTGTGTGTGTGTGTGTGTGATTTTTGCCCCTACTGCTTGCCAATCATCAGACCTTCTCTCTCTTTATCAGCCCCTTTGTTCCCTTCACCAGCTGAGGGATGACTGACATCATGCATAATGGTGAAGCATCGGAGGAAAGGCATGAAATGGACTGTCTGCAGTGAGCATCCCCTCACTGTCACAAGGAGTATAAGCTCCAAGAAAACCTGCCCCTCTGCATGAGCAGTGGTCCCTGAAGTCTCCACCAAGGACATTGCACCATCATATGCACCTTGAAGTGTATGCAAACCCTGCCTTCATGCCTTGGAAGCAGTAAGTGGGTCAAGCACCTTTACTCCTTCTCCACCTTGCCTGGCTTCTCCCTTTTAATTATTTTTTTACACATGAGGTTGGGGTGTCACTTCAACAGTGACAATTATCTAGAGCCAAGGTTTACACATATGGATGTCTGACAACTCGTTGAAAATGCAATCCATCGAATGACAACTGAATTAGCACATCTTTTCGATCAACAGCCAATTGAAGAAAAAAACAAAAGAAAAGAACAAACCTTGTTTATTGGAGGGTCAAGCCCATCTGATCCTCCCATGCCCTCTTCTAAGTATATATATATATATATATATATATATATATATATATATATATGTATACCAGTTGTTGAAAGGGCAAATTTCCCTGATGTCCAATGTACCGCAGCTGTGTGGGTTTGAGAAGTTGTCAACTTGGAGAAGTTGTCAACTTGTTGGGAACCCATATATGTATATATATATATATATATATATATATATATATATATATATATATATATATATATATATATATATATACACACACACACACACACACACACACACACATACATACATATGACCCCACAACCACCATTGTGGGGGCTGACTCCCACACCCTTTGGAAATTAAATATACTAATATCAGGGACACATAAACTCAAAAAAGGGCAAAAACTCATGAATTATGTAACGCATTACATAATTACATAATCTGACAAAGTGTTTCAGTGATAAAAAACACCACTGTTTCACCTCATGATAAAATGTATGAGTAATAACTTGCATCACTCACATGTATGTATATATATATATATATATATATATATATATATATATATATATATATATATATAAGTTCATAGGTTCATAGGTACATACTAGGCTATCGGCCCTAGGGCCCATATAAGCCTAGCCAAAAAATGTACCCTGGCTTTCGCCACCCAAGAAAATTATTTTCCTGTGCCCCTGTCGAGCAGAGCCACAGAAGTGATCCCTGGGGAGAATTTCCCATTTCCCATCCAATCATCAAGATTTTTCTTGAAGAGTGCTAATGAGGAGCTCTGTTTGACATAGATAGGTAGTCTGTTCCAGAGTATGGGAAGTCTCTGGGACAGGAATCTATCCCTCCAGCATGTTCTGTTTATTGTGGTGACAAGGTTTAGGTCCCTAGAGCGTGTAGCTCGGAGGGATTGGGATTTCTTTAAGTGGAGCATGTCCAACAGCTCTGGGTTTGACATAGCTTTGTATGTTAGGCAGAGATCGCCCCTGAGTAGACAATATGCGATGGAGTAAAGCTGTAGTTTTTTGAGACGGTCTGCATAGGGCATCTGTTTGAGGCTAGTAATCCTCTTTGTGAGGTATTTCTGTGGTCTTTCCAGTTGTTGTAGATGTCTTGAGAGGTACATACCAAAAGGGGCGTTGTACTCTATAATGGGTCTAATGAGTGATGAGTAGAGGGGAACAGTGACCTCTTTTTTTCTGGATGAGAATCCTTTTGTGATGAGATGAGCCATGCAGAAGGATTTCCTGACCACTGTGGCGATGTGATTATCAAAGGAGAGACTACTGTCCACCTGTGTCCCAAGGTCTCTTATCACATTTTCAGCATTAAGTAGACTACCAGCTATGTGGTAGTTCATGGGTACATAGTTTTTACCAAAGCGGTTGACAATACACTTTTTGGCATTGAGCTTCAGGCCATGGCTTTGACACCAGGTATCTGTCTCAGTGAGGCCCTTTTGTTGTTTGCCCACATCGTTAGGAGTTTCAATTATGGCTCCTAGTTTGCAGTCGTCTGCAAACTTTGTTAGCCAAAGACCTTCTGTGTTGGCCTGCACTTCAGAGAAGTAGATACCAAACAGGAGAGGACCCAGGACTGAACCCTGTGGTACTCCACTTGTCACTGGTCTGATGTCGGATTTGGAATCCTCTACTTTCACAGTGTGGGTTCTGTCCGTGAGCCAGTTGGCAACCCATCTTGTGACATAGGGATTTATACCTAGTTTAGTGAGCTTATCTATAATTCCAGAGTGGGGGATGGTGTTGAAAGTCTTGGCAAGATCTAGATAAGCTGTGTGAACCATTTTACCCTCATCTATGGCTTTGGTGACTGCTTCAAAGAAGTCAATCAGGTTTAGGAGACATGATCTGCCTTTTACAAATCCAAACTGGGTAGGGTCCAGAGTTTGGAGATTACCAATGTCTTTGTTTATGAGTTCCACAATGATACGTTCCATGGCCTTGCAGACCAGGCTCATCAGGCTAATGGGGCGGTAGTTTCCGGGGTCTGTCGTGGCTCCCCCTTTGTGGAGTGGGATAACCGTCGCGGTGCACCATTCAGTTGGTACAAAGCCTGAGGTGAGGCTATGATTGAACATGGTACTTAGGTAGGGTGCCAGCTCATTCTGTAGTTCGTGTAGAACGCAGCCTGGGATATTGTCAGGTCCCATGGATGCTGTGTTCTTGGCTTTGGAGAGTGTGTGTGTATATATGTATATATATATATATATATATATATATATATATATATATATATATATATATATATATATATATAAAGTAAAACCCCTGGAGGGAGAGGCCTGTATTGATGTAAATAGAGCGAATTGGGTATGCTACAAATACTAAGCGTTGTTGGTTAAATGCTCTACGCTCTAGTCATACTTGTGTATAGAAACTCACAGTTACAAAGCAGCAGTTCCAAACATGGAGACGACTTTAGTTGTAAAATCCAAACGCCAACCTGGCAGGCGGTATGATGCCAAAAACTCAGTATCCAAGAACACAAGGTAATCGTCTGATAAATTACCCCACTTGAGTAGAGAACAGCAGCTATCGCTTATAGTCACTTCCACTCCAAAAGGCAAAAGCAGAAAAATAATCCAGTTCTGGATGCAGAAAAATTCATGTAATTCATTACGAACCAAGAGATCCTCTCTTCCTTGAACATTTATTGGAACATAATGGGAGTGTTTGTTCTGTGGTTTACAGGGTTTAGCTCTATGTTCCTAATATCCTGGGTTAAGCTAGTAGTCTGGAAACTGGAATTACCAACCAGAGAACTGTCTTCTGCAATCAGAATGTATATATGTGCATATATATATATATATATATATATATATATATATATATACACACACACACACACACACACACACACACACACACACACACACACAGAAATAATGGATTTGATGGATTTGTGACGTGATGGTTGAATGGATATCAGGAATTAAAAAAATAATTAGAGGTCCATGGCTGGTTTCTTTAGATCTTAGCCAGCTTAGCCTAGAGATGTGTTACATTTACTCTCAGTATAGAGGTACATTTATAGTGGGTAGCAACAAGTTTTTTGAAAGGTGCTACAGAAAAATGCATATTTTAAGGAGTAATATTCATGCCTACAACTGCATTTATATTCTATTATATTTTGTTATTGATTGAGTTTATAATCGTTTTGACACTTAATCTTAGAATATGTGTGCCTATTTTAAGGAGTAATATTCATGCCTACAACTGCATTTATATTCTATTATATTTTGTTATTGATTGAGTTTATAATCGTTTTGACACTTAATCTTAGAATATGTGTGCCTACACCAACACCTATACATATGCCAACACCTACACCTACACCAACACCAACTACACTTACATCTACACCTACACTAACTACACTTACATCTACACCTACACTAACTACACTTACATCTACACCTACACTAACACCTACATCTACACATATACCTACACCAACACCCATGTCAACACCTACACCTACACCTACACCAACACCTACATCTACACATATACATACACCAACACCAACACCTACCAGTTTCTTCCACTTAGTTATCTTTTTCCCTTTATCATCAGCTACATACTTCTGTGACAGAACACCTACATTTTGTCCTCCGCAGTATGTTCCATCTTAAAGGATTTATACCTTTGTGCCATTAGTTCTTGCCTATACTCCAGTATAGCCTTTGTCTCTACTTGTATATGCAGTAAGTACTGTTACTGTCTTCGATGAGAAAATGAGATTTTGATCTAATCTTGTCAATTACAAATGAAAAACTTTATTAAAACTGTTCCAATTTTTGGCATTATTCCAAAATGACGTGGCATTCTGAGTACACTGAGAAATCCAGTTGGCATAGTAGGTGGATTGGATGCTCTAAATTGGCCACAGGTGTGATTGTGTGGTGTGGATGAACTACTGTGGCAGGGCTAGCCTCTTGACAA
Source organism: Protopterus annectens (assembly GCF_019279795.1). Classification (NCBI taxonomy): domain Eukaryota; kingdom Metazoa; phylum Chordata; order Ceratodontiformes; family Protopteridae; genus Protopterus; species Protopterus annectens. The sequence goes on from NC_056734.1 coordinate 419,628,714, forward strand.
TGTATATTTTGGATCTAGACGATTCTCACTATTGAAGTGACACCCATGTGCAAAAACTGCAAAAAGGAATTGTGGATGGATGGATGGTGATTTCAGATTTTTAGTAACTACTATGCAGCTTTATGCATGCTGACATTTCATTGCTGTTGACCAGTAATGCAATTTATTATTTTAGTTATTTCATTAAAGAAGAAAACTATGTTTGCACTAGCCAGACCAATATAACCCTGCAGATCCTTACTTTGCTATAAAAACAACATGTCTGCTACAGATTACTTGACAGATCAGTACAATGCTGAGAAACAGGCACCCGATTTATCATAAATATTCTTGAAGCATCAGTCAGATGCCTCTTATTTGTGTTGTAGTGAGATTCTTCAGTTTGTGTTGTAGTGAGATTCTTCAGTTTGTGTTGTAGTGAGATTCTTCAGTTTGTGTTGTAGTGAGATCCTTCAGTTTGTGTTGTAGTGAGATTCTTCAGTTTGTGTTGTAGTGAGATCCTTCAGTTTGTGTTGTAGTGAGATTCTTCAGTTTGTGTTGTAGTGAGATCCTTCAGTTTGTGTTGTAGTGAGATTCTTCAGTTTGTGTTGTAGTGAGATCCTTCAGTTTGTGTTGTAGTGAGATTCTTCAGTTTGTGTTGTAGTGAGATTTTCTTTTTGTAATGATAATGATAACGAGGTACGCTTCACAGGAAAGGCCCTTATCATGTGATGAGGTAGTGCTAAAGTGGGCTAAAGTAGGGAAAACTCTAGAAAAAACATGCTGAAATAAAACAAGTGTTTCTAGATGCTGTTCTGAGGTGTCATTTACTAAACCACATGGCAAATGCAGTTACGGTAAAAGTTGTCTGTAAGATATACTGACAGGATGACTTCCCAGTCTGCCTTTTGTGATCTGGAGAATGACAAGGAGAAAGGCTGTTCCTCAGCTAGTGTTGTCTAATTACCCATGGGTGGTTACACTGAGGCAGAAGAAAGGTTAACCTAAGTTTCCAGACAAAACAGTAAAATTAGATTACTTTGAAATTATATCATGGCATATTGGGAGAACCATTTTGTGTTTAAAAGTGAATTTAAACCATATATTTAGCTGTTTACCCGTTTTCTGGACGATATTTTTATTGTATGGCAGGGAGAAGGAATAATTCTTGAGAGATTTATCCACTATATTAATCAAACAGTATGGTTTTTAAAATTTACCCATGAAGTCAATAGGGAAGAAATCAATTACTTGGATGTAAGTTTAACATACAACATAAATAAGAACTCTATATCATCAAAAATTTACAGAAAAACAACATTTTCAAACTCCTATTTGCATTACGACAGCTGGCACCCGGAGCATCAAAAAAGATCAATTGTCAAGGGACAATTTATCAGGGCGGCACGTATGGTTAGTGACGAGTTAGAATTTGACAAGGAAATTAGATTTATGATGGAATTGTTTTCCAACAGGGGTTATCCTAGGACTTTATGTGAAGAAATTAGGAATGAAATATTCACAAAAAGAAGAAGTGGACAGATGGAGTCCATATTGAAGAGTTCATATTCTGTCTTCATTAATAATGTCAACAATCATTCAAATTATGACTTAGGGGACGAACACATTTTATATGTCATTACCTTCAATGCAGATACGAACATCATTAAGGATATTGTTGAAAAACACTGGAAAACATTTAGCAAATTAAAAGAGTTTCAAGGTTATACTTCATATAAACCTAAGTTCATTTATCGTAGGGACAGAGCATTGAAACAAATTTTTGAGAGAGGTAAAATGTACCCGGATGCTTATGTTAACAGCAGTAGAGGAACAAATAAGTGTGGTAGATGTAGTACATGTCCCTACGTTATGAAAACAGGATGTAAACTTACAGTAAATAGTACAAGTATTAGGATTAATGGCAAGTTTAACTGTCATTCTATTAATGTGGTCTATCTAGCTAAATGTGACAAATGCATGGCATTTTATGTGGGAAAGACATGTAGGAAATTTAGGGAGAGAATTAAAGAACATGTCTTGGATATTCAACATCAAAAACCCACTAATGCCTTAGCTCGTCACACAATTGAACACAATGACCACAAATTTTCCTTTTGTGTACTAGAACAGTTAGTTCAGGATCCACAGGGTAGTTTAACTGAACACCATTTAGATGTTTGTGAAACCAAATGGCAGATGATATTGAATGCACATTTTACTCCAGGGTTAAACGAATTTATAACTATTAAACCATATCTTAGGCTTAAGAACATACTAGGGAAATAATTACATTTAATGGTTATCCGGTATAACAGACTAAGTTTCACATTGAATTATATTATTGGTTAGTGGCATGAATTAAATACAATTTTTCATATCAATAATATCACAGGTAGCATCCATTAGAGTTCAGAATAATGGTTGAGTAACTACAGAGTATGTATAAGGATTTTTAATATAATGTATTAGGGGTTTTTTTACATCATATTTACATATTATTTACACAATACACGTGTTGTTAATAACATATATATATGTATTTTTAATATATTTTACTATTACAAAAGTGTAAGTTTAAATGGATACATAGTATTGTATTTTTAAGTTGAGTGTATGAGTGAAATCATTATGCTGAGTTAATTAGAGCAACAATATGGTGTAATTAATCAATTTATACAATGATTAGTATAAATTAGGTGATTACCAACACTCTGAGGAAGTCTTACGACGAAACCTAGGTCAGTGTTGGTTTGCTGTGGTCTGTTGTTTAATAAACCTTTTGGGAGAACTTCGTGCCTTCGTGAATTATTGACAAGGAGAAAGGCTGTTCCTCAGCTAGTGTTGTCTAATTACCCATGGGTGGTTACACTGAGGCAGAAGAAAGGTTAACCTAAGTTTCCAGACAAAACAGTAAAATTAGATTACTTTGAAAGCAGAGCTACAGAAGTAGGAATGCACACTAATGAAAACTCATTGCAGTCGAGGAGGTTGCAGATGCTAAAATATTTATACTAGTTTAAAAACCTAACGGCTTTGGTAGAACACAGGGTAATGTGAAATCCAGACTATTCTTGGGCAATGGACTTTGACATATTTCATAAACAGCTGGTCTTTCACATTGACGGCATTAGCAGCTGCTTACAAGTACCCATTATACACCTGTGTCACGATTTGCGTGAATTGTCAGCATTACCCTTTGCTGAACACAGAACCCAGCTGAAGGATTAATCAAAGTATTATCAGTGGGGTTAGCCGATAGGAAATAATGATAAAACTATAAAAGGTCACAATGATTCCAAACATATAAAAGCTTACAAAGATTTCCTCACAAACAGAATGCAAACTGTTCTATAAAGTAGGCTGGAGATCATGCGGTCATTATTTATCTTTTGTTTCTCAAAGAAAATGTTTTACTTAATGTTTATTTATCACAAATTACATCATCGGTGCAGTCTAGTGCTAGAAATGGCAGCTCCAGTACAAGTTTCCAATATTACAAAACTTACCTGTTCAGATATTAGTAAAACAGTGATGTGTAATGTGTTGTTTTATGACATGTAGCTATAAAACATTTTAAAAGGATAGTTAGATATTACCATAAACAAGAACATATAGGATTAGTAGGAGGACATCCAAGCTGCTATGTAAGAGGAACATGAAACAAAGTAATCACCATCTACTTTAAAGTGCTCGCACAATGATGGGGAGACGGCTCAATGGAAATCCTCTTAGGGAGTTTTAGGGGAACTCCTGTTACTTATTTTCATTGTCATATAGCTAGCTGCCCTGCAACAGTGAGGAAAGATAAAGTTTCATATGCATTTTTAGGGATAGTCTGCTGACCACTGGAGTGTGCTCATTCATATTAATCTTAATATAGTATTAAAGGAGAAATGCATTGTCTGAAATCTCATACAGTTCAGATGAGTTTTGTTATGTTCCATACAGAACTGTAACCTTAAAATCATTTTACATGACTTTAGTCAATAGCAAGGATTAAAATAAGGGGAAATGAACAGTATAAACAATATTTCGAAAATTGACTATTTCCATCCACTCTTTGCATATAGATAGGTATATCAAGGGTCAACAGAACTGCCCCCCTTGAAGTGTTAAATGAATGTATGGTCCATAAGGCCCTATAAGTAATTAATGACAGTGAAGGCTAGCCCACTGTCCATGTAATTGTTACACTGGATAGTGCCCTGAAGATATCTTGGCAGGAAACAAAGAGGAGTGATCTGCACAGACAATCAAGCTATTCCCCAAATCTTGGTTATATCCAATAATTTAACAATATTTTGTCAGGGTTTGTTCCACTATTACTGTCACATCTGAACTAACCCTAATAGGAGGGTATGCATAAAATGGACAGTTACAACATTTTGCATGTCACAAACAGTCTTAATTGTATTTAATGGCAAGTAGAAGAGATTCATGATTTAGGGACAGTCCAGAAATGAATTCATTGTGATTCCTTGCAGACTTCTGAGACTCTCCTGTACCCCATATTTTAGTGAATTAAGTGGTAGATGGTATGTGACAATATGCCTACCATGTCTGTACAGCACTTTCAGTTTTAAGTACTAAATTGAAGGAACCCTTGCTCCATCATAATGAACTGCCTGGCAACATTTCATAAGATGGGCTTACCATTAAACAGAACTGTACCTGGTAGCCATAGCTGACTTGGCTTATCTAAGATGTGGTAGAACAGAGAAAACAGTCATAACATTACCTAGACAAATGACACAGTTAGCCAAGGTGAGACAAGTATAGCATTTCCAAGGGAATAAAAAATAATTATCAGCAGAATGTGACTTATTATTTGGTGCCATAACAGCTCCTCTGACCTACTCCTATAAAAAGTGGAATCTAAAGCTGATTAACTGGAAAGAAGACTATATGAAGACAATTAGTAAGAGTCCTTGTAGTATTGCATTTTGCTGTAGTATTGAGTTAACAGTCAGATCATCTGAAAGATCACACTATATGTCTCTCAGGAGGAAATTGTTGTTTAATGAGGACATAAATTCTCATGTAATAAAAGGAATGATTTGCGTTCATGAATCCTTTAAAAGATACAGCCTTTTTGGATGGTCAAACGTCAAAACGACTTCATCTGTTTTGCTTTTATGGGGAGATAAGTGGCAGATTTCTGTCATGAAGTGTGCCCTCACAAAGTTACAATGACAAGATGGCTCTCATGAAACAATGTAATCAGACACCAGCAAAGATACATTGACACACAACACCAGACAGTAAGCAGGTTAAAAAAACTCACTACCTGTTCTTTCTTCAGTTGTTTTTTACAGTGAAGCAACTGCTATTTGTATTGCATTGCCAAAACAGATCTGTTTTTATTCTTCAGTAATGTTGATGGGGAAATACAACAAAATAAAGCAATCCATATATGAGAACTCTGCCACAGTCTGCATAACAATAGTGTCCTTTATAAGAGTAGGTGAACTCTTGACTAAGCATTGCTCAATGTTTATAATGGGAAGGGAGATCCCACACAATTAGCAACGCTATCTTTAGCATAAGGGAGGGGAGAGACCCTTGACAGTGAATACTTGTCCCTGATTTCAGGGTGAGATAGGATAATCCTAGACTATAAGGACAATGTTATCTTATGTTGAATACATGAATAGTTGCATTGTTACAGTGAAGGAAGGTGTTAACAGTGTTATGTCACTTTTCTATGATTTCTCTTAATTGATGCTGATCAGAACAAAGAGCAGAAGCTATCTACATTGTTTGACTGAAAAGCCCCAGCTCCCAACTTTTATTGATAAGAATGGGTTGACTGATTTATTTATCAAAAAAATACAAGTTATTTTTTTCTACACCACCAATGTAGGGGGCATTTGCCCTTCACTCTCTCTTACTTTTCCGTATATTAACAGTATGGCTGAGCAACTATGCGGAAAAGGGAATCACCAAGAAAGGCTGACACCACTTAACAGGAGTGATGACATTTTTGCGGTCTCATTACAAAATGGAAAGCATCATTAGGAACTTGTAAAACAGATGAGTAGTGAACAAACAAATTGGTGCTCTTTTGAGTTGTTTTTTTCTACATCTAGAGAAGCCATACATCTAGGATTCATATCTGTAAACCAATTGCCCCAAACAAGGAGTCCCTAGTATCAGAACTTTATATTCAATGTAAAAATGTAGGTGGATTAATGTAGTCAAACAAACCTAGTAAAACAATTTTTTTCCGGGGGGCAAGCCCCTTTGCTCCCTCACACTTAAAATATACTATCTGCACAGCTGCACAGCAGTAAAGAAAGAATAATGACTACTTTGTGACACTGAAAGCTTGTCCCACTCCATTACCTGTGCAGTGTAATGTCGACTTATACAAAACAGCATGGCAAAGCATTTCCAATCCATACAACACAGCCAGTAAGTCAAACAACAATACTGTAGAACTTTCACTTGAACTAAATTACTGTTTCATATAAAACCTAGTCAAATATATCTTTCAGGGAAGCTGTTATTCAGTTTCAAGTTAAACACACAGAAACCTTTGATGTCGTGCTAATTGATTGCATGGCATACTCTCTGTCCTCTATCTTGTAGGGAAATATGCAATTTATTAAGACAGAGACAGACAGTACAATGAGAAAAGATTCTTACAGATCTCAGTCGTGCTACAGACTACAATGTATTATTATTAACATATGGAGAAATCACAGGCAATGCCCACATTTATGCAATGTTTTGTAACAGCTGTTGTCCATTTGTATGTGTTGCATTTTCCCCAGCCTCTTCTTGAACAGGATTACAGCTTTGCATGTGTATTCTGGTAAACAAGCAATAAATAAAATTAAATAATTACATTTTGACTGGAAATGGCCAGTTAGTTTTCTGTTGGATATTGTTTTAACTCTCCTTTTGTAATGCTTTAACACAATGAAAACTATATAGCAGTAACACAGTGAAAACAAGATACCCTCTTGTCTTCAAAAATCACTGAAACTGGGTAGAAATACAATATTTTACAATCATGACTACTCTAAATACAGTACAGTATAATTATACCCATACATTCTACTCAGTAATATTTATCACTACACAAAATATATCTATAGCTATATTTCTTATTGGTTATCATTTTATTCTAATTATTTTATTCTAATGTGTCCATATCCTATCTTAATCACATAATCATAGTCCTACTCAGGGCTGCTATTAGGTGAAATAGTGTTCTAGGTGAAAGCCTTCATAGTGGTGTCCCCCACATCCACTTCCTGCTGTTTCCCCTATGCACATCTTCTCAGTGTCCCACTTTTCCACATCCACTTCCTGCTGTTTCACCTGTGTACATCTTCTCAGTGTCCCACTCTTCCCCCTATTCTACCCTTTCCCACACCATCTACATTTTTTTTCATCTTTTTCACACATTTCCTTTTGGTGTTCATCTTTTTCCTGCCTCCTTTCAACATAACCTAACTGCCCAAGACTGCACTGTAATAACTGTTGAGGGAATAACTGAATTAAATCAGGAATCTGGGGGCTGCTAGGCACTAAGAAAGCATTTTTTGTAGATGCACTTTGGTACGTTTTACAGCTTTTTTAACAAACTTTTCATCCAATGTTGTCATGAATAAAAATAATAAGGAAAGAAATTGATTCTTGCTCTTCAGCGTTGCTTTGTCAAGCTTGTGCTATAATAATTGTGAAGAAAATAAACAAATTAACCCACAGGTCCTGGGGCCATTAGGCCTTCTGAAGGCATGGGGTTGTAGATGCTCTGAGATGGATTTTTAGAGCTTTTTTTCTCAACCTTTTGATTCAATGATAGCATTAAATTAAATTATGAGTAGGGAAAGAAAGTTATTCCTATATATTTTTCTTTTGAGGAAGAAATAAGTTGTGTACAAGGCTTAATGTTCAAATTAAATAAGGTAGCAGTTCATACCAACTGAAAAGTTAAATTCTTGAGAGGTTATGCAAGTCAAATCTGGGAAGAATATCTGCCAGCACCCAAGATACATAGCAACACCAGTGTCTCACCTACCAAGCCCTTAAGGTGTAACACTCATAAACCAAATTTTCTTGTCATTGGGACCCCACAGTGAGACACACGGATGTACCACTCACCAGGTTAGATAAGGAGAAAGTGATGGTCAGCTGACTGTCTGGTGCCAGGATTCATCAGATCATGCATGCACTCAGGTTTCTTGGCAACAACTACCATTATGACTCTGCCATAGCTCATGTTGGAATGAACAACCTGAGACATATCTCACTGGACTATATGAAGAGAGACATGATTGAGCTCTCTGAGTATGTGTCCCATGCAGGTATGTGTCTATCCTTGAGCAGCATATTACCCTCAGCTAGAATGATGCCACAGTATAAACAAAAAATGACTGATTTCAATAACTGGCGTAGTTTTTGGTGTCATTCAAAGGGGATCCAGTTTCTGTCAGCCGGGGATGACATGGTCGACAAACCTCGCTAATTTGCCAGAGATGGGTTTACATCTGGCACCACTAGGCTTTTGGTTGCTGGCAAAGGCTCTTGCTTCCCTGTTTAGGCAAGGTCTCAAAAAACAAAATTGCCGACGTGAAATTTGCCAATCATAACAAAATAAGTGTTATGCTGCTAAATGCTAGGTGCTTAAACCAAAAACTTCACACTCTGGAAGCAGTCCTGTCACTGGAGGATGTAGATGTCTCTGCAGTCACAGAAACCTGGTTCAACGCCTCATAGAGTACCCCGGCCTTGCAAGGCTACAATGTCTTCCACACTTTCATACCACAAAACAAACGTGAGAACCAAAAGAGGCAGTGTTTCTATCTATATTAGAGATACATTCACTTCCCAGTTAGTCAAACAGGACAACCCCATTGAGTAACTCTAAGTTCAGATTGATGTGGGTAAGACCCCTGTTCAAGTCATAACTAGTTATAGATCCCCCTCCATGGATCATGATGTGCATGAGGCCTACTTGACCAAACTGAAGTCAATCCAAATATTTCCAAACACTCTAGTCATGGGGGACTTCAATTATCCCACCATCAACTGGGAAACCTACTCTAACCCGAACTCACTAGTACAAAAGTTCCTTGACTTTGTTAACTCAAATGTCCTGGACCAAATTGTTCAAACCCCAAAAAGAGGAACAAACATACTAGATCTGGTCCTCACTAACGTGATAAACAGATACACCACATCAACTGTCGGACCCCCATTACTTACATCTGACTACAAATCAGTTGCCTTCGAAATGGCACTAATACCAGAACTCACAAAGGGTGAAGTCAGACTAAAAAACTTCACCAAGGCAAACTATACCCTCCTAGAGGAAGGTAAAAATGCATTCCACCCCCCACCCCCAGCTGAAAGTGGTAACTACACCAACGATTATACTAAAGTCCTGTACAATCACTTGTACAAGTGTATAGACTCAGCTGTTCCAGAGAGAACAAAGTCAGAGCCCCAAGTAAAAATAAGCTGTCTTAGTGGACATCCAGCATCAACAAACTTTACAACAAACACAGAAAGTTGTTGTCTAAGAAAACTGAGGGGATGCCCCAATAATGGAAAAGCACCCTCCTCCACCTCAACAGGCAAATAAATCAACATGTCAAAGCCTCTAAGGGTAACTTTGAGAAGAAATTAGCAATCACAGCCAAGGATAACCATATGGCCTTTTATAGCTACATACGCAGCCTAAAAGGTAGAACCCAAGCATGTGCTGAAGTAGCGACTAACTGTATCACACACATTGATCCCGCAGAGATAGTACACCTGCTGGTGGACAGATCTAGTGAAAATTTCACTCCCTCATCCCCTCTAAACTTATCACAAACCTTGCCGCAAACAACCCCTCCCCCTCCAGCCTACATATCCAAAGATCAGGCCATTAAAGCCTTGAGTAAGGCAAAAAACACAGCCTCTATGGGACCAGATGTCATCCCAGACTGTCTTCTGAGCAAACTAAAACATGAACTGACATCACCATTAAGTACCCAATTCAATCACAGCCTAACCAAAGGCTACGTTCCTGTGTAATGGAGAACAGCAGCAGTTATTCCCCTCTGCAAAGGTGGCTTAGCAACAGACTCAAGGAATTATAGACCCATAAGTCTGACCAGCCTCATTTGTAAGGCCATGGAACGTATCATCTTGGACCTCATAAATAAAGACATTGGTGACCTCCAAACCCTAGATTTGACACAAAATGGCTTTGTCAAGGGCAGATCCTGCCTGTTAAACCTGGTGGATTTCTTTGAAAATGTGACCAGGGCCATTGATCAAGGCAAATTTGAGCACACGGCATACCTCGACTTGGCCAAGGCTTTTGACACAATCCCACACTCAGGCAATACCGATAATCTTAGCAAACTGAATGTAAACCCCTTTGTTGTAAGATGGGTTGCCAACTGGCTCACAAACCAGTCACACACTCTCAAAGTGGGTGACTCCATATCATACCTCTCAACCTGTTAGAGCCAGAAATCTGGACAAAGCCATAAATAAAAATTGGCAAATGCCCAACAATAGAAACAATTTTTAAGTATTGCTCTTACACACGTAGAAATTTGATAGAATAACAGGTTTTTCATTAGTATGAATTTTCTGAAGGGTATGAAGTCTGAAACTCAAATGTCTGTCACTATTTCCTAACTTCAGTCTTTAATGATTTGCCACTAACTTACCAAAAAACACAATTTTATGAAAAACGGACCAAAATATGTGGCAAAAATCTGGACATTCTGCACAAATCTGTACATTTGAGAGGTATGCTCCACATCAGCCAGCAGACCTACGACCACCAGGGTGCCACAAGGGGCAGTGCTGGGCCCCCTATTGTTTGGCATATATTTCTCAGAAGTTCATGCCAAAACTAAGGGGCTGTGGCTGACCAAGTTTGTGGATGACTGCAAACTGGATGCAATTACTGAATCTCAAAATAATGTCTGTATACGTCAGGGGGGGTCTTACGCAGACCAATGACTAGTGTCTTAGTCATGGTCTCAAACTAAATACAAAGAAATGCATCATCATTCCCTCTGGTAAAAATAATCTCCCTTCACACTATCAAATTAAAAACAATACCCCCTAGACATGGTAAGGCCTTGCTGTGTCTAATAATGTTGGCTGCCAAAAAAGCAGTTACTAGAAAATGGAAATCAAAATATAAACCAGCTATACTGGAAGTAATGAATATGGTAACAGAGATAAACAACTGGAAATGAGATCTTTAGAAAAGTGTAGGAGCAAACTACATAGGAAAAATGTGAATTGTGCGAGCCATACATACAAGGGAGGAATGAAGTCTAAAAGGCGGCAGGACTTAAATGAGCTATGTAAAGTTTGAGTGAGAAAGACTGAGTAGACTATATATATATATATATATATATATATATATATATATATATATATATATCATGTTTGAAACTGGGAATGTTGGTTTGAGATGGAAAATGCCTGTGACTAGGATTGTGTCGGTGTGGTTTGTTTATATTTATATAAATTTAGAATTGCCTATGTAGTAAGTGATGGTTTAATAAAGATGTTTCTTGTTTAGAAAAGGCAGGAATTGAATAATTTCTGTAATATTGCTTAGGTTACATGATATATAGCCATATATGTGAAGTATAATGTTTGTTAAGTTAATATAATTTGATTACTTTTATATGAATGTAAATTTGCCTATGTCACAAGTGATAATTTAATAAAGGTGTTTGGAAAAAAAAATTAACAACAATACCCTATGTACACATGAAGTGGTAAGGGATCTGGGATCACAAGTAGACTGCGACCTTAACTTTGACTACCATGTGTCTACTCTAGTAAGGAAGGCTTTCTACGTAGTGCACTTGATTAGCAAATGTATCACCTGTAGAGCAAAGGAGGTAACAACCCCTCTATACACATCACTAATCAGGCCCATAATTGCCACTTTTGGTATGTACTATACAAAGCACCTGCAGCAATTGGAGAGATCTCAGAGGTTTACAACAAGGAAGATCAAGGGACTCCAGCACATGCCTTAACATAGACCGACTAAAGTCCCTGTCACTATACTCAGTATTGTATAGACTTCTTAGTGGAGACATGCCTGGTTTACACAGCAATCTCCAACACCAACCTAATGAATTTGCTGCACATCAATAAGTCAAACGGGACTAGCACTATCTGTTCCAGTCACATAACTATGACCTGCAAGTCTCCAAGAGACTGCCATGTCCTTGGAATAGGCTGCCAGTTCATGTGAAGCTGAGCAACTCTATGACACTGTTCAAAAGGAACCTGGATGAGTGGATGGGGTACCCTAAATTCTTACCAGTAATAGTGCCCACAACCCTTCTGGACATGGGCAGTCATTACTAAATACACTCCTGGGTATTGATGAGAATATCTATGGTATTAAATTGGGATGAAATGGCTTGGCTTGAAATGACCTCCTGGTCAATAGCCTATTAACCTATGATCCTGTGATCCTCTGGTCCTCCCAACCCCCACCCCCCCAACAAAAAATGATACTCATCTTCTGCGTAACCTTCTTGTGCTAGACTGGGATGAAAGCATACCTCTCAACTTCTTACAGCAAGAAATCTGGACGAAGACATAAACATTAGGGGGACAAAGGCCCAAAAATAGGGACACTTTTTTTTAAATGTTGCTCTTACATACTTAAAGTTGATAGAATAACAGGTTTTGCATTAGCATTAATTTTCTGAAGGGTATGAAGTCTGACACTCAAATGTCAGCCATTATTTTCTGACATCAAACCTCAATGATTTGACATTGATTCACCAGAAAACTACAGTTTTATGAGAAACAGACCAAAATATGACGTAAAAATCTGTACATCCTGCAAAAATCAGTACAGTTGAGAGATATGGATGGATGTGAAGGCACCAGTGTTCACAGCCATGTGTTTCAATTGGCTGCTGTTGTGTATACATATATCATGCCTCCTCACTGCTAACCTCAGAAGACAACCACTTTCTGTGTTGCCCTCTGATGTCAGACTGGGATGAAACTGAAACATGAAATAGAACACAGCAGCATATTTCAGTCTGTTGCTGTCAAAGTAAACAGCATCCCCTCTTACTCCTTACTACTGATGTCTGACTGTGATACAGCGATAGCAATGTAATGAATTTCAGGCCTCTGATGAAAACAGACCTGTGTCCAGTCAGACTTTCCCGGTAAACAAATGTAAAATAAAAAAAAATAAAAAAAAAATAATAATGACACTTTAAAGTATTCCAGGTTGCTCCATATAAATCACAAAAGTCCTACAACGTCAGAATAATGAGCAAACAACAGTTAGGCATTTTTCTCTACAGATAACTACAGCAGTTATAGCTACTTTGTCTGGGGACATCTCAGATGTACAACACTCAAAATAACAGAAACGCAGACATAAACCAATAAAGGACACAAATTAATGTGTTCAATTAGCTGTCAACCTCTTCACATTAGAATCATGGAGGCATGGCCAAAGTCAGTGACAGAGTTTAAAAATTACAATGATATACTTATTAAGTTGCTAAAATAACATGTTATGTGTTTTTCTGAAATAAATGAAGTCTGAAACTCAAATGACCATCCTTATATAGTGGATGTCACACTCAACAATTGGCCAGAAAGCACATATTTTTTGAGAAACAGAGCAAAAATGAAGCAAAATCAGGATCAATCTGAGAAGTCAGAGACATATATGTTAGTCCAAGCCTCTCAACCTCATAGCTGTCAACTTCTTTGCTCAAGAAACAGGAACAAAACCAAAAATAATAGGGGAGAATAGGGGGGAGACAAAAGCTGACAATTAGGGACAATTTATATCTCTCTAATTAATTCTGAAAGTTAATAGAGCAATAGGCTCTACATTAACATGCATTTTCTGAAGAAAAAGTAGGAAGCACTAATGTTTAGCATTACTGACTGACTGTAATCCTTGGTGATTTATCAGAGAATCAAATATTTTATGCAGGACAGGGCAAAAAAAATGAGGAAAAAACAGGGACAGTTTAGAGTTCTATTGAGCTGCCCACTGCCCACAATATCTGGTTGCCTGCTAGGAAAAAAATCAGCTTACCCGCTACTGTTCAGATAGCCTTTTCCTGCTACTTTTTGGTCCCCAACATGGTCACACTGTTTATTTTATTTTATTTTACATTTGTTGACCGGGAAAGTCTGACTGGACACAGGTCCATTTTCTGCGGAGGCCCGGGGAGAAAAGCTCCACTTAAAAAAACAATCTAACAAATAACATTTTATGAATTACAACACTTTCTCCTAAATGCATACAATATTATACAAGAACATATTTTACATTTCTTCACAGATATATGTATAGATACAATTATTGTATTCTAGAAGCATACCACTTGTATGTAGGAATATGTTTAACTGTCTTCAGAGATGTATAAGTAGATACGAACAGAATAGAACATCGTTAGTTAAGAATTAATATACAGAGGTTAGGCAGTATTAGGTGATCCTTGGTAGAATCATTGTATCACTGCAAATGTAGTGGATTAGCCTGGGGAGTCACATGGGCAGTCTATTCAGTCTAATATTCATGTGTTCTATGATTTTGGCTCAATTCCCATGTGGAGTGTACACAACAAGTCCTGATTTGTTGTAGGGTGAGTACGGCTGAGCTAAAAGGTCAGAAATTACAGCATCCTGAAGAAGTTGCAGTGTTTTCCTATCTCACCCCCTCAGGAAATAAGTAGACAAGCCAAAGAAGCACCTGGTTTGCCTATGTGTAAGACTGGCCATGTTCCTACCTAATCAGTTATCTGTTCCCCTAACCCAATATCTTATCTTATAATTATTTTGCATTTTACCATTTGATACTGACTTTCCCCCACATTAACTTGCATGTCTTCTACTGTGCTAATCTTATATAATTTTTCCTAATATATTTCTACTTTGCTCTCAGTACTTATTCTGTATTACTTTACCTCAAGTATAGTCCAATAGTGGGATTTAGAAATTATGGTAACATAGCTGCATACTGAAAATTATGTAGAAGGTGCCACATTGCGTGGATAGGATGGGGATGGTGTGATATAAGCAGGTGATTTGGTAGTGAAAGGATTACGAACTGTGAAAAGACGTGGATAGCACTATGTACGTTACATGAACACCAAGGGCCAGAAGTGTCCATGTAGCATACTCACAACAATACATGTTCACACATGCATAGTCGCTCGACTATGAGTGTATCTAAGAGCCCAGAGAAGGGTTAGATAGGAAAGTACCTAGTGTTAATATTTTGAAATGGAAGGAAAGGGATGCATAGAACAGTTATAAAGGAAGAAGAACCAGTAGAATCACACACAGAAGGACAAGGGGAATTGAAGAGTGGTGTAATGAGTGAGATGAAGGATATTTGTTATGGAGGACTGGACAATAATCTGGAGAGTGGAGAGATGCACGAAGAAAGGGAAAACCATGATGATGGCTAGGGTGGGCTGTGGACTGACTGCCAACAGTACAGCAGTACGTCCAACAAGAAGTCATTCTCTGTGACAGACCTCAAAGCTTGGCTCAGCCGCTACTGGCATGGTGAAGGGGCAATGTAGCTGTGTGACGTTGCATGCCATGTGATGATGCTCTCCAGATACCAGTTTGGTTGTCCAGCTATTGTTCCAGTACAGCTGCCACCAGCCATTCAACCTCCTTCTGGGTGACTCAATGGGACCCCCCCCCCAGTGATACTGTCCAATGGGAGCCTATATCCTCACAGAAACATCACCAGAAGGCACTGGCAAACCCACCAGGGCACTCCTCCACAGGGTGACCTTTGATACCCTGCTGAGAGGCAGAACTGGTGAATGGGGGGGAGGGGTCCAGCAAGTGATGGTGAGGCTCATGGCCAACTTCATGGACAACACTGAAAAAAATAAGAAAATAAACAAGAGAGAAACAAAACAACACAGGTCAAATAATAAAACTAAGAAGATGGCAGTGATAAAAAATGCAAACTCATCAGTATGTTGTGCCACAGTAGTCTGCACTACAGGTCCTGGAAGGAACAGAGTGCTGTTAGATAAGCAATGGCAACACATAAGGAATATACATTCCTGGGATATATCCCCTATGTAAATATGTGCATTAGAATGTGACAGTCTGGGAGGTTCCCTGTCATCCATGTGTAGAACAAAAATACAGCACGTGATTGTCAACCAGTGTGAGAACAAAAAGTGTCAAAGCAAGGCAGAAATAACCACACTACACAAATTGTGTGCACAGCCCAGGGAGGGTAGGTGTAGGTTGCAGATGACATGTGACAGATGTGATGAGTGGAACTTTTAACCTGCTTTCAGAATACCAGCAGGACTACACATTTTACACATTAGCCCTGTTATAATACTGCTCCTGACATATGTTATCCCAGGTGCAGTATTACATGGCAGGCTGACATTTACATCCCATTATATGCCAGGCATAACTGACACAATAATGGGTAGTGTAATGGCCAGTGCAAGAGAATGCCATGTCAGGTTGACAATAGCAATGTTCCTTCCTACATGGTCAGTAGACTGGTACATGCCACTTGATAATGCCAGCTGCACATGCACCAAAGTAGGCACCTACACCCTTAATGCTGGTGTTACATTTGTATCAATCCATTCTGCATTTCACTTCAGTGATGAGAATACCTGGCAGTAAGAAACACAAAAGCACAGGTACACTTGCAATGACAAATAATATGGCTCATACTACAAAGTAAGTCACTAAGCAGTGGTGAAAATAAGTAGCCATATTGTCATCAATGACAGTAAAGCAAGGAATGAAGACATATACAACACTAATTCCATATACATGCCCTGATGCTTGGACAGGCATTTGTGTCTCCTGGGGCTTATCAGTCTATACTCCTTTATTTCATCAGGTGTGGAGAAATCAGAAAAAGTCAGAGGAAAACAAGCATGTGCATTAGCATCCATAACTGCATATAAGTGCACATTAATGCCTACAGTTCATAACAAAAATGACCAGGTATCTATACCATCTGCAGACCTCTGGCTCCCTCTCCTTAGCCTCTTCTTTGTATTGCTGGAGGAGATCAAAGTGGTGCCTTTTTAGGTTTTCCTACCAATGTAGCACTGTTCACTGGAGTGGAGGATGCCTCCGGCATCACCCTCTACATTGGCAAGACAGTGTCAGACCCCATGTTGTACCTGGGGGGCTTTATATAAGCTCCCCAACAGGTGTAGATGCGGGAGGTAGGAAAGATCTTTTTCTCCATCCTGTACCATGTGGGAGCCCTTCCACAAGCCACAGCCACTTTCAAGGCTGACACCAGTTGAATATGGTAGCAGACACACATCAACACATGTTGCAAAGACCATGTGATGTGGATGAATGGCAATGTGACATAGCCCAGTGTAGCAGCAGCAGCAGAGTAGCATGACGACAAATAAAGAAGGCCTGAAACACACCCAGAAAATAAGTTACTACACCTCTGAAAAGAAGTGCGATGCACATAATGGTTCTGATGTAGCACTGCACTCTTGTAGGCCTCTGAACAAATTTAGGGAAGCTCATGCCAATGTAGATGATATGGAGTTGCCAAGGCATTTTCAGACTGCTTCTTTGTTTACCATGCATGTTCACGTGCACACCTGGAGTCCACAGCAAAATACAGAGCTGGTACACATTGTAATAATTCTGTGGTTTAGAGATGTTTTCCCTAACTGGCTACATTAGCTTAACTGATACACTATAAGCCCTTTATTAGCTTGACATACCAATTATTGCCATTGTGGTGCTAATCACAATATTAGAATTTCAGCAGTATTACAACTATACTTTAGGACAGATTATAACAGTGGTGTATAAAGTCAAGAATCAGAATGCTAGTAGCAGGTGGAGCTGGAAATGCCATCCATTTTTTGGCATGGTGTTACTCAGCAGCAACTTGCAGACAAGGGGATAGAAAGTGCATTGGCGGTTGGAATGGGGAATGCCTGCAGGCAAGGCACTGGTCCAGGCATCTGCAAAGCAGTAGATGCACTACAGAGAAACAGAGGGTGGTGGACTTAAGTTGGTTGCCAACACAGTCAAAGAGGCATGTGTTGGACCATATATCCTCGACTACAGTGTTAAATGCTGACATACAAAGACATTGTGGTAGGAGTTTGGGGGTGGAGATACAATAACTGAAACAGGCTATAGACTTGTAACTAGGACATATTGCTAGTTTCTTCATAGTTCTGCATAACAACATGTTTTGCAGCATTGCATAGACAAAACATATGTTGATGCAGGTCTATAGAACATACTGCAGTGTGCCACCTGTGCACTCTAGGCAACAAAAGTGAGTTTTCAACAGTATGAACACACATTCAGCAATATTATACAGTGGATATAAAAGTGTACACACCCCTGTTAAAATGCCAGGTTTTTTAATATAAAAAATGAGACCACAATAAATCATTTCAAAACTTTTCTCACCTTTAATGTGACCTATAACCTGTATAATTCAATTGAAAAGCAAACAAATATGTTAGGGGAAAAATATAAAAAATAAAAAAGTACAATAAGGTGGTTGCGTAAGTGTGCGCACCCTTAAACATCATGTTTGTCTGTATTTACTAGTTCAAACTGGCAACTGCTCCAAAAGACCAAACTTACTTTACCAAAGTGTATGATTTTGATTTCTTTGCTTTCAGTTTCTAAACTGAAGACAGGATGGCTTTCATTTTCAGAGTGTCATTTAGTATCTTCAATTTTCATTAAATGTAGTATATGAAGGTTTTATGATTTATTTGTCTGTTTCATTTGTTGACCAGGGCAGTCCAACTGGGACAAGTCCATTTTTGGTGGACAGCTGGGGAGAAAAGCTTCAGAATGAATGGAAATCAAAAAAGTATTCACAGGAACAAATATGCATATGTAAGGCAAGCAGAATAGCAAATGACAAAAACTATTGGTAAAACATCATCCAAAATGTTATATACATATTTTATGGCAACAATGAGTAATATATAAACTTTATTTAGGTGTAGTAGACAAGAAAAGGAGTAGAAGAAAAAGTAAAGACAAAGATCAGGAAACGTTGTTGAGATTATGTCGTGAGATAAGTTTGAAAATGAATGCAGGGATAGGAGAAATGAGAAGGGGTCATTTTGTGTAAAGGTAGAAAAGGAGGAAAAATAAAAAAAAAATGCTGGAAAAGTGTAGGTGAACATGAAAGGTGTAGGGAAATGAGACAGAGAAATGGATGGTAGAGGTAAAAAGTGTTAAGAAAAGAAAGTGTCTAGTAACTAAAATGTTTTACGTTTTTAGGTTAATACATTTTATAAATACAACATTATAAAGGATGTTTGTACTTTCAAGTGTAATGGTAGATAAGTTTTTTTGTGATATATATATATAATGTTTAAGTTGTTTAAGAATTGTTTAAGATGTGTGTTGGAATGGAATTCCATAGTTTAGCTACATTGACACTGTATAATGCCAGTTATTTGATTGAGTTACTTGTAGCTGATTGTGGGCTTGAGATTATGTTTCCGGCTTGAGTATATTTAACAACTATGTTGTATATGGATGGCATTGTTTAGGCTCAAAAAGTATTTCATGTGTAGGCTTTAGTTCCTGCAGTGTCATCAAGTTAGGTAGCTCTAACCAGTTAAGTTTTTTAGCACAATGCAGTGATGAGTTTACTTTGGAAGATTTGGTAGATTGTATGCATCTACGTTTTTGGAAAATTAGGACAGAGGAGGTGTACAGCAATCTTGGGAAAAAAAAGAGGTTGAGCTGTGTTGGTTAATATTGTGTTTGTTAAGAAGGGCTCAGATTAGTACAGCAGGCCAAGTTTTTTGTTGGTTTTGGGGGTGATGGAATCGGTAGGCTTGTCAAATGATAATATATTGTCTATAATCAACCCAAACAGTTTGGCATGGGTGTCCTGTTCAATAATTATCTTACATTTTGAAATCCTCATTATTTCCCCAGCACCAAATAAGACTGACTTTGTTACATTGGCTTTTAGTAAATAGGTAAGAGTCATTAGATTAAAGTCATCAACATATTGAATAAAAGATGCAGTGACAAAGATTGAGAATAGAATAGAATAGAATAGAATAGAGTAGAATAGAATAGAATAGAATAGAATAGAATAGAATAGAATAGGACATAGTACAGATCCCTGTGGCATACCTGGACTAATAGAGAGAAAGTTGGAGGTAGTCCATGACTATCTGTAAGCATAGGAATGGATACAAATGCAGCTTTGAACCAAAGCAACATATAACTGCTGATGTCTATTTTTGCTTGATTTTGGATGGAGGAGACAGTATACCATGCTTTAGCGAGGTCAAAAAGAGTGCTGTAGTAAAAAGGCAATTTTTTTTTATTTTGAATAATGGGGTTTAGCAATTATATCAATATAGTTATAGTTATATGCCCTGGAAGGAAGCCATGTTGATTTCTTGATAGCATGTTGTTTGTAGTTAGGTGATGTAGTTGTTTTTGAATAAACTTTTCAAGCAGTTTAGAAAGGGGAGACAAGATGGCTATGGGCCTAAAATTTGAAAGGTTATTTTCAGGTCCTCCTTTCTGGATAGGTGTTATAGAAGATTTTTTCTAAAGGACCTGATATGTATTGTTCACTGATCAATTATTTATAGGTTCATAGGTTCATACTAGGCTATCTGCCCTAGGGCATTTATAAGCCTAGCCAGAATGTGTTTGGCTTTTGCCACCCATTTTAAATTTATTTTGCTATGCCCTTTTTCGAGGTTAGTATACTGTGCCTCTGTGTAACAGTGACACAGAAGTGATACCCGGGGTAAACCTACGATCTCCCATCCACTCATCAAGATTCCTCTTGAAGAGAGTCAATGAGGGACTCTGCCTAACCTGGACTGGGATTTTATTCCAGAGTGAAGGGAGCCTCTAGGTTATGAATCTGTCCCTCCAGCATGTCCTATTTATTTCAGTGCTGAGGTTCAAGTCTCTCGGCGTGGCTCGATGGGATTTGGATTTTCTGAGGTGCAGCATGTCCATTAATTCCGGGTTGGACATGGCTTTATACGTCAGGCACAGATCGCCTCTGAACAGGCAGTATGCCACTGAGTAGAGCTGGAGTTTCTTTAACCGGGCAGCATATGGCATCTGTTTGAGCCCTTTGATCCTCTTGGTGAAGTACTTTTGGGGTCTTTCCAGTTGCTGCAGGTGTCTGGTAAGGTACATCCCAAAAGGGGCATTGTACTCAATTATGGGCCTGATGAGGGATGAGTAAAGAGGCACGATGATGTCCCCTGATCTAGATGTGACTCCCTTCATGATTAGGTGGGCTATATAAAATGTTTTTCTAACCACTTTGGCCACGTGGTTGTCAAATGAGAGATTGCTATCAACTTGGGTCCCCAGGTCCCTAAATACTTCTTCTGTACTTAATGGATTACCACCTATGTGGTAATTTGTGGGCACTTTGTTTTTGCCAAAGGGGATGACTATACACTTTTTGGCATTTAGCTTGAGGCCATGCTCTGGCACCAGTTGTCTGTTTCTATGAGGCCCTTTTGGAGGATGCTTGTGTCGGCTGGAGAGTCGATTATGGCGCCCAGTTTGCAGTCATCTGCGAACTTGGTCAGCCACAGTCCTTCCGTGTTGGCCTGTACCTCCGAGAAATATATACTGAACAAGAGAGGTCCCAGGACTGAGTCTTGTGGGACACCACTTGTAACTGGTTTGGAGTCTGACATGGCTCCAGCAATTCTAACCATGTGGGTTCTGTCCTTGAGCCAATTTGCAATCCATCTAGTGACATAGGGGTTTATATTTAAGCTGGTGAGCTTATCTATAATGCCCGAGTGGGGTATTGTATCGAAGGCTTTTGCGAGGTCCAGGTAGGCTGTGTGGACCACCTTCCCCTCGTCAATGGCCTTGGTGACTGTTTCAAAGAAATCAACCAAGTTTAAGAGGCAGGATCTGCCCTTAACAAAGCCGAATTGGGTAGGATCCAGTGTTTGTAGGTCCCCAATATTTTTATTTATGAGGTCCATGATGATCCTTTCCATAGCTTTGCAGACCAAGCTAGTCAGGCTTATGGGGCGATAGTTTCCAGGATCCATTGAGGCACCACCTTTATGGAGAGGGACCACTGTTGCTGTACGCCACTCTTTGGGCACATATCCTGTAGTAAGGCTGAGATTGAACAGTAGTTTTATGTTTGGGTTTAGCTCTTCTTGGAGTTCATGTAGGATGCAGCCTGGGACACCGTCTGGTCCCATTGATGCTGTGTTTTTTGCTTTGGAGAGGGTGGCTCTTACCTGAGCATCTGAGATGTCAGGGGGGCAGCACTCTGCTGGGATAGATATTTGCCCTTTTGGTGGGGAGGGGGGGGGAGAAGTTTGCGCTGAACCTGTCAGCTAGGATGTTGGCAATGTCTGTGGGTTCGGTGTATTTTTTGTTATTTTGGACTAATTCTGAGCATATCTGGGAATTACCACCCAGGTTCCTAACATAACTAAAGAAAGCCTTGTGATTATCCTTAGTGTCCTGTGCAATTTTTCTCTCGAAGCTGGCCTTAGACAATTTTATGTGTGCCAGTAGTTTTTTGCTAATACTGATCAGTGATGCCTTCCCTTTTTGGGATTTTGCTCTATCATTTAGTAGCTTCCTCCTTCTATTGTATAGCTTGTTTATGGCTGGGGTCCACCAGACAGGACGTCTGCCTTTGGAGGATTGGGTCTTGGTTTTATTTGGGATCGCATGATCCATGCATTCCTGAAGGTGTTCGTAGAATGCGTTTATAAAGGATTCTGCGGTCTGGGCCGTATTTTCCACAGGCCCGGGGGCTTAGAAGGATTCCACCTCTGTTTTGAGGAGTGTGAAATTTGCTTTAGAGAAGTTTTTCACTGTGGTTTTCTGGGCAGGGGGTGGGATCGGGATGTGAATATCCAGTGAGATTAGTTTATGGTCTGATCTTACCAGTGAGGGATACACTTCTGGTCTGGAGCATAGAATCCCCATGTTGGTGATGATCAGGTCCAGTATGTTTTCCCCTCTTGTGGGAGTGGTAACAAGTTGTTCCATAGCATTTGAGTTTATAAATTCTAGGAACCTTTGGGCTAGGGTGTTGGAGCTAGAGTAATGCTCCCAGTCTATGTTTGGGTAGTTGAAGTTGCCCAATATAATGGTGTTTGGAGAGACCTTCATATTTTCCAGTGTTCTCAGGAAGGCCGAGTGGGGTTCCTGGGTTTGGGAGGGTGGTCTGTAGCAGGCTATAAACTGGAAGGCAGTTTTACCCACTGTTAGTTGCACATGGATAGTCTCTGATGCTTCGTGCTTTGCCACCAACCTGGAGGTGTGGGTATCTTTGATGAATATCGATACTCCCCTCCTTTTGTGGTTCGGTCCAAGTTTTGGGGCCAAAAAGCATGGTATGAGGTATAACCTGGTAGTGCTGGGGTGCTCTCAGGAGCCCTGAACCAGGTTTCTGTTACTGCACAGATATCGATGTTCTCCATGCTAAGGAGAGTTTCGAGTGCGTGCATCTTGAGGTTTAGACTTCTGGCGTTGAGTAGCATTACTCTTAGTTTCTTATGCCTTGTGATACCTATGGAGGTGGGTTTGTCTTTTGAGCCTTGCCTAAAAAATGCACTATGGGGGTAGCAAGAGCATTTGCCAATATCCAAAAGCCCAGGGGTGACAGGTGCAAGCCGTCCGTAGCGAAGCATCATGGCTTGTCGAGCATATCATCCCAAGCTGACAGGCATTGGATCCCCTTTGAATGACACCAGTACTTAAGCCAATTGTTGAAATTGATCATCTTGTCTTCATATTGTGGCATCATTCTTGGTGAGGGTAAGATGCTACTCAAGGTCAGGGTCATACCGGCCTGGGCTACATGCTCAGAGAGCTCCTTTATGTCTCTTTTCATGTAGTCCAGGGAGGTACGTCTCAGGTCATTCACACCAGCATGGACAATGACTGAGTCATATTTGTACTTGCCTTGGAGTGACCTGAGTGCTTGTGTTATGTGGCAGATCCTAGCGCCCGACAGGCTGCTCACCGTGACCCTCTCCTTGTTCAGCCTGGTGAGCGGGACATCAGTGTGCCTGATGATAGAGTCACCTATTACAAGTGTATCAGGTGTGTTGTTTAGTCTTAAGGGCTGTGACTGTTCGGCACACTGGCTTTGTGAGATATGTGTTGTACGTGTTTTGTTTTGTGGTAGCGGCTGCTTGGGT
>NC_056734.1:419657895-419687895 GCF_019279795.1 Protopterus annectens
CTAAGACATAGCTACACCATATGCTTGAGACATCTGAACATAAATTTCAATCCACTAATAATATAATACTACAAACAAACCAACAAACAAAATAAAAAAATATAAATAAAGAGACTGTGTCTAGATATAGGGATGTCATTGTCTCGTTCACTCAGCCCTCATTATAAAGAGACTGTGTCTAGATATAGGGATGTCATTGTCTCGTTCACTCAGCCCTCATTATAAAGAGACTGTGTCTAGATATAGGAATGTCATTGTCTCGTTCACTCAGCCCTCATTATAAAGAGACTAGATATAGGGATGTCATTGTCCCGTTCTCTCAGCCCTCATTAGGCATGTTGTTTATGTCCAGACACATACAACTACTGGAATGCCTACAGAGATACCTTACTAAAAGGATGCAAGGCCTAAACAACATGTTTTACATGAGTCGACTTAAAGCTCTGTCACTACCACTTCTTATCCTACAGAGTGTTAAGAGGTGACCTGTTTCTGGCATGTAATGCATCCTCTGACATGGTACTGATGAATTTACTGCACATTAGCAAGTCAAATGGCATCAGAAATACTCGTTCTAGGGAGCTAAACCTTTTCTGCAACATCAACAGAACGGTTTGGCAGGACCAATATATATCACATAGAATAACTCTGATCTGGAACAGACTGCCCATCCACATAAAACAAAGCTTATCCCTGTCCATATTCAAGAACAATTTGAATCTATGGATGGGAAACAAAAAGTGTTCCTGAGGACTTCCCCCTGTACTACTAATGGACAGAGGTAGGTCCTTAATGCTTTATCTCATGCATGTTGTCCCCTCAAATTATTTATGGTATGACCGGCTAGGGTTGCCAACTTTTCATGTCAAAAATTCTGGACATGTACGTGAAAGCAAAATGCATTTAATTTTGATCCCCCCCCCCACACACACACACAGCCATTCCAGTGTCCCATTACTTGGCTATTTCTGCCCAGTTGCCATAAACACTGTTCAGAACTCTCAGTCTGCATATTGTCTTCTGCTTTGCTTCTACAGTGATTACAGATATTTGGATTTAATTTAAAACTTTTATTTCAAATTTTATAGTACAAACCATACTTATTTGATCAACAAAGCAATACAGTCTCACAGTGAAAACAGACTTGGCATTAAAACATCTCTTCCTTTGAAACTCACATTCACTGAAAGAGCACTGAAACCCACGTTCAAAGAAAATGCATCTGGCCACAGTGGCCGCCAGTGGCGGGTTAAGTTTAGCTTTGGGCTGTTTTCATATCATAGGCCCCTTGAACACATTTTTAGGACCATGCAAAAGTTCTTTGATTCACCTTCCTGATTGTATTAAATTATAATATATGGTAATTAAATTATATCCCTTGAATAATACAGCAGCATTTGTTTTAAATTTATAGGTTTGAACATTTTCCAGTAAGCAATGAAACAAAACATATGAACCAATATTGACAAAAAACTGCCTAATTCAGAACATTTCAACCATAAAGGACTACTATCATTGCAATCCACCAATATCAGTCAATATGCAAAATCTCTGCAGAAGTAAAAGTCATGTGAATAATTCTACATTAAACATATGCAAGCAAGAAATTAATATTCAGTGGTAGCATGCGTTCTTAGTGTGGTAACTGTAGTCAGTGAATTGATGCCTGGTCCTCAGCATGTTACAAAGAATTTCATAATGGGTTATTATATACATATTACAGCATGCAGCTTACAGCTGTGTTTCTGTGAAACAGGAAGCTGTCTCTAAAGGGGTATATATTATTCTTAATAACAGTGCTTTACACGATTCTGCCCTTACATTGATAATAGTGCTTCATGGAGGTAGCAGCACCATGATGGATGGAAATGAAGGAGCATTTAATTAGGAAAAAAGGGCTGACAGAGACACTTTGTGTCCAGCTGGCATGATGTTACCATATTCTTTTCTGAGTTAGATGTCAGGAAGAAAGGGATATACATACTCATCACAGGTCTTAGACTCCTACATTTACTGACATGATTTTCGCAGCTGTTTACCTAACCTTCACTTCTTTCTCTCCCTCAGTCTGCATATTTCTGATCCTTGTGTGAAACAACAAACTCAAATATTTACAGATGGGCAGCAACCGATTAGTTTTCTGTCACAGAAAATAATGTATTGCCTCTGGTTAGTTAGTAAATGCAGTTGCACTGATACAGAATTAAGCTAAATGTAGTTTACTGTGCTACTATTAACTGCACAAAAATACTTTCAGCTTTAGACAAGTACATGCTGAAAAGGTGCATCTACAACAACATTCCAAAAATTGCATTATGGCTGCATCATACGGCTCGCAGCAGATAAAATTTAAGACAAAGGATGAAATGTTGCAAATCCTGGAGATATTTTTCTCAAGTTTCAAAAAAACATCACTTGCATACTTCGTTAATGAGCAAATTCATTTAAACATGGTGCATTCTATCAAACACTCACAAAAATAGACCTTTGTGTCTACTTTGTGTTGCCAAGTCAAAAAATACAACAAAATGTACGCTGCGTCATATTACTGAAGAAGATGCATTGTGCATTGATTGAGTCCAGAGAATACCACAATATAAAAATCCCTTAATCTGTTGACTGAATAAACTTAAAAAAGAAAAGAAAGAAATAAAGAAAGAAGGAATATATCAGTAGACTAGTCAAAACACTTGTAGAGGCAGAATATATGTATATAGTTTAGAACGACGGAAGAACAGAAGCTGGAAGCAAACAGAATCCTTCTGGTCCACTTAGCCTGTTCATTCTCCTAACTGATACTCTGTGTATCATTGTTAACAGATATACTGATCCCTCTTATCTATCTAGAAAGCAGTATATACACACACACACACACACACACACACACACACACACACACACACACACACACACTCCTACCTCTTTCATTTGTACGACTGCGACCATTCGTGGTGGTCCGCTGCAGTCCAAACATCTTCAAGAAAGTGGAGACTGAAATTCAAATTCCACCCGCTGCACGGAAGATGAAGACGTGACATAAATGAGAACCTCGGCTTCTGTGTCTCTGCGACGGCGACCAGACGCAAAGGGTGTTCTTAAAGAAGGACACCCTTTAAAAAAAAAAAAGAACTTTTTTTTTTTAATTGAAAGAAGATTTTATTTTTTCCGGACAAGGAAAGGCAGTCTCCGTATTCCAGACAGTGTCCCTTATTTCCATATTTCCAGACAGTCCGGAAGAATTCTGGATGGTTGGCAACCCTAGTATTTTCATTAGGGGTAATGTATAATTATTGACCATGGATAAGGTCATTTTAACACCAAATAGGACTGGTTAATTCCATCACGAAAAAGGGACTTGGCTAGGCTTAAAACAAACTGGAAGGGCAGCTAGCCTAGTACTTTCCTGTTAACATATGAACCTAGGAAACTACCAGATAATAAAAAAAAAAAAAAAAAAAAAAAAAAGTAAAGTATATCTCAGAAGTAGAAATGTCAGTGGGCTGTGGGTTCTATTCCCATACCAGGTAGATGGATTGCTGCCACTACAGTGCAGTATAAGGGGATGCAACTCTCCCAGTGTGTCATCCTTCGGATGGGGTATTAAGCTGAGGCGTCATCTTCCTGAGTTGGTCGTAGCTCAGTTGGACATAAAAGATCCTACAGCATCTATCGAAATGACTAAGGGAAATTCCCAGTTGCCCCTGCCAAATTTCCCCTAGTAGTATAAGTACCACCTTGTGTTTTCCCTGAAATGAGTCTAGCAGCCTAGTGGGCAGAACAGCATCAAGAAAGGATAAATAAAAAAAAAACTAAATTATTAAAGTGCTTATTAAAAGGCGTGTAACCCACATGAAGCCCTATTCAAAATATAGCTTATGAAATTACCTTATCCAAATGAAATGAATGGGAAAAAATATCAGAGTCCCCATACTGAAGGGGTGCAACCCCTTTCGAAAAGTTCTGCTTTATAAGTTATTTGTAACATAGTGAGTGGTGAAGTTGTTTGTTTGCATTTTTGTGGTTTTTAGATATTTTTGTTACCATATCTTAAATCTCAGTTTTGCAAGACTCAAGTGTTTCACTGTAGATGTTTTTTCTGTACAGTGAGTGTAGAGCACTGTCAAAGTAGGCAAAATGGTGTCTACTCCAAACCTAGTTGAAAGAAGTTGAAAGAGGACTAGCCAAAAGACCTGAAATACATGGGTTGCCTGGTAACCTCCTCAACGAAAATATACATGGAGCAAAAAAAAAAAGAAACATTTCACAACAAGTACCCTAGTTTTCATATATTGTCAACATAGCTAATGGCATCTGGCCTGTAACTTGGGGAAAAAGTATA
Organism: Protopterus annectens; assembly: GCF_019279795.1. NCBI lineage: Eukaryota > Metazoa > Chordata > Ceratodontiformes > Protopteridae > Protopterus > Protopterus annectens. Next base: position 419,662,235 of record NC_056734.1, read on the forward strand.
TAATAGCAAACAGGAAATAAAATGATATCCCAAAGTTATAAGGCAAAATGTAAAGCTACATCATTTATCACATAGCCCTACATTCTGCAAGTTAATCGCTGAAGTGTCATAAAACATGCATTTGTTTAGTAAAGAATGTAAGGGAGGGGAAACAAAGAGTTAACTGATTTTAGAATAGTTTCTTATAAGCCGATCGGCTTTGTTATAGAATACTTTTATTTGCATGCTGTTCTCCTTCTTTCATAGAAAGTCATCATTTCATTGAATAACAGAGCCCATGAGGGCACAATTGAGGGTACCCACAAAAGGAAATTATATTCTCAGAAAGAATTAATGAGTGTGTAGGCATGTTATTACTAATTTAAATGTTACGAGAGTAAAACAGCCTAACAATGGACTATATTTACTTTCTGTCTGATTCTCTTATTTAAAGATACAGTTGAAACTTTAGCATGCTTGATATTAGATATTGAAAGTGAACTAAGATCTAGGTCAGTTGAACACTGATTGATACAAATCTTCTGATGAAGATATTCTATCACTACAGTTGTATAGTCTAGCTCAGTTTGTTAATATGAGTACAAAAACTGGCATAGTGATAGAAAGAGAATTATATTAAATTGGGTGGTTCCATGGCAGGGCTAGCCCCCGGCAGTGTAAATCTTAGCTCTAGATGATTGTCCCTGTTGAAATGACACTCCAACCCCGTGTGCAAAATGGGAAAAGGGGTTGTGAATGGACAGAATAAACTGGGTGGTTGTATCTGCACCTGAGAATGCTGGACAAGCTGCCAGAAACGTTCAGTGATCATCTCCTTGTTTTCATCTGCTGAGCATATTCCAGGACTCCGCAATTACACCAGTACACGTCTACCTGGAAACAAAGTGATTAATTCAATAGCCTGTGTCAATATACTTATCCAAAGGAACTGCTTACAGTTCTGTACATAACTTAGATGCGTGGACTCAAAGTTTTAATAGTAAACACACACACATGCACACACAAACACATGCACACACGCACATACTAAGATGCACACACGCGCACACAGACACACACACACACACACACACACACACACACACACACATGCACGAGCATGCACACACACACACACACACACACACACACACACACACACACACACACACACACACACACACACACACACACACACATATTCACACACTCACAGATGCTCACACATACACACACGCACACATGCACACACACACACACACACACACACACACATTCACACTCACAGATGCTCACACATACACACACATACACATGCACACACGCACACACGCGCACACACACACATTCACACAATCACACTCACACACACTCACAGATGTTCACACACACACACACACACACACACACACACACACACACACACACACACACACACACACACACACACACACAGATGGTCACACACACACACACACACACACACACACACACACACACACACACACACACACACACACACACACACAGATGTACACACATACACGCATGCACATTCATGCACCCAGCACTCTCCAGCATGCGTATTTCTACTTGATTCCTCAGAATGGGTTTCCAGACCTGGGTGGCTGATATGTCGTAGAGTATGGTTTCTTGGTCCTTCTTCCCTCTGTGTGATTAGGCTAAATACTAAATTGATTACACTGGGCTTCATATATTTGCTGATGTGATTTTCTAAAATATATGCTTGATAAAACTAAACACTTACCTATGGCAACAGTTCTTTTATTTTATAAGTTAACTAATCCCACTAACCTGAGATTTTATCACAGTTGTGCATATCATCATTAATAACATCTCAAACCATAAACCAGTGTCTCGCTTACTTATTTTTTCCACTGCGGTGCGTGTTTTATCTCATTTATTTCATGAAGGGATCATCTTGCAAGACAGTATATGTGCATAAACATACACTAGCTAACTTTTAGATGCAATATTGGTCAGACGTATGGGGCCAGATTCCAAAAGAGTTGCTGTAAGTGTAAATGACTTACTGAGGTGTAAGCCTGCCCCGATTTTGAAAGACTTGCTCTCTGTGTAAGTCACTTACTTCTGTGTAAGGCCCATCTATAAACAGGCTTACCAGATTCCAAAAGACCTGCTCTCAGTACACTGGAGTAAGTCACTTACACTTGAATTCTTTTGGAATTGGGCCCATAAACCTTGAAGTTCCAGTGATAAATACAAAGTTTCTCTTACCTCTCAGAACTGTCTGGTTAATTGGCTACAAACATAAAATGTGTATTCTGGTAACGGAATGCGACCACCAGGAAGAAAACATGCATTAATGTGAAACAAATTAAAATAAAAATGCATTTATTTCCTCATGCCTACTGTAAACAGTGTAACTGCTTTCTGTACACCAACTTGTCATACCTAGCAGCATGATGACATGATTTTGGATTTAGGGTATGAGAATGGAAGTAGATGAACCCCACCCTGCCAAAAAAAAAAAAAAAAAATGAGAGAACAGACAGTGTAATACAGGTAATATTTAATAAATAAGCAGAAATGCGCAACATTATTCATTAAATATTACCTTCTCAACCTGTCCATTCTAAGAGCTTACATGTTGAACTGACAATTTGAAAAAGGTGTAGTTCTGTTAACACAAGGATCGAAGCTTGATATGGTATCTTCCACCTATGAAATGATGGCATTACTTCATGCCCTTCACTACTGCAGGACAGGAAGGGTGCAAGTGTCATACTGTACATCATCAAGTTTTAAACAGTTTATTTTTGCAGAGAACTCCTATTCTAGGTCAAAACTGGACCACAGCTACTAGGATACACAAGTAATCTTCACAGCAAACAAAAACTGATGACGACTTCCACATCCTGTTCTGTGCCTTTATACATGACCTTTAATATGCTGTAGAAGTGAAGGATGGGATGGCTGATGATCAAGTAATCACAGCTTGTTAGGGTGATTTGTCTGTATTGTTTGTTCTTTGTCATGGCCTCAAACAACAGATCCAAGCTACATTCATGCCAGTAATGACACAATATGTTTTCTTCTTTATCTTATTGAAATGTTAACAAAACTCAACTTATAGCAGATATCAAACTGGAAGACTATTTTTAAGTTGTTCATATATATATATATATATATATATATATATATATATATATATGTGTGTGTGTGTGTGTGTGTGTGTGTGTGTGTGTGTGTGTGTTTGTGTGTGTGTATGTATAATTTGTTGTGCATCACAGAGAAGTAATGGACTGCCCATGGGCATTTCATCACCTTGGGAAGGTTTATTTTCTTGAAATGCCCATCCTGAAGGGCATTACTGCAGTTAGAAAATGAGCTATATTTCAAGTTGTTTTGCATTTGTTTTTTTTTTTTTTTTAATTAATATATGTATAAGTGTTGCAGGTCCTGCACTGATAAATTTAGTAATTAAACTGAAAGTCAGAGTGGAGACTGAATCTGTTGCTAAACTCTCATGAAACTGTTTCTGAATAACATGAAAATCTGTTACAGAACCTAGTTAAAGTGAAAAAATCCATTTAGCTATGTTTTTGCAGTGCAGAATGACAGGAAGAGATAGAGGTTATCTTTGCAATAAAGTCCTTCTAAGCATGGGTGTAGCTAGGATTTTCAAATTTGTACTCACAGCTCTCAAACTGCTACCCCCCTCCCCAGACAAGCTACGACCATTCTCGTAATTCACGGTTCGCTCTTTTAGTGTCGATGAAGAGGCATTCGCTGTAATGCCTCTTCAGTAGTATAATATAAATTCACTCAAACTCGGTTCCTTGAATTGAAAATTAACCTGAAATATCAGTTCTTTGAAAAATGCAGCATGGTAGTTGGGGTAGAGAATTTATGTTTTTGTTTTCTGTAACTAAGGTACAGGTTTTGAGCTTGAGTAAATTACTAACCACCTACTACCCCTAATTAGGATGTTTCATTCACACACACACCCCTACCTACCTCTTAGTGCAAGAAATATGGACAAAGCCTAAAATAAACAGGGACAGATATTAACTAATGCTCTCGTGAACTTAGAAAGTTGCTAGAACAGGATTTGTGCTAGTATGAGAAAGTTGCTAGAATAACAGGATTTGTGCTAATATGAATTTTTCTAAAGGACATGAAGTCTGAAACTCAAAGGTGTCATTATTTAGCAACTTCAGCATTCAATGATTTTCTAGAAAATCACAAAATTTATGAGGAACAGACAAAAAATATGGGGCAAAAATCTGTACATTCTGCAAAATTAGGGCAGTTGAGAGGTATGCTACCTACCTACCTAACACACACACACACACACACACACACACACACACACACACACACACACACACACACACACACACACACACCTCAACCTCTTAGAGCAACAAACTCATAAATAAAACTGAGGCAAAGGCCCAAAAATAAGGACTTTTTTTAAATATTGCTCTTATAAACTTAGAAAGATAATAGAATAGTAGTAGGTCTTGCATTAGTACGAATTGTCTGAAAGGTATGAAATCTGAAACTCAAATGTCTGCCATTATTTTCTAACTTCAGTCTTTAATGATTTGCCACTAATTTGCCAGAAAACTGCAATTTTATGAAAAACGGACCAAAAATGTGATGCAAAAATATAAAATTGCCAGACAATACAGCTGGGAACCTGTCAAAGAAGGGACACCATTTTAATATGAGCACTGTTAACTTGAGAAGCTGACAAAATTAGAGAATCTACATGCATTTCTGAAATAAATGTAATGTACAACTCTGATCATTACAGTTATTTATAAAAGTAAACCCTCCACGTTTTCTTCCAAAATTGCTATTTTGCGGAGAGATTATTAGGCAGAGAGCAACATTTTGAGCCAAAATTGGGGACAGTTGAGAGGTTTGGATATTCCTAATTCTATAAAGCGATTTATTTGCACATACCTCTCAACCTCTTAAAGCAGGAAATCTGGACAAGGCCAAATATATTGGGGGAACATACAAACAGTACTAAAAATTGACCTTGTATAAACTTAAGACAGTTGATAGAATATCAGGTCTTGCTTTAGCATGCATTTTTCTGAAGATTATGATGTCTGAAACTTAACGTCGGTCATTATTTAGTGACTTCATTCCTAAATGATTTGCCAGAAAAGTTTTATTTTGCATTTTACAGCACGAACACCAATAAATATCTGCTAAACAAAGCAATGCAGTCTCACAATGAAACTAGACTTAGCATTAAAACTTCTCTGCCCTTGAAACTCACATTCATTAAGACAGCATTGAAACCCACAATCAAAGAAAATACATTTTGCCAGTGGCAGATAAAGATTAACTTTGGGCTGTTTTCAAATCATAGGCCCCTTGTACATGAAACATACACATGCTCTTTGATACACCTTCCATCATAAAAGTCTACTCAAACTTCTACAGTCCACCAGTATCAGTAAATATGCACAATCTCTGAAATAGTAAAAGCCATCTACATAATTCCACATTAGAGAAATCTGTAACTAATGAAGAGGCTGCTGCTAGCAAACAACTTTATATTTCATGGTTTCATCTACAAATAATGTGCCTGTTGCCCTTGAGGAATAAATTGCCTATGTTGCATTAAAAACAATGATACGCTAGTAATATTGCAATAGGGAATGGATGGCAAACTGATAACAGGTTCATAGTTACTACTAGATATCTTCGCCAAAACAGACTACAGCATCCACCCCCCTTTACAACACAGTACAGTATCAGCAATGCATCTACCTACTGTGGGAGAAGAACCCACAGCCTTCCGCATCAAAAGCAAGTACACTACCTGTTGTGCTACTAACAGTACAAGCAGACTCAGCATAAGCAGCACTAAACTTAAGTTCCCCTGCAGCTCTCAGCTCCTTGTAAAATGTCGACACTCAGCTGTATCTCTGAACTTTGCAGCACAAGAAATCTGGAAAAAGCCAACATTTATTGGGGGGGGAGATAAAAGCCCAAAAAACAGGGACACATTTTAAACATTGCTTGTATAATTTTGGAAAGTTGCTAGAATAAAATGCTGTGTTATCACCATGCATGTCTTGAACCCAGAACCATATGCACTATAGTCAGTGCAACATACCACCACTATGCTAAATCAGCAGTTTGAAAAATAGAAAGACAAACTTAATGGCTATCATTTAGATAGCTATCAACCTCATGGCACAAAAAACCTGGACAAACAAAGCCAATAATGAGGGAATACAAGTTCAGTTCTCACTTCACACCTTAACACAAATAACCTGGACAAAAAACAAAAATAATAATGGGAGAAATACAACTTGTTCTCACTTCTCACCATAGCTCACAACCATTAGAAAAACAAATCTGAACAAAGTTCAGAAATGGTGGTGGTTAGGGACTTTAGGCTCTTCTTACCCTGAAGCAAAGGTACAGGGTTTGAGCCTGAACACCTATAACCAGCAGGTGTATTATGTGGGGGGCATTTTCACACACACACACACACACACACACACACACACACACACACACACACACACACACACACACACACACACACACACACACACACACACACACACACCAGTTCAAACTATCTGCTGCCATACACACACATCAGTTCAAACTATCTGCTGCCATACACACACACCAGTTCAAACTATCTGCTGCCATACACACACACACCAGTTCAAACTATCTGCTGCCATACACACACACCAGTTCAAACTATCTGCTGCCATACACACACACCAGTTCAAACTATCTGCTGCCATACACACACACCAGTTCAAACTATCTGCTGCCATACACACACACCAGTTCAAACTATCTGCTGCCATACACACACACCAGTTCAAACTATCTGCTGCCATACACACACACCAGTTCAAACTATCTGCTGCCATACACACACACACCAGTTCAAACTATCTGCTGCCATACACACACACACCAGTTCAAACTATCTGCTGCCATACACACACACCAGTTCAAACTATCTGCTGCCATACACACACACACCAGTTCAAACTATCTGCTGCCATACACACACACACCAGTTCAAACTATCTGCTGCCATACACACACACACCAGTTCAAACTATCTGCTGCCATACACACACACACCAGTTCAAACTATCTGCTGCCATACACACACACACCAGTTCAAACTATCTGCTGCCATACACACACACACCAGTTCAAACTATCTGCTGCCATACACACACACACACACACACACCACATCAAACTATCTGCTGCCATACACACACACACCAGTTCAAACTATCTGCTGCCACACACACACCAGTTCAAACTATCTGCTGCCATACACACACACACCAGTTCAAACTATCTGCTGCCATACACACACACACCAGTTCAAACTATCTGCTGCCATACACACACATACACCAGTTCAAACTATCTGCTGCCATACACACACACCAGTTCAAACTATCTGCTGCCATTTGCGATTGTTTCACGCTTCATTCAAAGTGTTCAGACTATCTGCTGCCATTTGCGATTGTTTCACACTTCGTTCAAAGTGTTCAAACTATCTGCTGCCATTTGCGATTGTTTCCCACTTCGTTCAAAGTTAAGTAACACACTTACTACACACACACACCAGTTCAAACTATCTGCTGCCATTTGTGATTGTTTCACACTTACTTCAATTGATTGCCAGTTCAAACTATCTGCTGCCATTTGCGATTGTTTCACACTTCGTTCAAAGTTAAGTAACACACTTACTTCAATTGATTGCCAGTTCAAACTATCTGCTGCCATTTGCGATTGTTTCACACTTCATTCAAAGTTAAATAACACACTTACTTCTATTGATTGCCAGTTCAAACTATCTGCTGCCATTTGCGATTGTTTAACACTTCGTTCAAAGTTAAGTAACACACTTACTTCAATTGATTGCCTTCCATTTCGCTCTTGCCTTCCAAACTATCCAATTCAATGATAAGCTCGCTCAATGATAATCCATTTGTGATTGTTTTCCTCGCTCGCAGCCAACCGGACATGATGTGAGCTCACTTCCGACTGGCTGGTATCCTCCTTAAAGGAGCCAACACCTCCTTAAAAGGGAAGAAATATATACTTTTTTTTTTTTTAGCTTTCAAAAAAGCTACCCTCCTTCTAAACAAGTTGTACTGAAATCAGTACAGTGCATATACCTCCCGACGTCCCTGCTTCTAAGTACTTCACTATGCCAGCTACAAGGTGCTTTTCACACTGTGTTACTGTTTATACCATGTTATGAGAAAAGCCTTTGTGGTTTGCTTTAATGGCAAGTAAAAATGGTGGCATGATGAAAAGTGTTTATTTCATGTCACTAGGATTCCATAACTCTCACTTTTTTTTACTGGGTCCTCCTTGCACATTAATTCAGCCATTAGGAATGGGGTCCAAATGGAGAGATGAAAAGTCAGCAAGCACAGGAGAGTAGTAGTGCTGAAACTGAATTTATCCTCAAGTCTTGGTGAGTACCTTCACGAGGTGGACCCTGTTTTCTACAAAATCTCACCAAGGCGACACAGATATATAGACTGTATTTACATAGCATACATCATGGACAGAAGTAGGTCAAAAATTAAAAAAGATAGCTGGATGAACAAGACCCAGGATAAAAAAGTGCCCAATCCTGGTAGGTGCACTGGTGCCAGGACTGGAAAAATGACAAAAAATGACAGTATAGAATCCTCAAAATATGGAAACATTCCTACAATGGGACCAAGCCAGGCCCAGGGGGAGGATGGTCCCCTGTTGTAGAAGGATGTAGCAGTCCACAAAAATCACAAAAATGGATAGGCCTAAGAAGAGCCATAAAGACAACAGAGTGGACTGTTGAGGATAAGAAAGAAATGATGTAGTGTTACTGTTATGCAAAAATCCCAGAATTTCCAGACACAAGATACACAAAAAGATTAAGAGATAAATGAGAGGAAGGAAAAATACTTCTGCAAGAAAAATGGTCAGAAGCTTCAAATAAAAATGTGTGGTCATTAATACAACAGATTTTTGAAAAACTGTTTATAGACCAAGAAACTTTGATCTGTTTAGAAAAAGAAGCGTCTGGGGAAGTATGAAAATATAAACAACAAAACCTAGATATTTTTGAAAAGTATAAAAATGAAATATGGACATGGGAAGAAATGAAGAGAGATTTGATATGGTTTAATATTTATGCAAAGGCGAAAGCCAAATTAATCAACATAAAAAGGCAGTCCCAAAGATATTTGAAGAGAAATACAGGCAACAGCATCCAGACATGGAAAATTTCACAATAAAAAATAATATCACAAAGAGGGAATGCAGAAAAGCAGATTAGTAAATAGAAGTTGAAGTTATGGAGTGCCTGCGAAGTGAAGGATTTGATGTAGAAGGTCTAACACAGGTTACATCACAGCATGATGGAACAAGTCCCCAAAGTAAGGAGAAACAGGAAGATCAGGAGATGTCTGAAGAAGAAATAGGGACATGGGAAAGAAAAAGCAAGTTAATATGGTGTAATATATATGCAAAGGAGAAAGCAAAACTAATCTATACAAAAGGAGCAGCACCAAACATATTTGAAGAGAAATACAGCCAAAGGAATCTGATCATGGAAATCTTTACAATACAAAAAATAAGAAGCCAAAGAGATAAAGTAGAAAAGGAGATCAGTAATGGAGCAGTTAAAGAAATAGAAACTGAGGTTATGGAGCACCTGTAAAGTGAAGGATTCAGTGTAGAAAATCTAATTTAGAAAGCACCACAAGAAGATAGAGAAATGGAACTCCAAATTAAGGTAAAACCAGTAAAATGGGAAACAAATGGTCAGTTGCCATATGAAGAAATTTTGGAGTCTTCCACAGGAAACGAGTAAAAACATTCACTTGAAGCTAGACGGCAAGGGAAGAAGCAGGAAATTGTTCGAACTCTGACACAGTTAATGTTGAGGAGTGACAGGTCAGTGAGTTCTCATAAGACAGAGCAATGGATGGCACAGGAGGAAATTGAAGAGAATGTGCCACAGGAAGATGCGATAGAACTTTCTATAGAACTCCCGCAGGAAAGGGAAAACAAAAAATATGCCCTCAGTTTAGAAGAAAACAAGCTAGTAGAAGAGTTGCTTGACTTAGCAGAGATAGACATCCTAAGATTAATGAAAGAAATATACTGCAGAAGGTCAATAAAACCCAAAAAGTCAGAAGTTTGATAAAACAAATGAAAACAATAATTAGGACTGTCCATAGAGATCCATGCGATATAACAGAAGTAAACAGGATATATTACTGTGCAGCTAAATTAATAACTGATAAAGTTCTACCACAAGAACACAAGGTAGTGAGGAAGAGAAAGGGGAGAAATCGAATACCATCATGGAAGTATCGAATAGAGAAAACTATATAGCAACTAAGACAAGAAGTGTCATTGTTAGAAGAGTATAGAAGAGTGAACAGATTAACAAAAATACTTAGAAAGATAGACATGATAGAAGCAATGTGCAATATTAGAATGGATCAGGATCTATCATGCACTATCTCAAATAATAAACTAAAAATCTCAGCACAGACAGAAAAGCTTAGAAGCTATGCAGATAAATATAAAGCAAAAGTACAAAATAAGCAATTTATTGATGACCCAAAAATGTTTTATAGAGAATTGGGAAACAAGGTAAAAGGAATTGAAAGACCACCAAAAAAGAAGAAATAGATACATTTTGGAGAAGTATCTATGAAGATCCTGTGCAAGAGTCTGACACAGCTGGTCAACCTACGAGTGGGTCCCTCCTTTCTCAAATAATAACCAACTCCAGATTATAAAATTAATAAGTAAAAGTATATCAAACTATTTTAGCTTCTGATGCAGCTACACTGATCTATAAAGCTAACACCTCCTTGTGAGCACGTTACCAAACATCGCCAGCAATACTTACCTACCATAGCCTTGATTTAACATATCATAGTGTCCTTATCTGACCAAAAGACCTCCCCCAGCTTTCTTTTGAAATTTCCTGCCCCTCAAAGCTCTGTGGTCACCAACAAGCTCATCCCCTGAACAAACCAGTCCTCTACAGGCTTACCAGCAGCCTTGGTTTACCTGACTTTTCAAGGCAGTCTTGCAGACTGATTGTTTCTCTTTCTGGCAAGGTACCCTCCCCCTGCCAGTCTTTTTCTCTTCCCTCATATCCAAGTTATATCTCGGCCCCGAAACTACGGGCACCATTTTTAAATTATCCCTCTTGCTGTGAGATTCCCGCTGAGGTAGCGTACTCACCAGAATATAAGATCGAATGTTTAGGTGATCGAACACCTAAACATCAAACTTGTAATATCAAAAGCAAAAAACGGCGAAAGGCCAATTTAACTCAGGGAAAGATTTCCCTTGGCTGTTCCCCGGATTTTGCTGTTTTGTGTACTGTAGAGTCATCTCAGAGTTGATATATTTAGTTGGGGGTGTGTGGGGGGCACAGCCCCCATGACAGGGGGTGTGGGGGTCGAAGCCCCCCACTTAGTTTGGGTGTAAAGTTATTTTTTTTATTTTCATGGCCAACGGATGTCTTTCCCTGCGCCGTTCATCATTTTTAGGTTCGATATTACAAGTTTGATGTTTAGGTGTTCGATCACCTACATATTCAATCTTGTAATATAGACCCCTCACCAGGTAAGGCTACAGCTACTAAAGACTTATTGTTTTCACTTTCTGATTATACCAAGCAAACCTATCAATGTACATAATGAATACTTTTGGCTGCTTACTTTTCTATAACTAAAGTGAATAAGGTTGTTTGTAGCATACCGTACCGATAGATACATGGACTGGAAGACTGTTTTAACCCATTTTGTGTGACTTGGAATTGTTGCATGTTTTATTTGTTGCTTATCATATCATCTCAAGCTAACCAATGTGATTTTTTTGAGCATTTTCTTCTCTATATTAAAATAGTGTGCATCTTGCAAATTGTATACTGGTATTGCAGCAAGGATAGATATATATTATTTGTGTTTGTTGTAGCATATCACATAGTGTCCATTGCTATAGTATCGCTATAATAATTGAGCTGTGAGTCGTAATATGTGCGCACGATATTTGGCAAGTAAGAAAGAATCAGTACTGTACCGTAGCTGGGATTACTAAATAAATCTACAACTTGGTTATTTTATGTTCACATGTTCCTTGTCCGGCAGTAAAGAGGTACACTTTAGCTAAGCTCTCCAGGTTAAGTGCTATATTGTACTAACTATATTTCAAATGGTGCATATGTTTAGATGATCTTATTCCCTCAGCATTGGTCCTTTCTTCATCTATGTCTTCTGCTCTTGTATTAACTTCTCCCTCTTTTTCCTATTTTTTCCTTCCCTAGTTTCTGCCTAGCCACTTCCCAGTCACTTCAAACCGTGAAAGCCTGACACAGCTGGTCAGCCTACGATTGGGTCCCTCCTTTCTCAAATAAGAACCAACTCCAAATTACAAAATTAATAAGTAAAAGTTGTCAAACTATTTTAGCTTCTAATGCAGCTACATTGATCTATAAAGCTAACACCTCCTTGTGAGCATGTTATCAAATATCGCTAGCAATACTTACCCACCATAGCCTTGATTTAACATAGTGATAGTTTCCTTATCTGACCAAAAGACCTTCCCTGGCTTTCTTTTGAAATTTCCTGCCCCTCAAAGCCTTGCAGTCACCAACAAGCTTATCCACTGAACAAACCCGTCCTCTACAGGCTTACCAGCAGCCTTGGTTTATCTGACTTTTCAAGGGAGCCTTGCAGACTGATTGTTTTTCTTTCTAGCAAGGTACCTATGGACTTGGTGTAGTCCCGCTCCATTCACCTTCGCTACGCTCGGGCTTGCTCTGCTCCACTACCCACCCCCATTCTCACCCACCCCATACCATTTCCTTTCTACTCATCCCTCCCTACAAACCCATCCTCCAACTTCCACCCCTTCCTTTTCCCAGTAATACTCTCTCTTGTCTCTCTCTCCTCTTTCATCCATCAAAACATTGACTCTAGCTACTTTTTTTGCTTCCTTCTGACAGATGGCCCCTACTAAAATTCTCCTCCCCCTTTCTTTCCCATCACCTTCCTATAGACTTTAACTTTTTCCTCCCTCTTATCAACTGACACACCTAACATGCCTTTCTCAGTTCAAACCTTTCCCTTCATGCCTCCCTTACTCCTTCTTTACACTTGTACCTCCTATAACTCTCACCTAACACCAACATATTTTCACCCTACAAACACCAAGGCAAATATTTCCACTCATCCTCTACAGTCCTTCCCCATCTGCTCACCTATCTTTCCTCTAAATAGCCTACTCCCTAAAATCAAAATACCACCTTTTCCTACCATCTCTTTCAAAGAAAAAAGTACCTATCATATAAACAGTACCGCCTCCCTAAATCTCTTCTTCAGTCAGGTGATATTCATCCAAACCGAGGTCCCAACCCTCCCTCATCACCCAATAATATTAATTTTCCAAACATAGAAAAAGCTGGATTAAATAACCAAGAGCACTGCACCAGAAATAAAAATCCAACAGTTTTATTCCACCACGATAAGAGTTTAGCGCTTTCGTCAAAAGTACATAAAATTGAATTCTTCAGAACTACATGACACACATAATGCTGATTTAAATAGCCTGCCCTACTCAACATGTCATTTCCTGCTAAAAAAGTATGTCATTTCCTGTTAGAAAAATATATCATTCCATGCTAAAAAAGTACCACCCCACTAAAATAATACAACTGAATTATTGATCCATTGATCCCCAAAAATAGAGCTTATGTTAAAAACATTGCATAAACAAAAACAACTTTTAGTTTTAACATAAAATTAATAGAAATTTTATCATTGAGCCCAGGTGGCACACATGCATTTAACCTTATTTGTCACTTGTGCTCTAAAAATTCAAGAAAATCATCAACAGGTCCACCCCTTGTACCCAAGTCGACCTGCTCTAATACAAAAAACTTGAAACAGTGTGTGGGATATAATTTAATATGCTTAAATAAGGTGTTGGTCTCCCTATGTTTGTTAATATCATAACTGTGTTGATAGATCCGTTGTCTTAAAGCTCGGACAGTCTTACCCACATAGTAACAGTCACAACCTGTACAGGATGCAACATATACAACCCTCTTGGTGTAACAATAGTACTTTTTATGTGTAGTGATTTTACCAAAATTCCTAAGTTTAATAAATTCGGCATCAATCACAAAAGAATATTGGGTGCATCTTCCACATTTGAAAGTACCACCTAGTCCAGATGCCACCTTTTTTCTTTCAACTAAACCTTTGAAAGATGTACACTTTTTGTACACCACCAGGGGTTTTTCACCTAGTTTATTAATGATATTCTCATCAATACGAAACATGTTCCAACAATCACAAATGATGCTTTTGATGTAAAAAAAATCAGTAGTGAAAGGTAACATTAATGCCCTGCTATAGTTGTTCATTCTCTCAGTTGCTAGGGGCCTGGTTAGACCCAGAGGGTCGTCCAGTAATGTTCTATAAACCCCATTAGTTCTTTTTTGTTGGACCTCACCTATTATGTCCTTAACAAATTGAGGGGGGTAACCTCTTTTCTGTAACATACCCAGTAGGAGGTCACACTCTCTAAGAAAATCAATATCCTCATATACCATTCTGGCCAATCTAACACATTGTCCCTTCACAAGGGATTTCTTCTGGTGCAAGGGGTGCCAACTCTCAAAGTGCAAAAGAGAGTTGGAGTATGTGGGTTTCCTATAAAGATGTGAAGTGAATCTCTCCTTGGAATAATCCTTCCTGATGGTCATGTCAAGGTAGTTCAAAATATCATGGTCCTTGGTCATGGTGAACTTCAGAAAAGTGGTGGTGTTGTTAATATAGGAAAAAATCTATCCAACTCGTCTTCACTACCATGCCAAAATAAGACCAAATCGTCAAGGTACCGCCCATACAGTACCCGCATGTCCTTGAACTCTGAGTTGACAGTATACAGGTCCTCCCACTGGGCAAGTACTATGCTGGCAAACGACGGTGCACAACAGGCACCCATAGCCACCCCTTGCACTTGTCTGAATATTTGCCCCTCAAAGGAAATGAAGTTATTGTCCAGAACCATCTCCATACAGAATCTGATGGTAAAAATGGTATCATGATTCAATGAGTTCTACTTACATAAATAATTGTAGAACCATTCAATACCTACATCATGGGGTTTTACAGAGAAGAGGTCCCTCACATCAATAGTGACCAATATAAGACATTCATTGTACATTTCATGTTTAATCTTGAACAGTTATATTTACAGCATTGGGGTGTTGGAATGGGTACCCCCTGTGTGAACTCCTATGGTAATCTTGCCATGTACCATTGCGAGAAGGCTGTTTTGTTTGACCATCTGGGGTTTTCTAATATTCTCCTTTACTGATGTTTTGTCGATGACATTCTATTTTTATGGAAAGGTGATGAAAGAGGTTTGAATGATTTTGTTGCTTACTTGAACTCTACTACCCACTTCTTAGAGTTCAGTATGACTTCTTCTTGTGTTTCTGTAGATTTTCTTGATATTACCATTCATCAAGACTTTGCTGGACTATTGAGTACCAAATTATATCAGAAACCCTGCTGGACAAATGCTCTATTGCATTTTAATAGTATGCATCCCAGGATGACCTTTTCTAACATTGTTAAGAGTCAATACCATAGATTGAAGAGAATATGGAAAGATCCAGATGATCTGTTATTACAGTTGGATGAGTTAGATAAGTTATTTTTGGACAGGGGCTATAAGAAGTCTATTTTAGTAAATGTAAGAGAGGAAGTAATGGGCTCAAATGTCTCTTCAACAAGAAACATGACTGGTTATGATGGTAGCAATAGGCTTCACTTTATCACCACCTATACAGGAGATATTAGTTATATTGTAGAGGTGGTGGAGCGCAACTGGCATGCTCTTTTATTGGACACAGCCACTGCCAGGATAGTTGGGATGTCTCCATGTTTCACTTATAGAAATAGTAGCAACTTGAAATGTATCTTATGTAAAGATGTGGTGGGGTGTCCCAATAACAGTTTGATTTCAAATAGGAGTTTGAGCCATGGGACTTTTTCATGTAAACATTGCAGGATGTGTAGTGTTATAACTGTTGTACAGAATTTTGACCATCCTGTCCTAAACAACAGGTTTGTCCCTATTTTTACTGCTACCTGTAACAGTGTTAACTTAGTATATCTTGCATCTTGTAATTGTTGTACCTGTTTCTATGTAGGCAAGACTACACGAAGGTTGAGAGACAGGATTTATAATCACTTGTATGACATCAAAAATTCAAATCAACAAAATGCATTAGCTAAACATGTGGCTAACTTTAGTACCCATACATTTAGCTTTAGGGTTCTACAAATAGTGCTGATTAATGTGAGAGGGGGCAATTTGAACAATCAATTACAGTTGGTAGAAGTTAAGTGGATTTTTAGATTACGTGCCCATATTTTTCCAGGGCTTAACAATCATGTTAGTCTTAAACCAGCCCTGGTAGCATGCCCAGTAAAATAATATGTAATAAAATAACATAAAATAATATGTAATGAAATAACATAAAATAAACTAGAGTAAGTTAAGGTGGGATGAGCTGAAGTAAGTTATTATTAAAGTACAGTAATATTGTTGTTTGACCAATCACGAGTTCATAGTATACATTGTAAATGGTAAAGGGAATTCTCTGAATTTTTTATATTTACATAAAAAAAATATTTTGAGTTTTAAACTTCATTTTATTTTTTCTCTATCTATGCATATTTATATATTTGAAATATATATATTATGTCTTGTTTTACTCATACATATATTTTTACATGAATTTATATACGTATATATTTATATAATTACGGTAGGATTTGTGTGTGTGCTGATGGAGTATATAAATACACAACTTCCTTTTGTCTGCTTAACTTGGATTTTATTCTGTCTTTAATCAGCATTTGTTTTACTGCTGAAGGGGTTAATTAGTTAATTAATTAACTTGATTTTTCTGCTGTGAACTGGATTGGTTGGCAGTATTTTAAATCTATTTAAATTAAGCTGTTTGACTGTTTTTTGAGATCTAATGAAGCATGTTTTTACATGTGAAAGCGCTTATCCGTTGAGTATACAATAAATGTGTTTGATTTTTAGAGCCTGGTGGTCCTGCCTTGTGTCTTTACTTTGTATTTCTCACCATTTCTTGGCTTGGACCTTTGGGTAGCAGGATACTTTTTTTCTTTTTCTTTTTTTTTTTTCTGTCTTGGACAAGAAATCCCATGAGTCTTTAATAATTAGTTCCCTATCATCCAACACATGTTTAACTGAACAGTCAACGAACTTGGCCAAACTTAAAAGTTTTTGACGCTTTTGCATCCACAATTGGCCAGAGGGGGGATTAAGGATAATCTTGTGGATTTTTGGGATTCCGAAAATGGTCGGAATACTAGGATGTTTTGTCTCTAGGAATCTAAAGGTCTCCAATGTGATTTGTTCATTTAATAACAGTTGTCCTAGATCTAAATCAATATGTCTATAAGCTATGTTAAGCTCATTAATGGAGACCTCAGTATAGGTATCACTGTACAGCAGGTCAATCATCCTGCTGTTGTAGTTCCTAGCATCCATAATAACTAGTCCTCCCCCATTATCAGGCTTCATAATCCGGATGTCACTGTTCTCTAATATATCATGTAATAGCCTTTTTTCCTTTTTAGTCAAATTGCCAGTCCCATCTTGTTCCATATAATGATTCCTGTGAGAGATTGTTTTTTCTAAATTGTCTCTCACAAAAAGATTCAAACACTTCAGGAAATTACATCTTTCTTGTTTGACTAATTGTTGAGTAGGGCAGACTATTTAAATCAGAATTGTGTGTGTCATGTAGTTCTGAAGAAGTCAATTTTATGTATTTTTGACGAAGGCGCTAAACTCTTATCGTGGTGGAATAAAACTGTTGGATTTTTATTTTTGGTGCAGTGCTCTTGGTTATTTACTCCATTCAGCTTTTTCTGGGTTTGGATATTTTCGTTTTTCTTAATTTTCCAAACATAGCCAACAACACTCCTACAAAAAAAAAAAAAGGTATAATTTTACTCCTTGAATCTTAGAATTATCCTAAACAAAATTAGCAAATTCCATGCCAGGATGGCTAACCACACCCCTAATATAGTTATCCTGACCAATATCTGGCTTAAACCACACAACCACAACAGTGATATCCTCCCTCCTGGATTTAATTTACTTAGACTAGATAGACAAAAGAAAAAAGGGGGTGGAGTAGCCATTGTCTATTCAAACCATCTTACTCCTTCTAGTCTGAACAAACCCAGTCCCTCCTTTTCACCCGCCAAACTCCTGATGTCTAACTTTAAACTTAACAACTATACCACTATCACTGTTGTAGCTATCTATATTCCCTCAGGAAACAACATTACTCTTCTAGAAAACATTCTCTCTTATCTTTCTCAAAACATTCATAATGAAATCATCCTTCTTGGGGACGTAAATATTAACTGGCTTACTCTTCAGGCGCCAAACTCTACTTCTTTCATAAACTTACATGGTTTTGTGCAACTAATCTCAACTTCCGCTCATACCAACAAATCTCATCTCCCCAGCTCTCTCTCAGACTGGATTTTAGTCTCTGATCCCCTTAAATACCATAATCCTGAGACCCTACCCGACTCCATAAGCAATCACTCCCCTATAAAAGTTACCAGACAGCACTCCTCACTTCACTAGACCTCACAGATACATAACCTGTTACAAACTTTCCACCTTCCATCCAGAGACCTTTAATGCCTCTCTCTCTAGAATAAACTGGATACATCTAACCTTACTCTCCCTTGATGAAGCTGTCCACTCATTCAACTCTACCTTTCTAAACATCCTTAACTCACTTGCCCCACTCTGCACTGTCCGGATCATATCTAATATATCCCCTTGTTTAACCAATTCTACCTGCTCCTTAATAAAAACTAGAGAAAGGACATGGAAAATGTGGGTGCAAACTAAGCTTCCTACCCATTTACAAAAATATAAAGAACTTAGAAATCTGGCTAAAAAACACATACAAAAAGATAAAAAGAACTTCTATTTTTACTCCTCCAACTGACCAAAGATTTGATCCCAAAAAATTCTGGAACACTATAAATCAAATTATATATCCTGGTAACCCTTCTTCTCCTAACCCCTACCCAAACAATACACCTGAAGAAACAGCTGTCATATTCGATACCTATTTTATTGAATCCATATCAAAGATGAAAAATCCTGCCCCCTCTACTATCAACACTAATAACTCCTCCAAATCCTCTCCTACACTCAATTCTTCCAACACTTTCTCCCTCAATATCGTACCCACTAACTATATTAAATCTTTACTCTTAAAACTTAAACCTTGCTCTTCTTCTGCTGACAACCTGCCTCCCTACTTCCTGCAAGTAGCAGCAGAACCCCTGGCTATCCCGGTATCTATCTTAATAAACTGCTCCATCTCAGAATCTAAAGTCCCCTCTATCTGGAAAGAATTCTACACCTTACCTATACATAAAGGAGGTAACTCCACTGACATCACAAATTTCAGACCTATTGCAATCCTCTCACCTCTCTCAAAAATATTGGAAAAACACATTCATAAACAAGTCATGCAATACTTACTTCAGGAAAACTAGCTGGCACTCACCAAGCATGGTTTCAGCCCTAAACACAGTACCACAACTGCCCTAATATCCTTCACTAATACTATTTCTATAGCCAGAGACAACAACAAACTTGTCTCCTGCCTATTCCTTGACCTCTCTAAAGCCTTTGATACAGTCTCCCATTCTCTTCTACTAACCAAACTAACCTTCATTTCTCTACTTCTACTGTTACCTGTTTTTTTAGCTCTCTCACTGACCGGCAACAATCAGTCAAATGGCTCTCAGGTCTCTCACCTCCTCTCCCAGTAAAAATGTGTCCCCCAAGGATCTATCCTTGGCCCATTACTTTTTAATATATTCACAAATCTAGTCTGTATCTCTTGCCCCCCAGTCATCCCTTATTCAATATGCAGATGACTCGACAGTCATCACCATCACAGACATTCCCTCAGATCTTATCACTACAACTCAAGCATCTTTTAACTCTGGCAAAACCTGGCTCTGTGACAACCAGCTAATTATTTATTTATTTATTTTACATTTGTTAACCAGGATAGTCAGACTGGATATATGTCCATTTTCAGCGGAGGCCCGGGGAGAAAAGCTCCAAGGTTCATAATACACATGCACATAAAGAAACTTTTAGTAAATGGTAGTTACATACATACACATAAAGGACTTTTAGTAAATGGTAGTTATATACATACACATATAGGACTTTTAGTAAATGGTAGTTATATACATGTTGCAGACTTGAGCAGTACAAGTATTAAATAGAGATAATATGTGCATATTAACATTCAGGATAATGACACAATGAGTGGCAGTTTATTCAGTTTACCCTTCCTGGTATGAAAAAAAAAGTATTTCTAAAAATGGAGGCAAAAGAAATAGAGAAATAGAGAGAACACTAGTCAGGGTTAGAGCACAGACATAACCATTGTGTTTTGAGGTAATTCTTGAGTTTGTTTTTGAATATGGTTAGCAATGGTTCTAAAGTCAGGTCTGCTGGAAGTGAGTTCCATGTTTTACCAACAGAGTTGGCAAATAGCATGTCTCCAGCAGACTGGTTGGATTTGACCCTTTGAACAAGGAGTCTGGTGGATGAGCAGAGTGGGCGGCTGTTACTGTAGGGGCTGATTATATTTTTTAGTGCAGGCATATTTTCTGGCCAGTAAAGAACTTTATGGGCTACTATGACTTGACTGAACTGCAGTAGATAAGGCAGTTCAAGCCATCCTAAGAGATTTAGGTTGAGGCAGTGGTGAGTCCGGTATGGTGTGCCACTGCCAGTAGCAAATCTGGCAATCTGGTTATAGCAGGATGATAGTTTATTAAGATCTGTTTTGTTCAAGTTGGAGAAAAGAGATGAGGCATAAAGAAGTGTTGATAGTAGCTGGGATCGAGCAATTGCAGTTCTAGCAAGTGGGGTGAGGAATGATTTGATCCTATAAAGAGAGCCGAATTTTTCATTGATAGTTTTATAGTCTGATTGATGTGTTTGTCAAACCTGAGGTTGTTATCGACTATGCCCCCTAATAATTTGGTTTGGGCTTCCGAGGAGATGATGGTGCCATTATTTGCTGTTATGGTGAAGGGTGGTGGTGGGGTTCTGCATGCAGGGAAGAAGAGAAGCAGCTTAGCTTTGTTGGGATTAGGCTCAGACGTTGGTTTGATAGCCAATTTTCTACTGTGTTGAAGGTGTTTTGGGTTAACGTTAGTAGGCTTGCTGGGGAGGTTGTGGAACAAATCCGAGTGGAGTCATCCGTGTATTGAATGCTGGTAGCATCTGGGATGACTGTGTGAAGGTCATTGATAAAGGCAGAGAAAAGAAGGAGTCATAATATGGAGCCCTGGGGGACTCCTAGCATGATGGGGAGGCACGATGATAACTTATCCTGCCATTTCTTAACCCTAAGAAAACCAAACTCTTACTCTTTCTTCCCCAAAACATCACCCGTCTTAAATCAACTTTTTCTGTATGGTCCATCAATAGCACTTCCATCAATGTTGACCTCAGCACAAAACTGCTAGGAGTAACAATAGATGACCAATTTAAATTTGATTTGCACATGAATAACTGTATTAAAAAGACACATGAAAAACTTGGACTGCTTTACCCTAACAAAAGGTTTCTAACAAACAAAGCAAAAGTGATCCTATTTCAGGCATACCTACTACCCAGCCTATTTTATAGCTGTCAAATTCTCACTAATCTTAACTCCACACTTCTAACTAAACTTGAATCAACTTACAACAAGGTTGCTAGATTCACTGCGCACCAAACCTATAAATCTTATCATTGTCTTTCACTAAGGCACTTAGACTGGTTGGAATTACCCCACCAACTCCTTCTCTCTTAACTACAAATAATTCACAAAATTCTATACCTGCAATCCTTCTGTCCTAGCCTATCTCCTCTCATCTCACAATATTCTCCCACCAGGACTCTACGTAGCTCTGACCAAAACCTGCTTTAAATATATAAACCCAAGACCAAAACTGGATGCAACCTATACAGCTACAATCCTACCATATCATAGAACAAACACTCATTAGAAATCAGGACCCTCAAACACCCTAATGAATTTAAAACAGTCACCAGAGAATACCTACCACTTCACCCATCCTCCTTAAACAACTGGTCGTCTTGTACACCCTTACTATACTATATCTGTAAGATCTCTTTTGCCCCTCATTCTGACTAAGAATCTAAAATTCCAATCTTAATAGCTATACCCTCTATGAAGCATTACTCTGCTTCTCTATCCTGCATCTCCTCCACTGACTTCTTATATTTTAGATTGACAACAGATATCTTTGTAATTATTGCTGTCATATCAAAAATGTTTTTGTATTTGTGTTTCCCTTTTATTCCATGCATATACGTGTACACCACTATAGCTTCTTCTGTTTAAATACATACATTGCATCTATGCATTGTAAAATACTGATGCTTTTTATCTATTTTTATCTAAATTTTATCTCTATATTATTTCTGTATAACAAATAGTATTACTGTGGTGCTTTTCTCCCCGAGTCTCCGCTGAAAAAGGGCTACACAGCTCAGTTGGACCAACCCGGTCAACAAATGTAAAATAAATAAATAAATAATAACATAACAAAGATGCTAAATGGATAGAAGAAGTAAAAGAAAGAATAAGAAGTTTAAAGGTACAGAATGTGAAATGGGATGAAGTAACAGCCAGAGAGATTGAAACAAAGTTAAGAAAAGCCTCTAACTGGAAAACCCCAGGCCCAGATGCAGTACCTAACTTCTGGTTAAAAGTATTAACAACTTTGCATGAAGATTTAGCCATGAGTAAGAACTATTTATATGCACACCCTGAACAGACACCACACTAGTTAACAAGAGGAAAAACAATGCTCCTATTTAAGAGTGAACCTACAAGCTACCCTAAAAATTATAGACCAATAACTTGCCTTCCAATGATGTATAAACTATACGCAGAAAATGATGTCGACAGAGTTTATAGTCATTTAGAAGAAAACTCAATTATGGCAATAAAAGAAAGCCATATGGAACAAAGGATCATTTGTAGTTAAACAGAGTAATAGTAGAGAACTGTAAAACGGGGAAGAATCTAAGTGTGGCATGGATTGACTACAAAAAAAGCATTTGATAGTATCCCACATTCATTGATAAAAGAGTGCTTAAAATGTATAAGATACACCTTACACTGATCAACTACATTACAGTGACAATGAAACAGTGGCAGACCACTTTTCAATTATGCCCTGATAAAGGACTAATTATTTTTCCAGGGATAAAAATTCAAAGGAGGATATTCTAGGGTGACTCTCTGTCACCGCTGCTATTCTGCCTTTCCCTTAACCCATTAAGCTGTCTACTTAACAGCTTAGGCCATGGCTATAATTTGGCTCCTAGAAAACAACAAAGTGTAAAGACTTCTGATCTTTTTGTCGATGAGTTGAAACATAGCTCATCTGATGAGGAATAGAAAACACAACTGCAAGTTCTCAAAACTTTTTCAGATGATATAAGAATGTCATTTAGTCTTGATAAATGTGCAAAAGCAACCTTTAAAACAAAAAACCTGCAACACCATGAAACCATCAGTTTAGGACAAGAATGTGATATAAAAGAACTTGAGTAAGAGGGTGTGTATAAATATTTGGGAATTGATGAAGGATCAACAATAAAACATGAACAAATGTGAATAAAACTTAGTAAGGGGTACTTTAGAAGACTTAAATTAATCCTGAAAACAGCATTGACATCTAGTAACAAAATCCAAACTATAAACCAATTTGCTCTTCCTGTCCTAACTTGCAGTTTTGGAGTGACTGACCGGCCCCAAAACATGTTGGATAGATTAGAAAGGAAAATAAGAAGGATGCTTCATGCTCACCAAATGATTTATAAAAATCAGTGCATACCAAGATTATGTATTCCCCGTTCTGAAGGAGGGATGGGCCGCCTTGAAACTGATTACATATACAGATCTGCAATTATGGGACTCCACATATATCTGCTGACCTTATAAGACCCAAATGTAGTGAAAGCTTTGAAACATGAGGAGAATAAATCTAAGACGACTTCCCTGCTTAAGCTAACAGAAGCATATTGGTATTAAGCAGGAATGGAAATCAAACCACAAGTGGATAAAAACCAGGCAGCAACTGAATGTGCCAAAAAACAAAAGAAAGACTATAAGGTGAAGCACCAGATGAGGAGGCAAGAAGTGTGGAAAATTCATAAATATAGTCGCAAGTATAGAAAACTTCTGGAAGAATCTCATGTTGATCAGGAATGAACACAGGAATGGTTAAGGAGAGACAAATTCAAACCAAGAGATGAAAGGTTAATATTGGTGACCTAAGATAGTAGGCTACATACATGTTGGTTTGCAAAGTCCTTTGAACATGTGGGAGAAACAGAAAAATTTAGCTTTTGTAAAACAGAATTGGAAACAGTTGCACACCTTGTTGCTGGGTGCGGTATACTAATGGCAAAAGAACTGTATACTGAAAGGCATAATAATGTGGCGAGACTGTTGCACTGGGGATTGTGCAAACATTATGGTACTGAAGTGGCTGAAAAACAATGGAAACATAAGCCACAAAGCATCATAGAAAATGATGAAGTCTATATCACATGGGATCATCCGTTACCAACAGTTCAAAAGATAGATGCTAGAAAAACAGATATAGTGGTCCAAGAAAAGACAAAAGTAGCACTGATCATTGAAATCGCCACACCCATGGACTATAGTGTCCTGCGTACACAGAGACACAAAGTCATAAATCCCCAGTGCAACAGTCTCGCCACATTATTATGCCTTTCAGTATACAGTTCTTTTGCCATTAGTATACCGCACCCAGCAACAAGGTGTGCAACTGTTTCCATCCAGGTGCAACTAACAATAGGCAAAACTGCTCTACAAATTGTAGCATGCTACAGGCCACCCTCTCAAACTCAGGAACCCCACACAGCCTTCCTGAAGACACTGGAGGGTATAAATGTATCTCCAAACACCATCATATTGGGTGACTTCAAC
Source organism: Protopterus annectens (assembly GCF_019279795.1). Lineage (NCBI taxonomy): Eukaryota > Metazoa > Chordata > Ceratodontiformes > Protopteridae > Protopterus > Protopterus annectens. The sequence continues at coordinate 419,687,421 of NC_056734.1, forward strand.
TACCCGAATATAGACTGGGAACATTACTCAAGCCCTAACTTTCTAGCCCAACGGTTCCTGGAGTTCATAAATTCAAATGCCATGGAACAGCTAGTCACTGTTCCCATGAGAGGAGAAAATATACTAGATCTCATTGTCACAAACATGGGGACAAAATGCTCCACACGGAGTATATCCCTCATTGGTGAGATCTGATCATAAACTAATCTCACTGGAAATCCACATCCCCACCCCAAACAAAAAGACCATAGTGAAGAACTTCTCTAAAGCAAACTTCACACTACTCAAGACTGGTGTGGTATCCTTCAAGGCCCCTGAGTCAGAGGAAACCACAACCCAAGCTGGAAGCCCTTACAAATGCCTTCTATAAACACCTCCAGGACTGCATGGATCAGGCAATCCCAAATAAAACCAAGACTCTTTCCACAAAGGGCAAGCGTCCAGTCTGGTGGACCCCAGCCATTAACAAACTTTA
>NC_056734.1:419695395-419825395 GCF_019279795.1 Protopterus annectens
GTCTTATATTAACTACATCATTAACCTGTAAAACTAGCTAAATACTAATAAATACAATCATTTAAAATCCAAATGTTTATTTAAAAGAGTAAATAGATACAACAATATTAAATATTAAATTAAAAAATATTATTTAAAAAGACAAAATAATAAACAATTACATTTTTCCATACCCTGATGTGCAAAACCTAAATATTTAAAAGATTTTAATGTGTGTGTTTGTGTATGTGTTTGTGTGTGTGTGTGTGTGTGTGTGTGTGTGTGTGTGTGTGTGTGTGTGTGTGTGTGTGTGTGTGTGTGTGTGTGTGTGCGTGTCTGTGTGTGTGTGCGTGTGTGTGTGTGTGTGTGTGTCTATAAATAAATAAATATTAATCACAACCCACCAAAATGCAGACATTTTGATCTTATGATTCAAGTGCTTTCATTTTAGTAGGCAATTAATAGAAGTTGAACCCTATCCAGTTATATGCTGTCAGCTTCAATTGTCAGGTCAATTCTTTCTTTCTTTTCTAAATGCAATGCCCATGGGCCACCTCTTATATCATCCCTAACTTGGTCTATTACCATGTACTTAAAGTGATGTTTGGGATTCAAGTGTACATGCTTCAGCATCAGCATGTGAATTTATACACTCTTGCACTAATTTTACACATACATACAGTTGGACAGTAATTCAAGCGAATTGCTATGCTGACTGTTGAACCAAGAATGTTGTGTATTTTAGTTTCTGTGTGAGATGTATGGTTTTCTATATAGGAAAGACAAATAGAATGTTTAAGGACCATTTACTAGAACATAATAGAGACATCATTAATGGAAAGGAGAATTGTGCATTGGCCAAGCATGTTGAGGCAGAAGCGAGAGACCATACTTTCAAATTCTTCGTTCTAGAGATCATCAGAGAAGGGATGAGAGGGGGGGGGGGTGACATGAGGAATAGGACCGAAGCAGATGAGCAAAGGTGGATCATTAAACTTAATGCAGATACACCATCAAGCAGTATCACTGAAACCACTCCTAAAAGCTAGAGCACTCAGACATTAACTTACATATATACAGCACTTTAAAATGTATAGACAAATGTGAATATATGTTTTTTAAAGTTTTTTATTAAATAAGGTCGTAAATTAAGTGTTAGATGTTTTTAAGTATTCTATTATTAAAGTATGAGGGACACTTTAAATGCCATAATTGTCATTAATTACTGGTTGATTGATTTTTAACTGTATAAAAAACGTGCTTCAGTTGCTTAATGTTGTCTGAGGAAACGGTCATAGAAACTGTGAAAGTGCTTACGTTTTGGTATTTTAAATAAAGTATTTATATGCAGCCATGGTGGACAAGGTTCTATTTACTTTTGTTTTGGTGTTTTGCTTCTACTGGAGCCTGTCCTTTATCCAGAATTCTTGCTATTTTGTATTTCACTGCTGTATATAACAGCCTTAATAGTGTAGTTCTGAAATATCCCTTCAAATCAAATAATCCTAAACCTCCTTGTTCTCTATGGAGGATCAACTTATCCCATTTGATTCTTCCCCTCTTCTCCTCCCAAATAAAATCCTTCAGCTCTTTATTAATTACTGTTCACAACTTCTCCTCTGACTGATAAAAATATGCCTGACATTTGTATAAAACTAAAGGGGCTAAAAACATTTTTACTGCTTGCATCTGGCTATCCAAATTCATAGGCAAGAGCTTCCAGTTTCTCAGTTTTTGCATCATCTTTTGTTTAGTCTTAAGGAGTCTTAATACAAACTCTAGGAAAGGACTATAGTAAGAAATAATACTCCAGACCAGGTACACAGATAAGTGACTCAGTCGGCAATATAAAGAATGAAAGTTTATAGATTGGAATGGACAGATGCTAAAGTGCGTTCAAAGAGTGGAACCAAAGAATAAAAGTAAAGGTTGTTCTTATTTTCAGAAAGTTATGAAAGGTGTCCCTATGATGTTAGTGGACAGCTGAGACATGTCGGTAGACAAGATCCAAAGTGTGGAGACGTAAACAAAATAAAGGCAATGGGGTATAAGAAATTTAAGGTAATAATGGTTGATTCATGCATTCTGTTTTCACACTACAGACACTACACATCTACTACAAAAACAAAAAAAAAAGAAAGTAGAGAACATAGATAAAGTGGGAATGAGGAAACACACATAGCACAGGGACAACATGTCAGCTTTACACAAGCAGTGAGAAAAGGTCTGTATTAAACCATACAGCCGGAAGTTAAAGCAGATTTCTTAACCACTGAACCTCACTGCTTCTTTTGGATAACTTCACACAAACATCTTCATAGGGAAAGACATGAAGCAGGAGTAAAACAATTTAAGAGCCCCTCCTCCCCAATTAGAGTTAATCGTAGGTACAGAAGCTCCTAAACAGAACACAAACACTGCGTAAAAATTAGGCAAAACGTTTGAAAAGGCATTGACTGTGGGAGCAATGTGTAGTGTCTACAATACAGCTAGACTGATACCGTACTTAAACTTGTAAAGCTGAGGTATAATTATTTAGTCAGAACCAATGATTAGACTACACCATGGTTTAGATAAAGCTAAAACTTTGAATGCCTACAGGTTAAGAGCCAAAACATGGTAAAAAAGAATCTGGGATTCACAAAAGTAACTGTGATTCTAAACCAGGAAAGTATTTACTGAACTCCGGATACAGATGGATGTAGTTATAACAAATGGGTTATGCTAACACGTAGATGTTAAGGCAAGACCCATTGAAGACAAACGTTTATACCCCAAGATAAAACTGAAGTACATCCTGTTCAGTTTTATCTGTGAAATCCATCATATGGTCAGCCTACTTTGCAATTTACTTTTAAAGTATAAGAGTAAATGTTGTGATTTGTGCTTACTGCTTTTTATTCCATGCCTACTTCAGGCTTTGCTTGAAAAGAACTGCTTTGTAGTCAAGCAGTAGCAGATATCAGTTTACCTAAGAAAATACAAGGATATATGTTTCAGGTTTCGAGACAGATTCCAGATTTATTTTCCACTCCTGCATGCTTGCTCCCCTCATCGTGAAATTACATACACTCTGTAACAGTTGCAGCTTTAGTGATGTTATGACACCAGTGATGCTGCGAGCTTGGACTGATGACACAATGGTTGGCAAAGGAGTAAAACAATTGTTCAAATTGTTATTTAAAGGGTCCACTTTGAATTTCATTGCACTCTTTTATTTTAAAGGGGCACTATGCCGTTCTTTTTAGCTTGAGCAGTTTGTTTCCATTTTAGCACTGTTTAAGTCACATGATCACCCAGAGGCAAGGTTTTCAAACTGCCTTCTTACCATACTGCAGGTCAGATTACACAAACTCTCAGCAGGGGTGGCTTTCTTAGAGGAAGTGTGAAAAGGTTAAATTTCAAGTATGTCCTTTTCTGTTTACCTTCCCCCATCTATGACAATTAGGTTAGCTGAAATCACTGCATTTCACTCAGCTAGATAACCTGTCTTGTCACACTCAGAACTGTTGCCTCTTTAGCACTGAATTGCTATGTACTTTACTATGTATTTGTTTTGATAAACTAGGGGCAGGATTCACGAAGCCTCCGTGTAAGAGTTACAAGGCTTACACGGAGGCTGCAGTTAAACGGTGTGACGTCAGCATGTCATGCATATGCATGAGGGCATACTGAATCACACCAAAGGCTTACACGGTCCGTGGAAGACAGTAGGGGGCATGTCCGTAGGCCGAGCCCTGCAAATGGACACGCCCCCAGAAGAGTAAAAGTCCCGAAAGTAAATACCCACGACAGAGTCCATGGAAATGTGAATAAACACAACACAACATATGCCCCCACAGACTATGAACATAAAATATATAAATGAACATGTTATAATTTTTTTTTAAATTGTAAAGATGTTTGCCCATGAGTGCGCTCGTTTGCTGGCGTGCCCGTAGCTTAGCCACAGTTAGCAGTCAGTGGAAAAGCATATAAGAACTACATATGCAAAGTAAGCCAAGAAGCAATAGCGTAGTGGTAGAGACGTCGGCTGAAGAGCAGGCAGTCATGGTTCGAGCCCCCCCAACATCAAATTTTATTTTTAGTGAAATAAGCATGAAACAAGTCCCTGACATATATGTACAGATATAAAATTATATTTTATGTAAAATGTAATGAAATGGGCCATTTATTTTGAAGAAATGTGAGATAACAAAATAATAAAAAATGCCAGATGTGCCTATAGCTGAGCTACAGTTTAACAAGTTGAGTGCATCTGCCCGTAGGTGAGCAGTTGTTTAACAGGTGCAAAATGAGTGCCTGTAGGTGAGCAGTGGTTTAACAGGTGCAAAATGAGTGCCCGTAGGTGAGTAGTGGTTTAACACGCTGAAACTGTGTGCCCCTAGCTGAGCTGAGCGTAATATGCATGCTGACAGCCAAATGAAGCGTAAACCAGCTTACCCCATTTGCGCGGAGCTGCGCACCATGCCAACAAGCTAACCGACGGGCAACGGTGAGCAAGCTGTAACAAAACTGCCTTTACACAGACACACCTCCTAGCCTGTGCAGACAGTCATAAAATATAAAAAGCAGTGGCCAGGTTCAAACCCAGGATACCATGCACCATAGTCAAGGTACTGAACCACTAAGCCATGACAGCTGCACTTAGAAATGCAGTAATAGCAAATATATAGGAATGAATAGAAAGAGGAGCATGACAAAGCAGGTTTTGTGAAGTTGATACAATTCCAAAATGGCCAATCACAGATAAGTGCGGGAAAAACGGCATATATAAGCCCCATAGGCGGGAATACACAGCATAACTGATTGTAGAACCAACTTGCAGCCAGAATGTCAGGTGTAGGTGAGGGTAGTTACTTTCGAGCACAGAGGTGGGGCGTTGAGGAGTCCAAATATATGGTTTGGCTCCTTGTCCACAATCATGAGGCCCAACTCATGCAGGGCCAGGTCCTGTGGGGAGCATATAGGGCTGAGGCATGGGACCGGTTGGCTCATGATCTTACCAGTGCCACAGGGATACCAAGGACTGGTGAGCAGGTCCGTCACCACCATGCGGACCTGAAGAGATGGAAGCAGGACCAACTGAACCGTTGGTTCCAGGAGGCCCGGCAAATGCCCAACGCCCCACTACTAAGTTACATCTAATTATTTATGTAAGAAATTAACCTAGCTGATATTATGGAGATGTGTATTCCAATATTACTTTATTTATATTACAGCTGCAGGTGTCCGTTCTGCGAACCGTAGAGCCTATGGCAATAGGCTGGTGCGGTTGCACCACAAGGCAGGTCAGTAATCCTCTTCCTGTAACTGTAAATAAATATAAAAGTATGACAGTTAGCAAAAGAGTGCAGTGTAGTCACTAAGTAATAAAATGTGCAAGTAACAGTGTAAGAGGGTTTGCAAGTATTGCTTGATTACAAAAGTGTGATGCAGTCTGTAATCCAAACAGAAAAATGAAAAAGTCTGAAATAAAGATGTCCCACCTGTAATATAATAGTACATAACCTGCAGTAGGCTGAAAAGTACAGCTGCAGAAGCTGAGTAAAACACATGTGTGAAATATATCCCTGTTGAAATACAGAAACATGACAGAAGTGAGACTGTTGGAAAGGATTGTAATAACTACAGGTAAAACATGTCAATAAAGCCTAGAATTAAGTACCATCCTGAATTGTAAAAATAAAACAAGTAAGAGAGTGTGAGAAAGAGTTATGAATCCACCAATAAAGTAGTAATAATGCCTGAATAAAGTATACTGCAGTCAGTACAGAATGAAATGAATGTGACAAGCAGAACCAAACTGCATAATGTGTTGAAAATGTTACTGCAGCTGGAATGTGTATCCCAAAATCTGGATATGTTGCTCTCAGTCTGCAATATGCAGATAGTATCATAGTCTGAAATACCAAACATCCACAGTTGTCTATAGCTATATAAAGCAAATGTAGCAGGATGATGTAGCTGAACAGAGCCAGATATGAATGTGTATGAATAAAAATGAAAATGTATATTGATGTAGCAGTAACATTCCTATCACCAACTTGAAGTAGTTATCACATAGGAAACTGTAGGTAGAACTGTAGTGTGTATATATCTGCAGCTATTAGAAATGTACAGCATATGTATTGGTATTTGAAGGTGTTAATTAAATTTTCTTCACCCTACCCTATAACCACATATAATCCATTCCACGTGAAATTGGTATGTGCAATCACAATTAACACCCCTGGACATTTGTCCTGTTGGGTCATACATATTTGCATGTACGTTGATGCATCTGCCCTGTTCATACATCCAAATCTGATGGCCTGTTGCCATCAATCAACCCTGCATGTTGTTGGACTGTGTATTGCTGTTCAAAATATGCATGTATTATGCTTGCTGTTCAATGGTTTGAATATCTGGGTGTTTGGTTAATGGGAATACTAATGCATGCTGTTACAACTAATTGTGAATGGTATTGTATGTTACTAACCCAAACTGTCATAACATAATGCAAAACATAGGACGACAGGGAAGGCGGGTTCCAGCGGACCCACCTCTCCCACCTCAGTTGGCGAGTGCACCTGGCAGTAGTGCCCAGTCTGGACCCTCCTCCGGTGGCCCTGTGCCACCTGCATGTGGAAGCGGTGCAGGGGATGGGGCTCGTCCCCCATCTGCAAGTGTGGCCGGAGGAGAACCACCACTCACCCTCCGTAGTGTCCGGACTGTGGTGCGTAGGGAGATCCAGGAAGCTGTTCTTGGGCCCCTACGCCAGCTTGAGGCACAGGTGGCACAACTAACAGGCGTGCCTGCTGCCCGGCCTACACAGCCCCCAGCACAGCCCCATCCTGGGCTGTGAAGGCACAGTGGCAACTGCCCATGGGTGGGGATATCAGTTCCACTGTTGCCATCTGTGGGCTCATGGGCTCTAGATATCCAAACATCCGTCCCCGTCAATTGTGTAACCCCCCCACATGTGTCATACACCACCCTTGTATGCGTCTTGTTTGTCTTGTCTGTTGACCTACCCAACCTACCTCCCCAGCTATACCGACTTCCTGTACCTGACATACCACTCTCACCTGAAAAAAAAAAAAGGGCACTCTGTACCCACAAAAAAATTATGCCCCATACATAGCTGCCCATTTCGCACACATGTCTGCTGGACATGGAAACTGTCAATTACAATTGGCTGTACAAGTATTATTGTTGTCCTCACACCTCTCTCAGGGGTGGAAGGTTTCAAATGTCACACCAAATTACAAACATATGCACAGCTGTTGCTGATGAAGAAATGGGCAGCTATGGGCCTTACCTACATCCCTCCTGCAAAACCCAAGCTTGTTTCCCTACTGTCTTACCCTCTTTGTGACCCCTTTTTCACCACTTTCCTGTCTCCCCATTTTCATTTCTTTCAAAGAAAATAGCGCGGGTGTCTAAGAGTAAGCACTTTTAGCGGTTGTAAGCGGGTGTGCGCAGAGCTGAATGCCAGTGCGCATGCGTGAGCTCTGCGCAAACCAGCGCTAACCCAGTTACAACTGCTTAAAAGTGCCTTAGTCACTCTGAATGACAAGTCCTGTAGTCTGCTCAAAAGCAAAATAAAATCCCACTGTCAGTCCCGAACCCAGGACCTTGCAAACAGTAGTCTGCATGACTTACAACTAAGCCATGACTGTTATATAAGAACATTGTGCTACAATAAATATATCATGTAATAGTAGGAATGAATGTAAAGGGAATATAGGATGTGTAGTACACAAAGCATGTCATGTATATTTACTGTCAAATGTAGTGGATTTCTAGAATAGTAGTGTGTGAACAGAAACAGACATGCTAGTTGGTAGCTAGTAGGTAATAATGTGACTGTAGCACCTTGCAAGCCACACACATACTCACAGCAGGATAATCACTGCCCATACCCCACAACCTCTTACAGGAACACATCTGGACTAAGTAATAAAAAATGTGGAGCAAAGGGCCAAAAACAGGGACACATTCCAAATAATGCTACAACAAACTTAGACAGTTCAGAGAGTAACAGGTTCTGCATTTTGTTGGATGTTTGGAAGGGTATGAAGTCTGAAACTTAAATGTTTGTCACTATAGTCTGACTTGAGCCCACAGTGATTTGCCAGAAAAAGCTGTTTATGAGATATTGACCAAAATATGAGGCAAAAATGTGGACAACCTGCAAATATCTGTACACTTGAGAGGTCTGACACTGCCATATTTGAATAGTTAAGAGCCTAGACATAGCAACAGTGACTGAGTTACAGGGATGCCCCACAGACTCCCTGTGAAATGTACAAACAGTAGGCAGAAAGGTGTTACAACACATGCAATGGTAACTATGAAGTACTGAAAGTATGCACCACTTGCACGGCAGAAATAGTGTAGTAATACATATGCTCATGCTATCCCACAGTCACAACTGCAGAATACCAGACAATTTAATGTGTGTACCCCACTGATATGTACTATTCCATGAGGCAGATAAAAGATGCACCTGAGAGTCTCTGGGGCCTGCTCAGCAGCATACTCAAATACCCTAATAGATGTCAAGGCCCACACCATGGCCAGACCACACTGCATGCAGTAACACCCTAGCAGATATAGCAAGCATTCCAAGGTGTGAATGTACATGGAAAATAGGAAAGCCACAGCAACACACTACAGTCAAGACACCTAGCAGGCATACAAGTAGTGAATGTAAAGGGCAAATATTGAAGCCATAGCAACAAGGTGCAAGAGCCACTGCTATACACCAGTTACACCACATGTCCCACAGGAAAGCAGACACACCCACATTAACAGTAGTAGTAGTCTTAGGTGTCAGTGTACATACACACTTAGTACAGGAAACTGGAGAAATGAATGGAGAAATGTTAATCTACAACACAGCCAGAAATATGAGAGAGATACTAACCTTTACACTCACAGAACAGTGTCCACAGCATACCAGCATGGTCCCTGCCCTTAAAATCTGAAATGGCTAAGCCTATCTCACATACCTTTTTATAGCACTGTCCTGAAATCACAGTGAGAACTGCAATCAGTACACAACTGGCTGCATGCAATTAGCAAATGCTGGCTAACAATTGGTGCACAGGCCATCACATGGACATATGCAGATACCTACAAAAGCATGCTGTACTCCCAGTCCACACATGCAATACTTTCATTGCACCCTGTGGAGGTAGGGAGAGAGAGAGAGAGAGAGAGAGAGAGAGAGAGAAAAATTAACATACACAAACAAAACCAGTCAGGAACAACCACTTGAAAGCTGACAACTGGCAAGTGGAGCAGCAGGACACGAAACCAGACGGCAACACAAGCAGCTGTGACAAACACAGGTAATGTAAAGTAATACTATAAAAGTCTACATACTGTGAACCCTCCATATGTGTCATTGGTCTGTATCCATATGTATATGAAGATGTGCATAGGGCAGGGGACATACAGCAACTATCAGTGAAGGCTGTACATACATATGTATGTGAGGGCATCTATGTGCACATATCAATGTAGGTTGAATGTAGGTTGTAGTGCAATGTACAAAGTAGGTTTCACAGTTATGTATGTTTAGCAGTATGTTAGTGTGTGTATACAGTTTTGTAAACAAACACGTTGTTATACCTATGTATCATATGGATACGTATGTATGTCAATATATGTATGTATGTATATATATATATAATATGCATATATGTATACATACATAGAGAGGGATGTAGGAATACATAGACAGATGTAGATATATAGAATATGTACAAACATATATATGTAATACACACATACAGATATAGATATATGTAGATACATATACATAGACAGACAGATCTGACTATCTACAGGTATGACTGTATATGACGATCTCACACTCCCCCTGTCCCACCCCCTCTGTCACTCTCACCCCCTCTCTGTCACACCCCCCCTCCATATCTATAGCAATTAATGTACATCAATATATATATATATATGTGTATATGTATACAGACATATATATATATATATATATATATATATATATATATATATATATATATATATATATATATATATATATATATATATATATATATATATATATATATATATATATAGAGAGAGAGAGAGAGAGAGATGTATATATATTCTGAGTGAGGCACATGTGTACAGATGTATTGCAACAGGTGCCTGGTGACAAAGGCATGGAGTGAACACCAGTGTCAAAACTGGGGTACCATACCCCATTTCAAATCACCTACACCAGTAACCACCAGATATGTGATTGGCTGCCCACCTCTGCATGTGTCAGGGGTGAACAGGGTCATAAATGTGTACAATAGTCCCCCCAATGATATTCACAATGGCACACTATTCCTGGAATACCTCCACATGGTATGTGTTAGCAGACATGGTGCGTCAGCTATGGACATGTAGGTCAATGTACCCCTCCACACCACACAATGGCTGCCACGGTATGTGCCTCACATGACAGCTACAGATATGAAGAAGGACACAGTGACATGTACAACACTGTGACAATGCACTCAAACACATTACCAATGCACAGTGACTGACAACACCACAAAGTACACACATACTACCCACATAGAGGTTACCACTCCTGGATTTACATACTGAAGTCACACCCATGACAGATGTCCAACAACCATAGTAACACCTCACACCACAACCTAAATGACTGCTGTGTGTCGTCTGTGACACTGCAGTAGAGAGCACATGGCGGAGGTACAGGTTCCTACCCACAGATAAGACATACCCTGCAATAAACCACACAGCGTTAAGAAGCAAGACTCCCCATGAGTACATGTCACACATACCCCTGCTGAATGTTAGTCAGACAGGTAATATGCCATATGAGTCACCCTGTGTAACTGTTTGACAGGAGCAGGTACCATCACATCACATGTGTCACAATGGTCAGGGTAGCAGAACAGTATGCTGCTGTAGTCCCAGGGGCAATAGCATATTGTATTGTATTGTATTGTAATGTATTGTATTGTGTTGTATTGTATTGGTATGTAGAGGTGCCTCCTTCGTGGAGTGGAACCACTGCTGCTGTACGCCAGTGTACAGGTACATATCCTGTAGTCAGGCTAGTGTTACATAGCACTTCTATATGTGTGTTTAGCTCCTCTTGGAGTTCATGTAGCATGCAACCGGGGATACCATCAGGTTCCATTCATGTTGTGTTTTCAGCTTTTCTGAGGGCGGCTCTCACCTGGACATCTGTGATGACAGGGAGGTTACAGTCAGCTGGGATAAGTATGTCTTATTTTGGGGGAGAGGGAGGGGGGAAACCTGTACTGAACCTGTCTGCCACAATGTTGCCAATATCTGTGGGTTCAGTGAATTATTTGTTGTTGTGTACTAACTATGAGCATATTGGAGGGTTTCTGACCAGGTTGCTAACATAACTGAAGAAGGCCTTGTGGTTATCTGTTGGGTCCCTGTTGATTTCCCTCTCAAAGTTGCCCATGGATGTTTGTATGAGAGAAAATAGCTCCTTACTAGTGCTGATCAGACATGCCTTCCCTTTATGGAATTATGCTCTGTCTTGCAGTAGCTTCCATCTTTTGTTATACAATCTGTCTATGGCTGGGGTCCACCAGACAGGATGCTGTCCCTTTGTGGAGAGTGTCTTGGTCTTATATGGGATTGCATGATCCATGCATTCTCAGAGATGTCCGTAGAAATCATTTGTGAAGGGGTCAGCATTGTGGGTTGTGTCTTCCACTGGCCCAGTGGGCTGAAAGGATACCATGTCACTGTTACAAAGTGTAAAGTTTGCATTTGAAATGTTATTCACTGTAGTCGTTTGTGCTGGTGGTGGAGGTGGGATATGTATATCCAGGGCAATTAGTTTGTGGTCAGCTCACAGTAGTTGATGATGTACCCCATACAGTACCTCGATACAAACCCCAGAGTGAGGAGGTGCTTTGGACCTGAATCAGTGTTCTGACTGCTGGGGTTTGGTAGTATGTCGTATGGAGTGTGCCAGGTACTGTTGCACAGTTGTTGGCTGAGCACTGATACCTGGCCATTTACATGTGTATCCACCAATAGACAGACAGATGCTATATATGTGAGATATGTTGTATCACAACAGTCGAGTAGCATGTGTGGTATGTGTGCCAAATTCTGCTGACATATTTTGCTGATATCATGTTATTTCCTTTTTCAGGACCATGGCTCACCAGCGCAATCCAGCGTAATCTGCAGCTGAGGATGAGGAGATACACCAGAGCCTGGTGCGGGATTATGCAATACTCTTTTCCCGCACCAGCCAGAATCAGCAGGAGAGGGCTGCACTGTGGCAAGACCTGGTCCGTCGGGTAAATGACATAGGCACGCATAATAGGACATATGAGCAGGTACGACATCACTGCAGTGATTTAATCAGAAATGTCCGTCAGCATGCGTCGGATATCCACAGGCAACAGGTTGTCACAGGTGGTGGAGTGGCTACATCCCCACTCACCAGACTGGAGGACTACTCGTAAGTGTTGTGGCTCCAGCCGCCAACAACAACAGCAGCAGACCTGCATTATGATGGAGGCTGGAGCCACGCAGCAGCAAGACTACGAGCGTGCAGGTAATATGCCATATGTATAGTTGACTGTTGTGTACACTGGTAGTTAATGCATGTGTGAGGTGTGTCCTTGGTTTGTAGCTGTCATCATAGTATTTAATGTGCAAGTGTGATATTCTCAATATCAGCAGCTGACCTGTGAAAGGCGACTGTTGTACTACTGACCTGTGTCATACTCAGTAACAATGGCACAGTTGTGCCCACTGACATTAATTTCCTCACTTCTGCAGGTCCCTCCGGTGTAACAGCAATGCAACCTATCCATGCTGGTGAGTGTGTATTAACAATACCTTTAATAGTCTTGATAGTAATAGTAATATTAGGCTCACTGAGTAGTGCTCTGTGTATGCATGCAGGTGTGTCTGTGTCTGTGTGTTGATATCTCACATACTGAGTAGTGTGCAAGTGTGCAACTGTGTGCATGTGTGCAACTGTGTGCATGTGTGCATGCGTGCATGTGTGCACCTGTGCATGTGTGCATGTGTGCACTTGTGCATGTGTGCATGTGTGCACCTGTGCATGTGTGCATGTGTGCATGTGTGCATGTGTGCATGTCTGCATGTGTGCATGTGTGCACCTGTGCATGTGTGCATCACTGGTAACATTGTGTAGACATTGTAAACTGTGTTTCCTGTTTCCCTCCCACAGGTTCTGGTGCTGCTCTGGTGTCATGCAGCAGGGAACCTGAATCAGGTGCCACGGGTACTGATAATGATGACATCTGTGTAATGGCACAGGAAGGTATGCCAGGGTCCGTCATTGGTCAGCCAATTGACAGTACACAGCTGTCAACCCCATCAATGCGCACAGTTATCCTGCCAATACACCCTTTGTCACCAATGTCCCTAGGTGACAGACAGGATGCAGTGGGCATTGACCAGGGTAATGTGGTATCTGTGGCACATGCTTCCCCACACAGCAGCCATGGGCATGGCCCTGAGATGGTACCACACAGACAGATGTCCAGGGGTTCTCGTGGGAGCATCCGTGGGCGTACTGCCCCTGTCAGACGTGCCCACAGAGGTCTTACAACCTCAGCTATGTTTCAGGCTGTCATGCAGGCACATTCACATATGGAACAGTACACCAGACAGGGTCTGAGAGAGCTGACAGCATGTCGCACAGCCATGACTGACAGTATGCGTGACACTGCGGCTGCCATCCATAATTTCACCAATGTCATAGACAGACGTTGTGGGGACATATTAGACCGGTTCCACAACTACATTTCCATGAGCCAGGGCGATGGTGGACGGTTGAGGCATCGACGTGGGCATATGCCAGCAACAGCAGCAGCTGGCAGTCATCACGGACGACAACAGGGCCGCGGCCGCCCCCATAGTGCCAGCAGCAGCCCCAGCAATGCTGGGTCTGTGCTGTCATCAGACTGCCCCAGGAAACCACGTGCACGTGGCTCTGGACAGGCCCGACAGGGATCTGTGTCCAGTCAACGTACACCTGCTTCTGATGACAGTACCCAGTCTGGATTGGTACCAGATACGGTCCGTAGCACCCCTGCAAGGCACAGGTACCGTGTACGTGGCCACAGACACTGATCTGTATGACCTGGCATGTACAGTCTGTGGCTGTCCACAAACACCAGTATATGGCACCACCAACACCCACATATAGCAACACTAAATCCACATATGCAGAGGCCCTTAACTGTAACCTGCCCAGCAACAAAGACCTCTGAAGATGAAACGCAAACAAACACCAATCACAACCAATGTGTCACATAGTTCACAACACCAGTGTGCCACCCAGCAACAGCCCCTAAGGCAAGACAATGTACCTAACACTTTAGTCATAGGTGACTCTATAGTCCGGCACACTGATGTCCCTCTCACCAGGTTGAATAAGGAGAAAATTACAGTCAGCTGCCTGTCGGGTGCCAGGATCCGCCACATAGCGATGCACTCAAGTCACTCCACAACAAGTACAAATATGACTCTGTCATTGTCCATGTTGGAGTGAATGACTTGAGACGTACCTCCTGGACTACATGAAAAGAGACATGGAAGAGCTCTCGGATCATGTGGCCCAGGCAGGTATGTCCCTAACCCTGAGTAGCATCCTGCCTTCGTCCAGAATGATACCACAATATAAGGATAAAATGATTGACTTCAACAATTGGCTAAGCTTATGGTGTCATTCAAAGGGGATCCAGTATCTGTCTGCCTGGGATGACATGATTGACAGACCACGATGCTTTGCCAGAGATGGTCTGCACCTGTCGCCCCTGGGATTCAGGTTACTGGCTAAGGCTCTGCCACCCCTATAGTGCCTTTTTAGGCAAACTTCAAAGGACAAAACCACCACCGTAACAGGTACAAGCATGCAAAATCTGAAGGTAATGCTGCTCAATGCTAGAAGTCTAAACCTCAAAATGCACTCTCTCGAGGCACTCCTAAAAATGGAGAACATCGATATCTGTGCAGTAACTGAGACCTGGTTCAAGGTTCCAGAGAGCACCCCTGCAATACCAGGCTACAACTCTTACCACACTTTTGCCACCAAACCAGGACCGAAACACTAAAGGTGGAGGAGTGTCAATATTCACCAAGGATATTCACACCACCGGGGCTAGTTAGCCAACACAATGTGTCTGAAATTCTCCAAGTGCAACTAACACTAGGTAAGACTGCAATCCAAATTGTAGCTTGCTACAGATCCCCCACCATACCCCAAGATTCTCACTACACCTTTTTAAACATACTGGAAAATATTAAGATAGAACCAAACACCCTAATACTGGGTGATTTTAACTACCCTGCCATTAACTGGGAAAACTACTCATGTCCCAACACCTTTGCCCAATGGTTCTTGGAATTCATAAATTCCAACCCTGGATCAACTAATCCATAGTCCCACCAGGGGCTCCAATATCCTAGACCTGGTCATTACCAACATGGCAAATCAATGCTCCATACCTATGGTCACCCCCTCGTTAGTCAGGTCTGACCATAAGCTAATCACCCTTAACATCCACATCCCATCCCACCCCCAGTAAAGAAACCACCATAAAAACTTCTCCAAAGCCAACTTCATGCTACTCAAGTCAGAAGTGACAAACTTGATGACACCCTGAAGGTTCAACTGCTGAATCCTACACTAAGGCACTGTCGAGCACATCCACTCATGCATGAATGTGCCATCCCAAATAGAACCAAAATGCTCTCATCCAAAAAAGGAAGCCAATCTGGTGGTCCCCTGCCATAAACAAACTTTACAACAAAAGGAAGAAACTTTTGCAGAAAGAGGAAAATCCCAGGATTCAACCCTTACTAGCCTCAGTAAGAAACTGAGATGCCTCATAAAATCCTCCAAAGCTAGTTACGAAAATAAAATTGCCAAAGATTCCAAAGACAACCACAAAGCATTCTATAGCTATGTCAAGAATCTAAATGGCAATGCTCAGATCTGCTCTGAGCTAAAACAGAACAGCATTAAATATACTGATCCGAAGGATATTGCCAATATCCTGGCAGATCGATTCAGTGCCAACTTCACCCCCTCTCACCCCCTAAATGACCCATCTCAATACTGGAAGATTGCCAAATTCCAGTAATAGCCACACAGGTACAAAACGCACTCTCTAAAGCCAAGAATACAGCATCCATGGGACCAGATGACATCCGGGCTGTGTACTACATGAACTACAATATGAACTGGCACCTCACCTAAGTGTCATGTTTAATCATAGCCTCACCTCAGGTTTCATGCCCACTGAGTGGCAGAGCTACAGTTATCCCAATCCACAAGGGGGGATCCACCTTGGATCCCGGAAACTACCGACCCATCAGTCTGACAAGCCTTATCTGCAAGGCCATGGAGTGTATTATCATGGAACTTATAAACAAAGACATTGGCAACCTTCAAACACTGGACCCCACCCAGTTTGGGTTTGTGAAGGGACAATCTTGTCTCCTGAACCTGATTGACTTCTTTGAATCAGTCTCCAGAGCCATGGACAAGGGTAAGGTGGTCCACACAGCCTATCTAGACCTTGCCAAGGCCTTTGACACCATCCCCCACTCTGGAATGATAGATAAACTTACTAAGTTGGGTATTAATCCCTATGTCACCCAATGGGTTGCTAAATGGCTTACTGATAGAACCCACACTGTAAAAGTAGCCGACTCCAAATCCATCTCCAGACAAGTGACAAGTGGAGTACCTCAGGGTTCAGTCCTGGGGCAGCTCTTGTTTGGCATCTACTTCTCTGAAGTACAGGTCAACACTAAGGGACTCTGGCTAACAAAGTTTGCAGATGACTGCAAACTGGGAGCCATTATTGAATCCCAAATGATGTGGATACTCTACAAAAGGGCCTTACAGAAACAGATGCTTGGTGCCAGAGCCATGGGCTCAAGCTCAATGCCAAGAAATGTATTGTTATCCTCTTTGGGAAAAAACATGTATCCATGAATTACCATATAGGTGGCAGTACACTAAACACAGAAAGTGTGATAAGAGACTTAGGGACACAGGTGGACAGTGGTCTCACCTTCGATAACCACATCGCCACAACAGTCAGGAAATCCTTCTATGGCACACCTCATCACGAAGGGCTTTTCATCCAGAAAAAAGGAGGTCATTGTCCCACTGTACTCATCCCTCATTAGACCCATTATAGAATACAACGCCCATTTGGTATGTACCTCTCAAGACATCTGCAACAACTGGAAAGGCCTCAGAAATACCTCACTAAAAGAATCACAGGCCTAAAGCAGATGCCCTATGCTGACCGCCTTAAAAACTCCAGCTATACTCTGTCGCATATTGTCTACTCAGAGGTGATCTCTGCTTAACATACAAGGCCATGTCAAACCCAGAGCTGTTGGACATGCTACAAAAAGAAATCCCAATCCCTCAGAGCTACATGCTCCAGGGATCTAAACCTTGTCATCACAATAAACAAAACATGCTGGAGGGATAGGTTCCTGACCCAGAGACTCCCCAGACTCTGGAATAGATTGCCCATACATGTCAAGCAGAGTGCCTCTTTGGACCTCTTCAAGAGGAACCTTGACGTTTGGATGGGAGAAAGGAAATTCACCCCAGGGATCACGTCAGTCGCCCTGCTAGACAGGGGTCCAGGAAAGTAAATAATGTGGGAAGAAATAGCCAGGGAATTGTTATGGCTAGGCTTGTATAGGCCCTAGGGCTGATAGCCTAGTACCAACCTATGAACCTATGAACCTATGAGGTGGAACTGTGTGCATCCATACACACATGCGAATTGACAACACCTAGGGCTACCGCATACACGCACACACTGCATCAACATTGCCCCACCTTGTACTGCTGTCCCTCACCAACACACATACACATACATGTCAATTGGTGGTATCAGTGGCAGACTCAGGCATACCAAGTTCACACCCTGTGCATATGATGAAACTGTGCCACCTCCTGCAATCTGTAACATCAGTGCAGGTACAGGTTAGCATGTTGCTGATGCACAGGGTGACTACATAGACGTGTAGTAATAGTATCATGTTGTTAACAGTACTGTGTGCTGATATAATTGTGGGTATTTCCCAGCATGCCTGATGCAGTAAGGGTATGATTGTGTTGTACTGTTGTCTACACCCATGGTAAGTACCATAGTGTATCATCTGCACATGTTGGCATACTGGTGGTAAGGATGTCAACAGAAGGCTACATACATAGGTAGCACAGGGGATAAGGTAATGAAAGTATTGATACACAATGATGGACATGTAAACTGCAAGTGGCATGTTGCCTACACTGGACTCTGCAATGTGGATGTTTGAGGATGTTGATATGTGTGCAGTACTACACGACTGGTACAGGACACACAGGAGCACCTAGCACTGCAAGCTCACATCTCATACCATGCTAGACAGCCCCAACACACAAAACTAACTGTCACAGGAGGGAGAGTCCCCATACATGTCAGGGATACTGTGGTGGCAGGCCAGGTAGCATACATCCTACTAAGTATGGAACCACTGAGTGAAGGCTCAGTGTCTGTTATTTGACATGTGTATTACTGCAGGTATGAGCACCTGGGTTTCCATCCAGTTATTGTACATCCTGACGGTACATGGTCTGTACACTTGTGTGCACTGAGACTGGACCCTGCCATCTGACCTGTGTATTTCCATGTACATGTGTATAGTGCCTGCATATTTGCACTGTTACCTACTGGAAGTGGTACAGCTTGTTTGTTGTACAATGGACTACATGCAGCCCTGCTTACTGTAGCTTTGTTTGCATGCATGTTTGCTTGCAGTTACCCTGGAACACTGATCCCACCTGCAATGCAGTGTTACAGAGCTTCTGTGGACTCCTAGTGACATCTGCATAGATTACTATATGTATGTCCATGTCTCACTTGACAGAACATCACTGTTTGTCCTGTTCACATGTACGTTGCCTGTGACACATTGCATATGACTTACCTGGCATTTGTCCACGTGAGCAGTCATATATGCCAGTGCTAACTAATCATCAGGCACTACACCCTAACATACTCACCTTCTGTTGAACCACCTGCTTCACCTGGGACGGCTTGCACCTGTCACCCCTGGGCTTTCGGATATTGGCAAAGGCTCTTGCTACCCCCATAGTGCCTTTTTTAGGCAAGGCTCAAAAGGCAAACCCACCTCCATAGGTATCACAAGGGATAAGAAACTAAGAGTAATGCTACTCAACGCCAGAAGTCTACACCTCAAGATGCATGCACTCGAAACTCTCCTTAGCATGGAAAACATCGATATCTGTGCAGTAACAAAAACCTGGTTCAGGGCTCCCGAGAGCACCCCAGCACTACCACGTTATACCTCATACCATGCTTTTGGGCCCCAAAACTTGGACCGAACCACAAAAGGAGGGGGAGTATCGATATTCATCAAAGATACCCACACCTCCAGGTTGGTGGCAAAGCACGAAGCATCAGAGACTATCCATGTGCAACTAACAGTGGGTAAAACTGCCTTCCAGTTTATAGCCTGCTACAGACCACCATCCCAAACCCAGGAACCCCACTCGGCCTTCCTGAGAACACTGGAAAATAAGAAGG
Source organism: Protopterus annectens (assembly GCF_019279795.1). Classification (NCBI taxonomy): domain Eukaryota; kingdom Metazoa; phylum Chordata; order Ceratodontiformes; family Protopteridae; genus Protopterus; species Protopterus annectens. The sequence continues at coordinate 419,715,015 of NC_056734.1, forward strand.
TCTCTCCAAACACCATTATATTGGGTGACTTCAACTACCCAAACATAGACTGGGAGCATTACTCTAGCTTCAACACCCTAGCCCAAAGGTTCCTAGAATTTATAAACTCAAATGCTATGGAACAACTTGTTACCACTCCCACAAGAGGGGAAAACATACTGGACCTGATCATCACCAACATGGGGACTCTATGCTCCAGACCAGAAGTGTATCCCTCACTGGTAAGATCAGACCATAAACTAATCTCACTGGATATTCACATCCCAACCCCACCCCTGCCCAGAAAACCACAGTGAAAACTTCTGTAAGGCAACTTTCACACTCCTGAAAACCGAGGTGGAATCCGTCAAAGGCCGCGGGCCTGTGGAAAATACAGCGCAGACCGCAGAATCCTTTATAAATGCATTCTATGAACACCTTCAGGAATGCATGGATCATGCGATCCCAAATAAAACCAAGACCAAATCCTCCAAAGGCAGACGTCCTGTCTGGTGGACCCCAGCCATAAACAAACTATACAATAGAAGGAGGAAGCTACTAAATGATAGAGCAAAATCCCAAAAAGGGAAGGCATCACTGATCAGTATTAGCAAAAAACTACGGGCACTCATAAGATTGTCTCAGGCCAGCTTTGAGAGAAAAATTGCACAGGACACTAAGGATAATCACAAGGCTTTCTTTAGTTATGTTAGGAACCTGGATGGTAATTCCCAGATATGCTCAGAATTAGTCCAAAATGACAAAAAATACAGCAAACCCACAGACATTGCCAACATCCTAGATGACAGGTTCAGTGCAAACTTCTCCCCCCCCCCACCAAAAGGGCAAATATCTATCCCAGCAGAGTGCTGCTCCCCTGACATCTCAGATGCTCAGGTAAGAGCCGCCCTCTCCAAAGCAAAAAACACAGCATCAATGGGACCGGACGGTGTCCCGGGCTGTGTCCTACATGAACTCCAAGAAGAGCTAAACCCAAACATAACATTACTGTTCAATCGCAGCCTTACTACAGGATATGTGCCCAAAGAGTGGCGTACAGCAACAATGGTCCCTCTCCATAATGGTGGTGCCTCAACAGAACCTGGAAACTATCGCCCCATAAGCCTGACTAGCTTGGTCAGCAAAGCTATGGAAAGGATCATCATGGACCTCATAAATAAAGATATTGGGGACCTACAGACACTGGATCCTACCCAGTTCGGCTTTGTTAAGGGCAGATCCTGCCTCCTAAACATGGTTGATTTCTTTGAAACAGTCACCAAGGCCATTGAAGAGGGGAAGGTGGTCCACACAGCCTACCTGGACCTAGCAAAAGCCTTCGATACAATACCCCACTCGGGCATTATAGATAAGCTCATCAGCTTAAATATAAACCCCTATGTCACTAGATGGATTGCAAACTGGCTCAAGGACAGAACCCACATGGTTAGAATTGCTGGAGCCATGTCAGACTCCAGACCAGTTACAAGTGGTGTCCCACAAGGCTCATTCCTGGGACCTCTCTTGTTCAGTATATATTTCTCGGAAGTACAGGCCAACACGGAAGGACTGTGGCTGACCAAGTTCGCAGATGACTGCAAACTGGGTGCCATAATCAACTCTCCAGCCAACACAAGCATCCTCCAAAAGGGCCTCATAGAAACAGACAACTGGTGCCAGAGCCATGGCCTCAAGCTAAATGCCAAAAAGTGTATAGTCATCCCCTTTGGCAAAAACAAAGTGCCCACAAATTACCACATAGGTGGCAATCCATTAAGTACAGAAGAAGTAATTAGGGACCTGGGGACCCAAGTTGATAGCAATCTCTCATTTGACAACCACGTGGCCAAAGTGGTTAGAAAAACATTTTATATAGCCCACCTAATCATGCAGGGATTCACATGTAGATCAGGGGAGGTCATCGTGCCTCTTTACTCATCCCTCATCAGGCCCATAATTGAGTACAATGCCCCTTTTGGGATGTACCTTACTAGACACCTGCAGCAACTGGAAAGACCCCAAAAGTACCTCACCAAGAGGATCAAAGGGCTCAAACAGATGCCATATGCTGCCCGGTTAAAGAAACTCCAGCTCTTCTCAGTGGCATACCGCCTGTTCAGAGGCGATCTGTGCCTGACGTATAAAGCCATGCCAAACCTGGAATTAATGGACATGCTGCACCTCAGAAAATCCAAATCCCATCGAGCTACGCGCTCGAGACTTGAACCTCAGCACTGAAATAAATAGGACATGCTGGAGGGACAGATTCATAACCCAGAGGCTCCCTTCACTCTGGAATAAAATCCCAGTCCAGGTTAGGCAGAGTCCCTCATTGACTCTCTTCAAGAGGAATCTTGATGAGTGGATGGGAGATCGTAGGTTTACCCCGGGTATCACTTCTGTGTCACTGTTAGACAGAGGCACAGTATACTAACCTCGAAAAGGGCATAGCAAAATTAATTTAAAATGGGTGGGAAAGCCAAACACATTCTGGCTAGGCTTATAAATGCCCTAGGGCAGATAGCCTAGTATGAACCTATGAACCTATGTACCTTGTTCCCCATTGGCCCTATGTGCTGTTAATCACCATGGCAATCACAATACTATGGTAGCATGTGCAAAGGTCACTTGTCAGTCACCTCTATGGTACAGTTGTGGAATATGTGGGTCATGTGGCAATGTCACAGCTGCCACATGTACACAGTCAACCCTCTCCCTACACATGGACGTACAACACATGTATGAGATGCAACCACATAGCCAAACTGGGGACTAAGCACTCTGAACCCAGTACTGGCATAACCTGTCAGGTGGCATGAAATACTACAGTGACTACAATACCAGTCTGATGTAGACCTACACTGACAGCAATCCAAACACGTGAACACACTGGGCCATTCATGGAGCCTCAGAATAGCATCCTGCCTGAGCAGCAGACACCTCTGCAGCTGGCACACAGGCATACGTTAAGCCAGAACACAGCACGTGCAACACATAGCACACAAATCCTGTGTGCCAAACAGTCACAGCCTGTACGGCTAGATAACACACCTGCTACAGTTGTGTTAGGTACCTTTATTGTCCGGTACAGTGAGGTCCCGCTCACCAGGCTGGACAAAGGTGAAGGTCACAGTGATATGCCCGTGGGGCACTATGTCCACCACATAACACAAGCATACAGGTCAGTCAGAGGCATGGACACATATGACTCAGTCATTGTCCACGCCACTATGGCTGACCTGTGATGTACCTCCCTGGACTACATGATAGGGAACATGGAAGGGCTCTCTGAGCATGTGGCACAGGCTGGTATGACCCTGACCTTGGTTGGCATCATACCCTCACCAGGAATGCTGACGTATTACTGAATGCTGATGAATTACTGTAGCTACAACACCCTAGCTGAAAGGTTCCTAGCATGTAGTCACTGCATTGCTATGGAACAACTTGTTACCACTCCCACAACAGGTGAAAACATGCAGCACCTGTTCACCAACAACATGTAGACTATATGCCCCAGACCAGATGTGTATCCCTCGCTGCTAGGATGATACCATATACATCTCACACTGTATATACACATACCACATGCAGCACCCACACAGAAGACCACAGTCATAATGTTATCCAGTGCAAATACGATGTATTCACATGTGGCAGGCGTCAGACATGGGAACTATTGAAGGTCACAGGTACATATGTGTATTTGGCACACACATACATCATCTGTGTCCATTGCCATTACTGGTTTAATCAATGTCATGCATTATTGTGAACAACAACCCACACACATGGGCATTCTGTGTGACAAAAACACAAGTGGCATGTGTGGAATTCAAAGCCATAACTAACTGTGCTATGACAGTAGTGAGAGACGCAGTAGCAGAGCGTGCTATTTGCATTACTGGGAGATTTGCCCTCTTCTGCTGTACTTGTAGGGTGCTGACATCATCTCTGTGTAGAGATTGGAATATGCAGCAGCTGGTGTGTTGTACTGGTTGGCAAAAGGGTCAGTTTTCTCACACATGTAATTGCACACACCCAACTTTCACCCCCCACACACACACTTGCCATTTGCAGGATTCAAAACCCTACCTAACTATGTTATGACACTCAAGATGGACACATTAGCGGAGTGTGCTATTTGCATTACTGGAGGTTTCTCTTCTCCTGCTGTACTTATAGGGTGCTGACATCATCAGTGTTTAGAAAGGGGAATGTGCATCCTGTCATGTGTTCTCCTAGTTGCCAAAAGGGACATTTCCCTCACACAGAATTGCACACACACTAACCCCCCTCACCCAAACACACACACTTGCAGGATTCAACCCCCTACCTAACTATGTTATGACACTCGAGACGGAGGCATTAGTAGAGTGCGCTATTCACATTACTGGGAGGTTTCCTTTCTCCTGCTGTACTTATAGGGTGCTGACATCATCAGTGTTTAGAAAGAGGAATGTGCATCCTGTAGTGTGTTCTCCTAGTTGCCAAAAGGTACATTTCTTTCATACAGAATTGCACACACACTGAGCATTTGCAGGATTCACACCCCTACCTAACTATGTTATGACACTTAAGACGGACGCATTAGCAGAGCACGCTATTCGCATCACTGGGAGGTTTTTCTTCTCCTGCTGTACTTATAGGGTGCTGACATCATCAGTGTTTAGAAAGGGGAATGTGCATCCTGTCGTGTGTTCTCCTAGTTGCCAAAAGGGACATTTCCCTCACACAGAATTGCACAAACACTAACCCCCCTCCCCCACTTACCATTTGCAGGATTCAAACCCCTACCAAACTATGTTATGACACTCAAGACGGACGCATTAGCGGAGTGCACTATTCGCATTACTGGGAGGTTTCCCGTCTCCTGCTGTACTTATAGGGTGCTGACATCATCAGTGTTTAGAAAGAGGAATGTGCATCCTGTAGTGTGTTCTCCTAGTTGCCAAAAGGAACATTTTTTTCATACAGAACTGCACACACACTAACCCCGCTCCACACACACTGAGCATTTGCAGGATTCAAACCCCTGCTTAACTATGTTATGACACTCAAGACAGACACATTAGCAGAGCGCACTATTTGCATTACTGGGAGGTTTCTCTTCTCCTGCTGTACTTATAGGGTGCTGACATCATCAGTGTTTAGAAAGAGGAATGTGCATCCTGTAGTGTGTTCTCCTAGTTGCCAAAAGGGACATTTCTTTCATACAGAATTGCACACACACTAACCCCTCTCCACACACACTGAGGATTTGCAGGATTCAAACCCCTACCTAACTGTTATGACACTTGAGACGGACACATTAGCAGAGAACGCTATTCGCATTACTGGGAGGTTTCCCTTCTCCTGCTGTACTTATAGGGTGCTGACATCATCAGTGTTTAGAAAGAGGAATGTGCATCCTGTAGTGTGTTTTCCCAGTTGCCAAAAGGGACATTTCCCTCACACAGACTTGCACACACACCAACCCCTCTCACCCACACACACTGAGCATTTGCAGGATTCAAACCCCTACCTAACTATATTATGACACTTGAGTGAGACGCATTAGCAGAGAGCACTATACAAATTACTGGGCATCTGTTCTGCACCTGCAGTATTTATAGGGTGCTGACATCATTATTTCTACAGAGGTATGTACATCTAGTACTACCTGTCAATTGGGGGATAGCATATATATGCATTTGCAGCCACCTACTTCAGGGTCAGATATGCATATCGCACTGGCAGGTTATGTTCTATACCATGCTTCGTGACCACAGGACCTGTAACACACAACACCACCAGTTCGGACCACCCCTCCCACATCCAGGACACACACTTTGCTTCCCTGGGAACAGTGCCAAGATATGCAGGTGTTCACATACACCATTCCAGTTGTTAACGTCAGGTACAGGTATATTGTGTGTGGAACTACTCAGGCCTCTACAACATTACCCTACAGCCACTACAATTTGTGAGTCCATGTGCTATGGCAGAACCACTCACCACAGCCACAAGGGGGAATACATATTGCACCTGACCATCTGCAACATGGGTACTCACTGTTCCACACCAGAGGTAGACCACCATTGTTGATATCTGACCATACCCACCTTTCCCTGGACATCCATATCCCATCCCCACCCCAGGCAAGGTTGTCACTGCAAACAAAGTGTATTTATCAAAAGCAGACTTTACACTTGTGAAGACTGGGGTGGAAGACTTCAAAGGACCCATGCTGGGGGAATATACAGGCCACTCTGCATAATCCTTGATAATTGCATTCTATGAGCATGTGGAAGGTTTGCATTGATCATGCTATCCCAAATATACCCATGACTGCTCCACAACAGGACACCTGTCAGGTGTACACCAGCCATATATGAGCTGTCCAACAGATGGAGTGAGCTAATACATTGCAGAGCAGTAGCCCACAGAGGGAGGACATCTCTGAACAGTACTGGCACGACACTTCAATCCCTCATAATCATCACGACAAAGTGTTGACAGTGAAATTGTCCAGACAATGCAGATAAGGCTCCCCTCAGTCTGTTATTGACGCCCACTTACTGTTAGAGTTCCTCACCAACCCTCTTCCAGCACACACCAACAACATGGATGTGGCTTAGCAAATTCAACCCTGGGATCTCCACTGTGTCCCTGCTTGACAGAGGCACAGCACACTAGCCTCACACGGTGCCTTATGTGACCTACTTTACAGTGGCACAGTAGCCTACTGTACTGGGGAGGCAGGCCAAGCACACTCTGGCTAAGCTGTCATTCCCTAGGGCAAACAGCCTAGTGTTGACCTCTACACCCATATGTTTAATTGTCAGATGCACAATATTTGTTGCTGATAGACTGTTTGCAGGTCTTTATTGCCATAGCATTCCCTGTTTCTATGAACAACTTGTGTATCTGTGGAAGATGTTTGAATATGAGAGGGATCCACTATATCATGTATGTCTCTGTAGTCATTTAACTGTGTGCACTGGGCAGATTGCTGTAATGTGGTTGGTTCCTGGAATTACACGTACAAATACCGGATATGTGTGGCCAACTGCTAAACTGAGATTTGGCCCAAGTGTGTGAGCATGCCCAGTTCAGGCTTTTCCATGGCATGTTGTCTGACATATGTCTCATTTATCAAAGTGTGCGAGCATGCCCAGTGTGAGCTTTCCATATGTTGAACTCTGCAGCCCACCACATTTGTGGATGAGTGTGAACTTCAACAATATCTCACGTTTATGGTTGTGTGTTGTGTGTCATGTTGTGTAGTTACTGTCCAACTGCTTTGTGTCTGAACACAACAGGGATTATACTGTGCCTGCAGGGTTTGCATGGGATACTTTGCATACAGTTGTCAACATCCTTTCATACTGACCTAACACTGTAGTACCGTATAGTGTACTGGTTCAGTACTTTCACTGTGGTGGACAGTATCCTGGGCTTTAGTCCTATCACTGCTTTACATTTTCATAGTGAGCACAACAGCCTGGTTAGGGGCCAGTTGTGCAAATCTGACCATGTTGCATTATGTTCAGATATGAACTACTTAAACCAGGCTTGTCCAACATTGGTAGTGTATTCCACAACATAGGTGTACATTGGCAAACACTAGCGATGTGCCCTAGGCCATTTCTACTGCTAGTCGGAGAGTGTGTTTGTCCTTCGACACACATTGTAAGTGGAGTTTGCCATGACATATGTCATGGTTAGTATACTGTGCCTCTGTCTACCCATGACATAACAGTGATACCCAGGGTAAACCTACCATCTCCCATCCACTCATCAAGATTCCTCTTGAGGAGAGTCGGTGAGTGACTCTCTGGCTAACCTGTACTGGGAGTTTACTCAAGAGTGGGGTGGCTTCTGTGTTATGGATCATTCAGTACAGCTTGTCCTATGTATGTCAGTGCTGGGGTTCAGGTCTCTCATGTGCATAGCTCACTGCCATTCAGATTGTACAAGGTGCAGCATGTTCATTGATTCCAGCTTGGACATGGCTTTATACATCAGGCACAGCTTGCCTCTGGGTGGGCAGTATGGCAGTGTGTGGAGCTGCAGTTTGTTTAATCAGGCAACACATGGCATCTGTTCAAGCTCTTTGATACTCCTGGTGAGGTACTTTTGGGGACTTTACAGTTGATGGAGGTGTCTGCTGAGGTACATCCCACAGGGGCTATTGTAGTCAATTGTAATGCTGATGAAGGATGACTGCAGAGCCACAATGACCTCCCCTTATGTAGATCTGACAACCTTCATAATTAGGTGGGTATATGGTATGTTTCTGTAACCACTACAGCCACATGCTTGTCCAATGCAGGATATCTATCAACTTGTGTCCCCAGGTCTCTCATTACATGTTAAGTACTTAATGGGTAAACACCTATGTGGTAATTGGTGGGCACTTACTGAATATCCACAGGGGTTGACTATACACTTTTCTGCAATTAGCTTGCTGACATGGCTATGGCACCAGTTGTCTGTTTCTATGTGGCCCTTTTGTGGGATGCTTGTGTTAGATGGAGGGTCAGATATGGTGGCCAGTTTGTAGTCCTCTGCAAACATGTTCAGACACAGTCCTTCCATGTTGGCCTGTACCTATGGGACATATATACCAAACGCGGGAGGTCCCAGGACCAAGCCTTGTGGGATGCCAGTTATATCTGGTTTGTAGTCTGACATGGCTGCAGCATGTCTGACCATGTCAGTTCTGTCCTTGGTCTGGTTTGCAACCCTCTACTGACATAGGGGTTTATATTTAAGCTGGTGAGCTTATCTATAATGAACACGTGGGGTATTGTATGGAAGACTTTGCAAGGTCCAGCTACGCTGTGTGGATCACATTGCCCTCATTAATGACCTTAATGACTGTTTCAAATGAGTCAAACATGTTTAAGGGGCAGGATCTGCACTTAAGAAAGCCACACTGGGTAGGGTCCGGTGTCAGTAGGTCCCCAATATCTTTATGTCTGCGGTACATGCTGATCCTTTCCATAGCTGTGCAGACCAAGCTTGTCAGGATTTTGGGGTGGTAGTTTGCAGTATCCATTCAGGCAACACCTTTGTTGAGAAGGACCACTGTTGTTGTACACTGCTCTTTGGGTACATATCCTGTGGTAAGGCTGACATTGAGCAGTAGTGTGATTTGGCATTCCATTCTTCTTGGAGTCCATGTTGGACTCAGCCCAGGACACCATCTCATACCATTGCTGCTGTGTGTTTTGCTTTGTAGATGCTGGCTGTTACCTCAGCATCTGCAATGTCAGGGGCCAGCAGTCTGCTCGGATAGATATTTTGCAATCTGGGGGTTGCACTGCACCTGTCAGGTTGGATGTTGGCAATATGTGTGTGTGTTTGGTATGTTGTTTGTAATATTTGAGTGATTCAGAGCATATCTGTGAATTCCCAACAAGGTTCCTACCATCAGTTAAGAAAGCCTTGTGATTATCCTTAGTGTCCTGTACAATTTGTATCTTCATAGGTTCATAGGTTCATACAAGGCTATCCACCCTAGGGCATTTATAAGCCTAGCCAGAGTGTGTGTGGCTTTCACCACCCCTTGCTATGTGAATATTATGGCCATTTATGATTTACTTTACTGTGCCTCTGTCTGGACGTGACACAGTGAAGACCCCCCAGTGTACATCTACGATCATCCATCCACTTGGCAAGATTCCTGCTGAAGAGTGTCAGTGAGAGGCTCTGCCTAACATGGAGTGGGATTCTGTTCCAGGGTGTAGGGAGCCTCTGGGTTATGTATCTGTCCCTCCAGCACATCCTATTTCATTATGTGTTGAGGTTGACATCTCTCACTCTCACAGCTCCGATGGCTTTGGGTTTTCTGGGGTGGAGCATGTCCATTACTCCTGTGTTGGACATGGCCTTGTACAACAGGCATACAACACCTCTGTGTAGGCAGTATGTGACTGCATTCAGCTGGGGTGTCTACAGCCAGGCAGCATATGACATATATTTGAGACCCTTTATCCTCATGGTGAGGTACCTTTGAGGCTTTCTAACTGCTGCAGGTGTCGGGTAAGGTACATCCCAAATGAGGCATTGTACTAGATTATGGGCCTGATTAGAGAACAGTATAGGGGCACAATGACCTCTGTTGACGTAGATGTGAATCCTTTCATGGTACGGTGTCCAATATAGACAGTCTTCCTAGCCACGTTGGCAATGTGAGTGTCACATAACAGGTTACTGTCCACTTGTGTCCCTAGGTCCCTGATTACTCCTTCCATACATAATGGTTTACCACCTATGTGGTAATTTGTGAGTACCTTGTTTGGTATTTGGTGAGACATTCATACTGTCCAGTGTCTTCAGGACAGCTGGGTGGGGTTCCTGTGTGTGAGAGTGTGGTCTGTGGCATGCTACAGACTGTACAGCAGTTTTGCCTACGGTTAGTTGCACATGGGTGGTCTCCGATGCTTCGTGCATTGCCAGTTACCTGGACACATGGGTGTCTGTGCTGAATATGGATACTCCCCCTCCTTTTATGTTTTGGTCCAGGTTTTGGGGCCATAACGCATGATATGAGGTATAACCTGGTAGTGCTGAAGTGCTGTCAGGAGGCTTGCTGCAGGTTTCTGTCACTGCACGGACATCAATGTTCTCCATACTGGGGAGGGCCTCAGGAGCATGCATATTGAGGTTTACATGTCTGGCATTGGTCAGCATTACCCTTATGTTTCTTTCCACTTATGTTTTCTAGGGTGGTGGGTTAGTCTTTTCAGCCTTGCCTACGAAAGGCTCTATGGAGGTGGCAAAAGCCTTATCCAATATCCAGACGCCCAGGGGTAACAAGTGCGAGCCATCCCTGGAACAGCAGCGTGGCTTGTCAAGCATGACATCCCAAGCAGACAGACATTGGATCCCCTTGGAATGACACCAGTAATTGTGCCACTTGTTAAAGCTGATCATTCTGTGTTTGTACTGTGGCATCATTCTTGGTGAGGGTAGGATGCTGCAAACGGTCAGTGTCATACCGGCCTGGACTACATAATCGGAGAGCTCATCTATGTCTCTTTTCATGCAGTCCGGGGAGGTACATCTGAGGTCATTCACACCAGCATGGACAATGACTGCATCATATTTCTACTTGCTTTGGGGTGACCTGCGTATTTGTGTTATGTGGCATATTGTAGCAGCCTACAGGCAGCTTACTGTACCCTTTCCCTTGTTCAGTCGGGTGAGCTGGACAGCAGTGTGTCTGACTATGGAGTCACCTATTACATCTGTATCAGGCATGTTGTTTCTCCTTCTGCCCTGTGACTGTTTGGCACACCAGCTTTGTGTACTATGTGTTGCATGTGCTATGTTTGGAGGTTGTGTTTGCTTGGGTGTCTGCTTTGGAGGCCTCTGTTGGTGTGGTGTGTTTGTAATTAGGGCCTCCGGGAATGTTTTTCTGTGTTTATGTCTTTGGTTTGCAGTTGTGATAGGTCTATATGGGACTGGGTTTGTGGTGTGTGTGGTTACCTTCTCCTCCTGACTAGTTTTGACAGTACTGAGTTGAGGGAGCTCAGCCTCCGGTTTGGATAATTGGTTGCATCTCTCACATATATTTGTATTTCTTGGGGGGAGTTCAGGGTTGTCTGTGTACTTGGGGCAGGTGTAACATTGCCTCAAGATTCACAGATTCAACCTGTTGTAGCTGGCCTTAGTAGATTGTATGTGTGGACATATTTTATTGCCATATTACTGATCAGTGATTACTTCCCTTTTTATGTTTGCTCTATCATGTAGTAGCTTCCTCATTCTCTTGCATGGTTTGGTATTGGCTGGAGTCCACCATGCCAGATGCCTGCATGTATGGCATTGTGTCTTGGTTTTATTTGGGATTGCATAATCCAAGCATTTCTGGCAGTGTTCATGGAATGCCTGTATAACAGGTTCTGAGGTGTGGCCCATATTTTGCACCTGCACAGGGCCTTTAATGGATTCCACATCAGTTTGGAGGAGTGCAACTTTTGCTTTACACATGTTTTTCACTGTGGTTTTCTGGCCAGGGACTGTGGTCAGGATGTGTATATCCAGTGTGATTACTCTATGGTCTGATCTTACCAGTGAGGGATACACTTCTCATCTTGCCATCCAGTACCCATGTTGCTGATTATCACATCCAGTATGCTTACCCCTCTTGTGGGAATGGTACGTTGTTCCTGGGCATTTTGGTTTATGGATTCTAGGAACTTTTGTCCTACAGTGTTGGAGCTAGTATAATGCTCCCAGTCTATGTCTGGGTATTTTCAGTCACACAATATAATGTGGTTTGGATGGCTTGCTATATTTATGTATTCCAACACAGGTCAGGTGCAGTTCCTGGTGTTAGGACGGTAGTCTGTAGCAGGCTATAAACTGGGAGGCAGTTTTAGCCACTGTTACTTGACCATGGCTAGTCCATGCTGCTTCTTGTTGTGGTACCAACATAGGGGTATGGTTATCCTTGACAATTATTGCTAGTCACCCTCCTTTTCTAGCTTGTTCCATGTTTTGAGGCTGTACAGCACAGTATGAGGTGTAACCTGGTAGTGTTAGGGTGCTGTTGTGAGCCTTGACCCAGTTTTCTGTTACAGGACAGATATCAACATTCTCCATACTGGGGGAGTTTAGACTGCATGCATCTTGCTGTTTAGACTTCTGGCATTGGGTAGCATTACATCTAGGTTATTATCCCTTGTGATACCTATGGAAGTGGGTTTGTGTTTTGAGCCTTACCTACTCAGGGCACACTGTGGGTAACAACAGCCTTTGCCAGTATCCATAAGGCCTGGACTGATAGGTGCACACCACCCCTAGCAGGTGGAGCATCATGTCATGCTCAGCATGTCATCCCAGGCTGGCACACATTGGATCCCCTTTGACTAACTGCAATACTTCAGCCATTTATTACAATTGATCATCTCATCGTCATATTGTGGCATCATGCTTGGTGAGGGTAGGATGTTAGTCTGGGTCATCAAGTGTGCATATACTACACGTTGTTACATTGCTTAACACATGGCATTCATGCCTCAGGTGGTGCTGCAGGGCTGCCTCTGTCGGATGCACATACTACACTCCCTGTACATGTTTGAGAGCAGGTTATGTCATTTTAGGCATCCCTGTTATTATATGAGTGGGTCAGAGAGGGGTATCATTCCCAGGGTTCCTACTGAGCCAGTGTATGTGCTATGCATTGCCTCTTTGCCAAGGCCAGGACATACTGGGCACGCCTCCTTCTGCCTACTGGGGCAGGCTAAGGTTGTTCCTCCTCCGAGTCACGCTCTGCCTGTGATGGTCTTGGCAATGGTGGGGGGCTGTTTGGCCCGGCCCTATGCTGGTCCTGCTGCAGCTGTTTTCGCAAGATCATATTATGTAGCATAGCACATACCATGACAATTTGGGTACATGTAGTTGGTGAGTACTGCAAGGCTCCACCAGATGTGTCCAGACACGGGAACCGTGACTTGAGCAGCCCAAACACACGCTCTATTACATTACGTGTTTGTGCGTGTGCCTCATTATGGCATTCCTGTTCAGGTGTGTGTGCATTTCTGGTGGGTGTCATCAGCCACGGCTCCAGTGCATAACCTGCATCCCCCACTAGGTGTCCACGTGGGGTGTCCCCATTGGCAAATGTCTGGTACAGCTGCGTCAAATGCCAGATATGGGAATCATGGTAGCTCCCAGGGCAGCCAGCACACACATTCATTATTATGCCCTGGGCATCACACACGACCTGGCAGTTGATGGAGGGGAAGCCCTTGCGGTTAATGTAGGCCCTACCCTGCTCACCGGCTGGTGCTTTGATGCATATGTGCGTGCAGTCTATTGCACCCACTACCTCAGGGTATTCCGCTATTTGCTGGAAGAGACGCATATTGCTGGCCAATACCTCACGGGCATTGGGGAAATATACATGATCACCGACATGTGCTGACATGGCATCCAGGAACTGGTGCAGTACTCTGGAGGCTGATGCCTGTGATATCCCCATCATATCACCAGTTGGTCTCTGGAAGGTACCTGTTGCTAGTATTCTTAGGTCAACACATACCTTGGTTTCCACTGGGATGGGTTCCCCTCTGTTGGTTCTGTGTGTGAGGCGTGGCCTGCACAGCTCGACAATTTGCTGCAGGAGGTCTCTGTCCACTCTATAGCGCTCTACTATCTCCAGCTCATGTAACCCGTGGTAGGTGACCCTGGGCCTGTACACTCTTCTCCGTCTCCTCACTATGGGTTGTCTGGCACCATTTGCATTGTCACCACCCTCAGCAAGTAGCCTATGTCTCCTTATGACAGCTATGGCAGCCCCTAGCATTTCTGCTCTGAGTTCAGCTTTTTTAGTTTTCACTTCTAATAGCTTACTCCTGTCTTGCAGTGTCTCTTGAGAGAAACATCCTGCACTGCTGTTTGCAGAGTTTTAAGTGCTTGGCTGAGCTACTATTCTGCCTGTGTAATTGCCTGCTTCTAATTGTTTTCACCTGCTAGCTCCAGCAGTATTCCCTGCTAGCTTCCTACTAATTATGTTGCTTCCTTTTTCCTTTCTGTTTCCTCAGGGGGGAGCAACGTGCATACCAGCAGAAACACGCTCACAGTGGCTTACACGCGCACACACAGGCTTACACGGTTCAGAATCTGCTTATTCGGGTTACAACGTGCACACACTAGCGCAAACAGTCTTACAAGTCTGTCAACAGGCTCCCACATGCTCAGTCTGCCTTACACGCGCGCACACTAGCGCAAACAGTCTTACAAGTCTGTCAACAGGCTCCCACATGCTCAGTCTGCCTTACACGCGCGCACACTGTCCTACTCGCGATTCATGGCGCAAAGATGCACACCCAGCAAGAAACTTTGGTGTAAGCAACAGTGTACACCTTCCATTTCTTGACTTTCCCATGCTTATCTTGTGGCACTCCTCTTTCCATGATCTGTGTCTGACATCTGTCATGTAACACTGACCTCCAATGAACTGCATTTCTTTCTACCATTCCCCCATGTGATGTCACCTATCTCCTACTCTATTCCTCCCCTTATGTATCTCTTACACTACTCAGAATGTGCTCATTTGCTATGTGACAGTGGAATTCAGTATCCTAACACTCATTTACATCAGATTGCCTACTAATGCTTAGTTACATGTCTTAGACTCAGCTTCCCCCCTTAGCTACCACTAAACGGTGGCCATGTTGTTTTTGGTCTGCTGGTCCCTGCATTGTAAATCCATGTATTGCATAAAACCTACATTTGTGGGTTTATAACCTTCATTTTTATGTTTTATATAGCGCAGCCCATTTGCGCAGGGCTGCGCTGCATTTAAACATCGCCGAAAAAAAAATTTAATTTCTTATATTTGCATCTTGTTACCTTGCCAATGGCCACATATTTGGCCATTGGCATGCTGCCCGACACATATGCACCCTTTATTTGGAGCTGACATGGCTCCATTGTGTTTTTTGCAGAAACGTACTCAGTTGTCAACTGAGTACATTTCTGCAGCTAAAACAGCTCTTACACGGGCTGCTTTGGGCTTCCTGGATCGCTAATCTACCTCATTTGCATGCCTTTCGGCTGCAAGTGAGGTGATTAGCATATCCACGCCCACTCCGTGTAAGAGACGTTTTAGCTGGTCTCTTACACGGGATTTAGGGCTGTTCCTGGATCGCGAAGGCTGCATGGAGTCTTACACTACTCTTAGACTCTGTGCAAGCCTTTATGAATCCTGCCCTAGGTCTAATAATTATTCAGGCCTAGGCAGTAGTATTTCTGTTTCATGTTTGTTACTACAAATCTTTTTTCATGCACTGGCAATTATTTGACTCGTGGCTTGCTGTTGGTGTTGCCTGCATTCAACTAGCTGCACTTTTATAATCAAACACATTTTTCCTCATTTTACAGCACAATATTGCTTTGGCCGGTTGTGCTTGCAATAAAAACTGTCCAGTATCTATTCCCTGTTTATCACCCAACAATGACAGGCATCTTTGAAATGCAATCTAAGCACTGTTGTAAATTTTTTTTTCTTCATTAGCTCTTGCTGTATGTTATCCTTCAGACATCATAGCATCACTATTTCCAGTATTCAAATTGCATTACCATGGTTTTCTTTTTTTCACTTTGCTTCTACCACTTATTGTGCTTCAATGTTTTCAGCTTGTACATCTTTGTTGAAGGCTTGACTGAAGTGCAGTTAGTTTACACTCTTCAGCGTTTCACAGCTGAGGCAAATGCAGTATATGCTTTTTCTCATATACTTTTTATTATCACTACAAGCATACTACCACGGTGCATTTTTTATAACACATTAAAAATTTCATTCTTTGACCAAAGTCTCATGCTCTTGGTCATCCTATACCTTGACTGGTTGTAGTCGTTTTTTCTGTATGCATGTGCATATATATGTATGTATGTATGTATGTATGTAACAATCTGTCTTTGCATTCTTGTGGTTATAATAAAATTGCCTCTACCTGTTTTACTGACAGGTTTGAAATTCAAGCATTCATGAATATCTATACCTTCTTTATATATTCTGCATATCTCATAATGCATGTCTTTTTATTTATATGCAGTGCACATTCCTGCTTTACAAGTGCACTGAAAGGTTACTAGTCTACTGTAATTCTGTTGGTTTTCTCTAAGGGGCCCCTGCTGTGTCTCAGATTGTGTGCTCATCAGTCTACTTTCCCAGTTGCTGATACAGTAATATTTCCCACAAGTATTCATGTGTGTGTCTCAATATGTGCTTTATGTCTATCTCACTCTGTTTATGTATCTATATCTATATATATATATATATATATATATAAAGGCCATTTCCCCTTTGCTTTCCCCTATTAACCTGGTGAACTTGGGCTAGGCTAATAGCCCTGGAGCATTTACAAGCCTAGCCCATAGGATTACCCTGGCATTGTGCCACCCGTCCCGAGTTCCCAGTGCTTCTGTCAAGTAGAGCCACTGGAATACTCCCCGGTATGAATTTTCTATTTCACATCCACTCGTCAAGATTTCTCTTGAAGAGGGCCAGTGAGGTGCTCTGTTTAACATGTATGGGAAGTCTATTACAGTGCATGGGCAGTCTCTGGGTTATGAACCTGTCCCTCCAGCATGTTCTGTTGATTGTGGTTATGAGGTTGGGTTCTCTGGAGCTTATGGTGTGGAAGGATTGGAATTTCTTTAGATGTAACATTTCTAACAGAGCCTGTTGGGTTAGACATGGCTTTGTAAATCAAGCATAGATTGCCTGTAAGTAGGCAATATGAGACAGAGAATAGTTTGGAGTTTTTTGAGTCTGGCCAATATAGGACAAGTATTTAAGGGCTAGGATCCTTTTTGTGATTTACTTTTGCAGCATCTCCAGTTGTTGCAGCTATCTAGTGAGGTACATGCCAAATGGGGCATTGTACTTAATGACTGGCCTAATGAGGGAAGAGTAGAGGGAAACAATCACCTCCTTCTTCCTGGATGTAAAACCCTTAGTAATGACATGTGCCACATAGAAGGACCTTCTTGACCACAGTGGCAATGTGGTGGTTAAAGGAGAGGTTTTGTATACTGACAACCCTCTCCTCTTTCCTCCCAATACTCAGACTTACGAGTGAGAAGGGAATCAATTATATATCCAAATTGGAAGCCACACACTCTCCAGGCAAGATCAGAATAGCTGGTCACGAGGAGAAGGTCAACACTTGCACCACACCACACCACATGGAACACATAGCCCTCCAGAACACACAGCAGCACTGCTTTCAGAAACGAACACAAACCACACATCCATCTTCGCGGAGGCTCTCAATAAAAATCTATCCAAACAGCAGAGACCTCCAAGGCAGAAATACACTTGATCACCACAACACAACACTAATCATGGATACATAACTCTCCTAAACAGTCTGCCAGTCAACCAAAGCCCCTAAGGCAAAACAGCATGCCCAACACACTAGTCGTAGGTGACTCGATAGTGAGCCATGTTCATAACATTGAATTTCATAACACTGAGACCAGAACAGCGATAATTCAAAACATTGAAAACCCAGAACACTGAAATCTCTGAACATTGAAAGTGTGCTTCATAACACCGAAAACTACATTTCACAAATTAATAACATCCTGGACACCTACAACACCACCTAACAAACACACTTTCTACTATGTTTCTGCATGGGGGCAAGGCCCCCTGCACCCCCTATGTGAGGGGCTCTGCCCCCACAACCCCTGTAAATTAAATATAATTAATATTAATATATATATTAATATATATATGTGTGTCTGTGTGTGGATTTATAAACACACGCACACACACCTGTCTCTGAATTTGTACATGTCTCTCTTTATGTATACAGACATGCACATGCCTATCTGTGGGGTATATTGCTGGATATATACACATATACATACATACAGTCATACAACCGGCATACAGGAGGTATTTTCACTAATGTGACAGTATAGCTGCTTCTAATAACATTGGTGTCACTGTCATTTTATTGCTAATTTTACAAATACAATTTTTTTTTTCAATTTGTCAGATGACACTGGAAAAGAGTATTAAAAGTGTGACTCATACTACAGTAACTACATACCCATACATAAAGAATGCTACAGTCTATGCTCTCTGCCCCACAAGCCAGTATATTGTGCACTGCGAAGGTTGTTAACATAATCACTACACCTCAAACACCACCCACAACTGCGCTACACAGGCGCATATATGTTGAGGTTCTCAACAAAAACAAACACAAACAAAGGAGACCTCAGAGGCAAAAACACCAGAGAAAGTACAGTTGTGTACACTTACTATAAATGTAGATGTTTGAGTATATTCACTGTTGCAGTCATCACATTTGGGCTTTTTGCTTGCATTAGCCCTCAGTAGGCCTCATAAGCAAAGTGTTGGGTCCTGTGTCAGCTGATTCTCTTCTTGTGTGACGTCAGGTCGTAATGGGTATAAAACATGCAGCCAACGCCATTACATCAGTTTTTCTTGCCCCAGATGTCAGGTGCCCCCTAATGGGAAGCAATTAAATATATATATATATATATATATATATATATATATATATATATATATATATATATATATATATATATATATATATATATATATATATATATATATATATATATATGTATATATAAAAACACACAAGGTTATACCTCCAGCAAAAAAGCAAATACACCAAAACGTTTTTAAGCATAGTAAAGGAGAGTAGAGGTATAGCCAAAAGACGTCAGGGTGCTGGAGGCAGGGTAACCAGGACTACAACAGTGAATACACTAGAACATCTACATTTATGGTAAGTGTACACAACTGTACTATGTTCTTCGTGTTTCACTGTTGCAGTCATCACCTTTGGGTCGAATCCAAATGCTAAGGATGGGAGTAGGAATTTAGATAGTATTAGGACCAGCTATAAGGCCCTGCAAGACTGCAGTGGCAAAGCCAGCTCTGGATTTAGAGAAATTGGCAAATAGTAATGCCTGGTGAAATTATGTACAGAACTCCAGGTAGCAGCTTCTAGGTTACCCTGCTAGGGATGCCTCTGATAAAGGCTGTAGAGGTAGATGCAGCCCTGCTTGAGTGGGGTCTGATCCGCTGTGGGATAGGTTTTCCATGGTGCTTATAGCATAAATGAATCCAATGGCCTATCCAATTACAAATGCTTTGCTTTGTAATAGCCTTCCCCTCTGTCCCTGCAGCAAATGCCACTATCAGTTGTTCAGATTTCCTTAGAGGTTTAGTCCTGTGCAAGTAGAATCTTAGTTGTCTGTGCACATCTAAGGAGTACAGTATCCATTCCCCTTTGTTCTGTGAATTAGGAAAGAAGGTTGGCAAATGAATGGACTGATTAAGAGCCACACTGGATACCACCTTGGGCATGAAGGAGGGATTGGTTCTGAGGGACACCCTGTCCACATGAAATATGATGGAAGGCTCCACTGCCATAAGGGCCTGTAATTCAGATACCATTCTTGCTCAAGTTATTGCTAAAAGGAAAGCTATTTTCCAAGAAAGGAATTTTAAATCTGCACTAGCAGCTGGCTTGAAAGGAGGAAGAGTGAGTTTCTCCAATACAAAGTTAAGGTCCCAGGCTGGAGTTGGAGCTCTCCTGGGTGGTCTTACAATTTTTTGCCCCTCTGAGGAAGTGCTTGAGCAGTGGATGAGAGAAGTGGGGAGTTCCTGTGTTATAATGAGCTGAAATGGCTGAGGTGTGACTTTTGATGGAGGAAAAAGAAAGGCCCTTGTGGAGCATCTCAGTTAAGTATTGTAAATTCTGAGGTAAATTGGGTGCTGCTGTGCTCATCCCTTGAGATTGGTTCCAGGCACAGAATCTTTCAAATTCTTCTGCATAAGATTTTCTAGTACTAGGCCTCCTTGCCTATAAAATCTTATCCATCATTGGTTTACTGAGGGATGGTAAAGGAGAGAATAGGTAATTAGCCAGGCTGCTAGGTTCATATTTTGAGGCTTAGGGTGCAGAATCTGGTTTTCCTGCTGAGACAACAGTGTATGGGTCTGAGGCAGGTGCCATAGGGCCAACAGTGACACACTGCACAAGAGTGGGTACCAGTGTTGGCGTGGTCAGTCTGGTGTGATCAAAATCGCCCTTGGTTTGTCCTGTTTGATCTTTAGTAGTACTTTGGAGAGGGGAGGCAAAGCAGGAAAGGCATAAACTGATAGGTTTTTCCAGCTGAAGGATAGAACATCCACTTTCCAAGCTTGTTGGTGGGTATTCCTTGTGCAAAATTTGTCCAATTCATAATTCTGGTGGGAGGCAAACAGGTATATATCTGAGCTCCCCCATTTGTTTGTCAACATGTTGAAAATCTTTGATTCCAGTTTCCACTCCTGTAGGTCCATGAGGTTTTTGCTTAGTCTGTCTGCCAGAGTATTTATTTTTCCAGGCAGGAATTCAGCTTGTATATGCACTTGGTAGCTCAAGGCTGTGTTCCACAACGCCATGGCTAGTCTGCAGAGGGGGTAAGAATGGGTACCTCCCTGCTTGTTTATGTACTACATAACAGTGGTGTTGTCCGTCTTTATCATTTATTGTCCTGGAAGAATCTGGTCCTTGAAGGGTGTGAGAGCCTTCTGTACAGCTAACATTTCTTTTGGATTGATATGTAGGTGCATTTAACTTGGGTTTCATTTGGCCTGAATGCACTTCCCTGCCAGGTGAGCCCCCCATGCATAGTCTGATGCGTCTGTTGTTAGGGTTTGGGCAGCAGGGGGTAGAGTCAATGTTTGTCCCTTGTTTTGGTGGCATGGCTCTGCCCACCAAAGGAACTCCAGGCGTAGGCAAGATTTGATAGAAATCATTGCTTCTAGATCCTGAGAATGTTGACACCATAGGCTTTTTAGATACCATTGTAGTTTCCTCATATGCAGCCTTGCATATGGAATTTGAAGAATGCAGGAGGCCATGAACCCCAAGGCTTGCAGTATTTTCCTTGCAGATAGCAGCATTTTTGTGGCCACTAGTTTGAAGTAGGTTGTCAAATTAATTTGTTTCTCTCGCGTGAGTAAAGCCATCTGTCAAGTTCTATTCAAGCTTGCTCCCAGGAATATAATTGGTTGCCAGGGTACCAGGTGTGATTTCTTTTCATTTATGGTGTACCCTAGACAAGTTAGCACCCTTTGTACAAAGTCCAGATGATTGAAAAGTATGTCCTGGCTTTCTGCCTGAATTAGACAATAGTCCAGGTATGGGTATATTTGAATATGTCTTTGCCTGCAAAATGCAATTACTGGAGCTAGGCACTTTGTGAATACCCTGGCTGCAGTACATAAGCCAAAGGGCAGTGCAGACAACTGATAGTGTGTGTAGCCTGCTTTGAAGCTTAGGTATCTTCAGCAAGATTCCCTGATTGTGATGTGCAGGTATGCTTCCTTTACATCTAGTGTTGCCAACCAGCCATCTTTCACTAGCATAGGAAGCAACCGGTCAAGAGTCAGCATCTTGAATTTAGGAATCACCAAAAAGGTGTTTAGAGTAGACATGTCCAGGATAGGATGCCATGAATTGTCATTTCTGGCTACCAGAAAAAGTCTTGAGTAGAAACCTTGTCGCTTTTCCTCTTTTGGTACCAATTGAATAGCCCCTATGCTTAAGAGGGAGAGTACTTGCTTTTGGGCCTCTGCCCACTGATTTGGGGGTAGATCTGGCCAACGGCTTGGGCTTGGTAACATGTGGAAGTGAAATATGTATCCTTGGAATACTATATTTAAAACCCATTTGTCCTGGGTAATGAGTTCTCAGTTCTTTGCATGCAGAGCAATTTTCCCCCCAAAAGGGCAGTCAGCTGAGAAGTGCTTTGAAGTTTTAAAAAGAAGTCATTGAGGCAGTTTACCATAGGGGGAGTTTTATTACTTCCAGATTTGGAAGTGGGGGACCCCCACTGCTTAGTCCTGTGTGTAGCCTGGTACTGAAGCTTGGGTGCTTTGCTGGATCTGGGTATGGACTCTGAAGTCTGGAAGAGGCAGTAAAGGACCAATCTTTAGAAGGACAATGCCTACTATGATGTTGTACTTGTAAGAAATCTTTAATAGTTTGCATAGATTTAGCTTTTTCCTCCATCGTTTTAAGAACTTCTTCTGCTTTGGTGCCAAAAAGGTGGTCAGGACTTAAGGTATTATCCAGTAATTTAGCTTAAACATGCTCTGGCAAGGACTGCTCCTTAAGCCAAGCATGCCTTCTAAGTACAGACACAGTGACAGCAGCCCTGCAAGATGCCTCTAGACAATCAAAACCACATTGCAAAGTATGTTTTCCAACTTGTTCAGCAGAATGTAATAAATCCTGTCAATCCTTATTTTCAGCACAGTCAGGGATCAACATCTTTTTCTGTTTAAGCGATCCAGTAATATGTTACTGATACCTTAACATATGAAAATGGCAGCTTAAAGCCTAATGGCCAAAGTTACAGAAGTGTACACTTTCTTACCCTCAGAGGGGGTAGGATTTTTGGCTGTAGTAGCTTTAATGCCCTTGGGTCCCTGTGAAATGGTCTCAGGATCCACAGTAGGATTTTTGAAAAGGAGCTTGTGACAGTCAGGAACCCTGTAATATCTATCAGGTTTTCTGGGAGCAGGAGGTAAAGAGTCAGGGACCAAGATAGATTCTGAAAAAGCCTCTTCAACAATGTCTATTAAAGGAGGTATGGCAAAAGGCTTGTGCTGGGGCAGTAGTAAGAAATCCATAAGCCTCTTTTTAGAATCACCGTAATCGTCACTTTCCCAAAGAAAATGCTCCCTGAGAGTATGCAAAGTTTCACCAAAATACAAACCCTCTGGGGGGAAGCAGAGGAAATAGAGTCCTCATCATCAGAATCCTCATAGGTAGATAAGGGTAATTCCTGGTCATCAGAGGAAACAGAATTTCAGAATCCTGGTCAGAAGTCTCATAAGCAAACTCAGTCCTAGGTCTCTTAGAGGGGGAAGGCTGGCTTCCCCTAATTAAAGTAATAAGGTCTTCAGACATTCCTTTAATTGTTTTTTTAGGCATAGAGGCCTGACCATGTGGTTGGGCATCAGTTTTCTATGCATGGTTCGAGTTTTAGGCCTTCAAGAAGAAGATGGCATCAGTTTAATATGCAAGTCAGTAGGCCTGAATACACCCTCAGAAGCCAGTGCCTGCACAGTGGCTGCACACCCATCCAAGGTACATACTTCCACAGGTTTCACAGTTGAAGCATCTTGTGGCATACCGGACTGTGAATGGGTCTCAGTAGAGGCCTGCGAATCTGAAGTAGTGGGTATCAGAGTCTGCGAAAGTGCCTCACTGAGTAATGGCTAACTGGCGACTGGCTTAGGATAAGCGTCGTCGTCAGCTTTGCACCTAGGTGGCCTGTCTCAGTCTTTACCTTAGCGTTTTTTTGGAATGTCGTTAATCCTGAGGCTTACCGAATACATATCAGGATAATTGAACCGAGCACCTAAATATTTAGAAGCGAAAATATACTGACGACAGATAAGGCACAAAAACGACAGCGAGGTACGTCGTGGTCAGGGCCTAGGCAAGCAATACAGTACGAATGAAAATCTTTATGAGGTATTTGCTTTCTACAATAAATGCAATTATTTACTTTTACTAACATCGGTTTAGAGCAAGAAAAAGTTTTCACAACGGGGTACTTAGCTTTTAGTTTAAGATTTTGGTTCTGAAACTCAAAAAAGAGAATTTCAGGAGTCGGCCGACCGGCACTTGCATACTGCTTCTGCTTCGGGCACCGCACAGCAAGAAAGACTGATGTAATGGCGTCGGCTGCATGTTTTATACCCCTGATGACCTGATGCCACGGAAGAAGGGACAGCAACTGACGAAGGACCCAAGACTTTGTTAATCAGGGGCAACTGAGGGCCACTGCAAGCATCTTCCTGCAAATACCAGACAGTTGAGAGGTATTCCATCAAATGCAAACTCCTATAGCTGGAGCTTCTGCTAGAAGAACTGTGGAAGGTGTAATCATTTTTTTTTCAATCTGACCCTTTTACTGCAGAACTGCATTTAATGATGCAGTAGAACTTGCTTCAGTTTTAAATATAATACTGTGATATGTATAAACTCAACAGAATACAGATTTATGATTCGCTCTTTTCTTAGTATACACAGGTAGCTATATATGGATTATGTATAAAGAAATATATAGAGACATCTGAAATTAGAAACTGAGCTTAAAAGAGTTGTATTCCTGATGCTGAAATGAAAGTGATAGTGTTACAACAGAGGGATGTTACTTTCGGCAATGACAATTTATAAATGTCTGACTATAAGGCTTAACCAGATAGCTGAGAGGTAGCCCATTAAATGTAAAATCCTATAGCTGGAACTTCTGCTAGAAGAACTGTGGAAGGTGCGATAATTTTTTTCCAGTTTGACCCTTTTACTGCAGAACTGCATTTAATTATGCAGTAGAACATGTTTCAGTTTTAAATATAATACTGTGATATGTATAAACTCAGCATAATATAGATTTATGATTCGTTCTTTTCTTAGTATACATAGGTAGCTATATATGGATTATGTGTAAAGAAATATCTATAGACATCTGAAATTAGAAACTGAGCTTAAAAGAGTCATATTCCTGATGCTGAAATGAAAGTGATAGTGTTACAACAGAGTGATGTTACTTTCGGCAATGGCAATTTATAAATGTCTGACTATAAGATTTAACCAGCAATATATTATTTTCTGTTTTTTTCTACACTGAAATATATTTAAGTGTTTCTTAAAGTACCATGGGTATAATATGGCTCGTATACATTTAACTTTATATATATATTCAGTTGCAAACACTGTGTATGAGCTTTCATTTATTGTAATGTTTATCATAATGTTTAAGATGGCCCGCCCTTTCTTTAAACAATAACACTTATCAGTTTCAAGTTTTATCAGTTTCGTTTCTCTACAGTTTCTGTTTATAGCTCTTGAGAACATGACTTTTACTTTCTAAGCCAGTATATTTTGCTAACTGAATTCATTCATGACACATTAGCAATGATTATTATATATTACGCAAATCAGTTACAAATACCGTTGCACACTTTTTAGGCTGTACGGGCACACTATCAGCAAAACCCCTTACATGCCATTGACAGGGATAATCAAAATTAGCCCGTTTTAAAGTGCCACATTGTTCAGATCACTCTAATCTGCAAAATAATGGAAATTCTAGAAAAGTTAATAGGTGCTTCTGGTAAATGTTTCCTCCTATAGTATGTGGTCAGTGAAACCTATTCATCAGGATTTAGATAAATATTTTCACTGGGAGTAAAAACCTGAAAGTTGTTATGTCTATATATTTAAAAATCTAGTGCTACTATTCTGAAAGTTGTCAGTGGTAGAAACCTACATTAGTAAATGTTTATTTTCTCCTGTTTTATATTTAATGTCATAGTCCAGCACACTCTTTCTGAATGTAGCTGTGCTTCGTGAAAAGATGTCATATTTAAACCTGTGTTTTTGTATTTTTTTCTTTTGGGTTGCAAAATAATGCTTGACATAGCAATGAAAAAAGTAACATCTTCTTAATAAAAATATCAGAATCATGACGTAGATGAGGTAGCCAGTAGTACAAATGTATATATATATATATATATATATATATATATATATATATATATATATATATATATATATGTTTATTTGCTGGCTGCATGGCACACCATGATGGAACCCTTACAGTGAACCAGGTGACTGGAGTTTGATTAGTGGATCCAGCCCTGGGTAGACAAGAACAGAGGGATACAGGAGATTGTATCAGAGTGTTTAGCTTGCCTCTTCCAGGAGGTGGGAGGGTTATAGGCTAAGACCAGGGGAAAACACTTCCAATTCTTAAGGGGAAGAGGTGAGGCTGCTTGCTGGCAATATTCTTTGCAATAATGAGTAACATTGAATGCACCGAGTACATTGCACATCCAACTTTGGCTCTGCAAACCAGATGGTTATGGGGATTGTAGTGTCAAAAGGAGAAAAACCATCAAATCACCCCTATTGGCTGTCTCAGTAGTAGTCTCTCCTAGTTGACTCTCACCATTGTGATGGGAAATTAATAGGCTAACCATCCCCAAGGTAATGATAGTCAACAGGCAGTGGGTAGAGGGGGCAAAGAGCGATTACCAAACAAAAAAAAAAAAAAGACAAAAGTAACAAAAATTATTTAAAGGGTCCATTTTGAGTTTCATGACACTCTGTTATTTTAAGCCTAAAATTGGTATTTTCCTGCAAATACCAGACAGCTGAGAGGTAGCCCATTAAATGTAAAATCCTATAGCTGGAACTTCTGCTAGAAGAACTGTGGAAGGTGTGATAATTTTTTTCCAGTTTGACCCTTTTACTGCAGAACTGCATTTAATTATGCAGTAGAACTTGTTTCAGTTTTAAATATAATACTGTGGTATGTATAAACTCAGCATAATATAGATTTATGATTCGCCCTTTTCTTAGTATACATAGGTAGCTATATATGGATTATGTGTAAAGAAATATCTATAGACATCTGAAATTAGAAATTGAGCTTAAAAGAGTTGTATTCCTGATGCTGAAATTAAAGTGATAGTGTTACAACAGAGTGATGTTACTTTCGACAATGACAATTTATAAATGTCTGACTGTAAGACTTAACCAGCTTTCTGTTTTTCTCTACACTGAATTATATTTAAGTGTTTCTTAAATTACCACGGGTATAATATTGCTTGTATACATTTAACTTTATATATATATATATATATATATATATATATATATATATATATATATATATATTCAGTTGCAAACACTGTATATGAGCTTTCATTCATTGTAATGTTTATCATAATGTTTAACATGGCCTGCCCTTTCTTTAAACAATAACAATTATCAGTTTCAAGTTTTATCAGTTTCGTTTCTCTACAGTTCCAGTTTATAGCTCTTGAGAACATGACTTTTACTTTCTAAGCCAGTATATTTTGCTAACTGAATTCATTCATGACACATTAGCAATGATTATTATATATTATGCAAATCAGTTACAAATACCGTTGCACACTTTTTAGGCTGCATGGGCACACTATCAGCAAAACCCCTTACATGCCATTGACAGGGATAATCAAAATTAGCCCGTTTTAAAGTGCCACATTGTTCAGATCACTCTAATCGGCAAAATAATGGAAATTCTAGAAAAGTTAATAGGTGCTTCTGGTAAATGTTTTCTCTTATAGTATGTGGTCAGTTAAACCTACTCATCAGGATTTAGATACATATTTTCACTGGGAGTAAAAATCTGAAAGTTGTTTTGGTTATATATTTAAAAATCCAGTGCTACTATTTTGAAAGTTGCCAGTGGTAGAAACCTACATTAGTAAATTTTTATTTTGTCACTTTTTATATTTGATGTCATAGTCCAGTTTTGGGTTGCAAAATAACACTTGACATTGCAATGCAAAAAGCCACATCTTATTAGAAATGTCAGATTCATAAGGTAGTCAGTAGTAAGTATATCTATATTGCAGTAAGGTGGGTGTGTGTGTATGTATATATATATATATATATATATATATATATATATATATATAGATATATATAGATATATATATATATATATATACATATTTAAAACCTCCAAAGTTTCAATGGTACTTTCACAGAAGTAACGAAAAACTTGACACATGGCAGAGAGTGATGGAGCCCTTACTGTGAACCAGGTTGACTGGAGTTTGGTTAGTGGATCCAGCCCTGTCCAGACAGGAAGGGAGGGATGGAGAGGATGTTAAAAGAGTGTTTATAGGTTCATACTAGGCTATCTGCCCTAGGGCATTTATAAGCCTAGCCAGAGTGTGTTTGGCTTTCGCCACCCATTTTAAATTAATTTTGCTATGCCCTTTTTCGAGGTTAGTATACTGTGTCTCTGTCTAACAGTGACACAGAAGTGATACCTGGGGTAAACCTATGATCCGCCATCCACTCATCAAGATTCCTCTTGAAGATAGTCAATGAGGTTTTCTGCCTAACCTGGACTGGAATTTTATTCTAGAGTGAAGGGAGCCTCTGGGTTATGAATCTGTCCCTCCAGCATGTCATATTTATTTCAGTGCTGAGGTTCAAGTCTCTCGAGCGCGTAGCTCGATGGGATTTGGATTTTATGAGGTGCAGCATGTCCATTAATTCCGGATTGGACATGGCTTTATACGTCAGGTACAGATCGCCTCTGAGCAGGCAGTATGCCACTGAGTAGAGCTGGAGTTTCTTTAACCGGGCAGCATATGGCATCTGTTTGAGTCCTTTGATCCTCTTGGTGAGGTACTTTTGGGGTCTTTCCAGTTGCTGCAGGTGTCTGGTAAGGTACATCCCAAAAGGGGCATTGTACTCAATTATGGGCCTGATGAGGGATGAGTAAAGAGGCACAATGACCTCCCCTGATCTAGATGTGAATCCCTTCATGATTAGGTGGGCTATATAAAATGTTTTTCTAACCACTTTGGCCACGTGGTTATCAAATGAGAGATTGCTATCAACTTGGGTCCCCAGGTCCCTAAATACTTCTTCTGTACTTAATGGATTACCACCTATGTGGTAATTTGTGGGCACTTTGTTTTTGCCAAAGGGGATAACTATACACTTTTTGGCGTTTAGCTTGAGGCCATGGCTCTGGCACCAGTTGTCTGTTTCTATGAGGCCCTTTTGGAGGATGCTTGTGTCGGCTGGAGAGTCGATTATGGTGCCCAGTTTGCAGTCATCTGTGAACCTGGTCAGCCACAGTCCTTCCGTGTTGGCCTGTACCTCCGAGAAATATATACCGAACAAGAGAGGTCCCAGGACTGAGCCTTGTGGGACGCCACTTGTAACTGGTTTGGAGTCTGACATGGCTCCAGCAATTCTAACCTTGTGGGTTCTGTCCTTGAGCCAGTATGCAACCCATCTAGTGACATAGGGGTTTAGATTTAAGCTGGTGAGCTTATCTATAATGCCCGAGTGGGGTATTGTATCGAAGGCTTTTGCGAGGTCCAGGTAGGCTGTGTGGACTACCTTCCCCTCGTCAATGGCCTTGGTGACTGTTTCAAAGAAATTGACCAGGTTTAAGAGGCAGGATCTGCCCTTAACAAGGCCAAACTGGGTAGGATCCAGTGTCTGTAGGTCCCCAATATCTTTATTTATGAGGTCCATAATCATCCTTTCCATAGCTTTGCAGACCAAGCTAGTCAGGCTTATGGGGCGATAGTTTCCAGGATCCGTTGAGGCACCACCTTTGTGGAGAGGGACCACTGTTGCTGTACGCCACTCTTTGGGTACATATCCTGTGGTAAGGCTGAGATTGAACAGTAGTTTTATGTTTGGGTTTAGCTCTTCTTGGAGTTCATGTAGGACGCAGCCCGGGACACCGTCAGGTCCCATTGATGCTGTGTTTTTTGCTTTGGAGAAGGCGGCTCTTACCTGAGCATCTGAGATGTCAGGGGGGCAGCACTCTGCTGGGATAGATATTTGCCCTTTTGGTGGTGAGTGGGGGGGAGAAGTTTGCGCTGAACCTGTCAGCTAGGATGTTGGCAATGTCTGTGGGTTCGGTGTATTTTTTGTCATTTTGGACTAATTCTGAGCATATCTGGGAATTCCCACCCAGGTTCCTAACATAACTAAAGAAAGCCTTGTGATTATCCTTAGTGTCCTGTGCAATTTTTCTCTCGAAGCTGGCCTTAGACAATTTTATGAGTGCCCGTACTTTTTTGCTAACACTGATCAGAGATGCCTTCCCTTTTTGGGATTTTGCTCTATCATGTAGTAGCTTCCTCCTTCTATTGTATAGTTTGTTTATGGCTGGGATCCACCAGACAGGACGTCTGCCTTTGGAGGATTGGGTCTTGGTTTTATTTGGGATTGCATGATCCATGCATTCCTGAAGGTGTTCATAGAATGCATTTATAAAGGATTCTGCTGTCTGGGCCGTATTTTCCACAGGCCCGGGGGCTTTGAAGGATTCTACCTCGGTTTTGAGGAGTGTGAAATTTGCTTTAGATAAGTTTTTCACTGTGGTTTTCTGGGCAGGGAGTGGGGTCGGGATGTGAATATCCAGTGAGATTAGTTTATGGTCTGATCTTACCAGTGAGGGATACACTTCTGGTCTGGAGCATAGAGTCCCCATGTTGGTGATGATCAGGTCCAGTATGTTTTCCCCTCTTGTGGGAGTGGTAACAAGTTGTTCCATAGCATTTGAGTTTATAAATTCTAGGAACCTTTGAGCTAGGGTGTTGGAGCTAGAGTAATGCTCCCAGTCTATGTTTGGGTAGTTGAAGTCACCCAATATAATGGTGTTTGGAGAGATCTTCATATTTTCCAGTGTTCTCAGGAAGGCCGAGTGGGGTTCCTGGGTTTGGGAGGGTGGTCTGTAGCAGGCTATAAACTGGAAGGCAGTTTTACCCACTGTTAGTTGCACATGGATAGTCTCTGATGCTTCGTGCTGTGCCACCAACCTGGAGGTGTGGGTATCTTTGACGAATATTGATACTCCCCTCCTTTTCTGGTTCGGTCCAAGTTTTGGGGCCGAAAAGCATGGTATGAGGTATAACCTGGTAGTGCTGGGGTGCTCTCGGGAGCCTTGAACCAGGTTTCTGTTACTGCACAGATATCGATGTTCTCCATGCTAAGGAGAGTTTCGAGTGTATGCATCTTGAGGTTTAGACTTCTGGCATTGAGTAGCATTACTCTTAGTTTCTTATCCCTTGTGATACCTATGGAGGTGGGTTTGTCTTTTGCACCTTGCCTAAAAAAGACACTATGGGGGTAGCAAGAGCCTTTGCCAATATCCGAAAGCCCAGGGGTGACAGGTGCAAGCCGTCCCTAGTGAAGCATCATGGCTTGTCGAGCATGTCATCCAAGGCTGACAGGCATTGGATCCCCTTTGAATGACACCAATACTTAAGCCAATTGTTGAAATTAATCATCTTGTCTTCATATTGTGGCATCATTCTTGGTGAGGGTAAGATGCTACTCAAGGTCAGGGTCATACCGGCCTGGGCTACATGCTCAGAGAGCTCCTCTATGTCTCTTTTCATGTAGTTCAGGGAGGTACATCTCAGGTCATTCACACCAGCATGGACAATGACGGAGTCATATTTGTACTTGCCTTGGAGTGACCTGAGTGCTTGTGTTATGTGGTGGATCCTAGCACCCGAAAGGCAGCTCACCATGACCTTCTACTTGTTCAGCCTGGTGAGCGGGACGTCAGTGTGCCTGACGATAGAGTCACCTATTACAAGTGTATCAGGTGTGTTGTTTAGCCTCAAGGGCTGTGACTGTTCGGCACACTGGCTTTGTGAGCTATGTGTTGCACGTGTTTTGTTTTGGGGTAGCGGTTGCTTGAGTGTCTGCTTTGGAGGTCTCTGCTGCTTAGGCAGATTTTTATTTGGAGCCTCAGAGTATGTTTTTGTGTGTTTATGTGTTTGGTTTGCTGTCGTATGTGGTAGGTCTATGTGGTAGGTCTATGTGAGACTGGAACTGTAGGGAGTGTGGTTTCCTTCTCCTCCTGACTGGTTACTCCAGTACTGAGTTGAGAGAGCTTAGCCTCCAGTTTGGCTATATGGTTGCATCTCTCACATGTGTTGGAATTTGTTGGGAGGAGGAGAGGGTTGTCTGTGTACATGAGGCAGTTGTAACATTGCCTCAAGATTCCCAGATTCACCAGCTGGACTGGAGAGGAGATTGACAACTGACCTCTGGACATGCTAGAATAGAATTGGGAATTCCTTTATAATTGAAAAAAGGGCCAGTGGTGAACAAGGTACTCAAGGGGAGTTTGTGAGGGTGTAGTGCTTTTAAATTTTTAGTGCTGACTTATATAATTGCTTTAGTGAGCAAGTGCCAGGTAACTTAAATGCAAAAATGACAAACAGTAACTTTCTTTCAAGTGAAACAAGGAAATAAGTACAGTAAGCAATGCAGATATCACTAGAGATCCACAGAAGCGCTGAAAAGCCGCGTTTTAGGTGGAATTAGCATTTCAGGGAAATAACAAGCAAACAAGCATACAAACAAAGCTAGATTCTGCAGGCCTGGGTCTATTCTATGCTACAGCAAACAAGGTGTACCAATTTCAGTAAGAAACAGTTCAAATATGCAGGCACTATAAGCCTTTAACCAGAAATTCCCAGCTCAGAGGGGCAGAGTCCAGCCTCTCCTCCCACAAGAGTGCAGACCACGAACCTTCTTAATGTAAAATAACGGGCCTGAAGCCCAAGTGCTTAAACCAGAACTAATACACTTTTAGAATAACAGACACTGAGCCCTCAATCAGCAGTTCCCAACTTGCCTCTTCCAGGAAGTGAAAGGGTAACAGGCTAAGACCAAGAAAACACTTCCCATTCTTAAGAGTCAGAGGTGAGGCTGCTTGCTGGCAATGTCTTTTGTGATAGTGAGTAACATCCAATGCACAGAGTGCATTGCACATACAACTTTGGCTCTGCAAGCCAGACATTCATGGGGATTGTAGTGCCAAAAGAAGAAAATCCCTAAAAATCACCCCTATTGGCTGTCTCAGTGATAGTCTCTCCTTGGTGACTCTCACCATTGTGATGGGAAATTAATAGGCTGACCATCCCTGAAGTATTGATGGCCAACAGGCAGTGGGTAGAGGTGGCAAATAGCAATTACCAAACCAAAAAAAAAAGATAAAAGTAACAAAAAAAAAGCCTTATGTCTAGTTCAATAATTTTTTTAAACTATTCCATTTACATCTTGCCATAACTGAAGATTATGCTAATTTTCAAGCTGTATCAAGGAGCAAGTTTGTAATAGTAACTGTACTTCTGGAATAAAACATTAATTTAGATTAATTAACAAGTTATCAGACACTGGGGGAAAACAGTTTATTTAATCTGTGGGAAGAAATGTATAAAACAGAGAAGTGAGTTGTTAATACTGAGTTTAACTTGACTCTAAAGATAATCACACCTGCGCTGGAGACTTGAAAGTGTGAGCAGTAAAGTACAACTATTTTAATTATGTAGAACGTCTGAGATTGCAGTGTCTCAGGGAGTTCTTATTCTGAAGTACAGCAACCTTGGAGTTAATGCACATAGGTATGGAGACTGCAGGGGAAAAATCCCCCCACAAAAGCTGTTCAGAAGTGTTGCACTGAATTATAAGTTTTACTGTTATGGACAGAAGTTGCAGTTTACTGTTTATACTTTAACAGGCTCATGGGCATTTACTAAACTTATGGCTAAAGAAACCATCAAGAAGCTCAGCAGTATCACCCAATATTGGTAGGAGATTCATGCTAGCCCCTGTTAAGTACATTTCCCCCACTTATTCCAGGGAAAAATTTGCCATCACACATCTATTCATCTAGACTACAGGTTGCCAGGGAACTATTCTACTTTATGGGGAGCCCATTCCAGAAGCATAGAATAGATTGGATTATGTGTCTGTCACACTAACTGCTAATTTTGATGTGCATAGGACTGCATACTGAGTTCTGGTGAACTTGTACAATCTAAAAAACACAGGTGAGTTTCATATTATAGCAGTACTTTTATTATAGTCAATATATTAAAAAAACATAGCTGGCCTACATTAAGCTTCTAAGTGGTCTATGCCTCAGATACTTGGGACAACAGCTTCTTAAGTTGAACTCATCTGTCAGTGGCTTAGTACTGCATTTCAAACCTCCTAATTATATACTTGCAAAGGTCCCCTATTCAGCTATCTGTGAATTGTTAGTTGCTAGTTAGCCAAAAAGTTGTAACTCAGTGGACATCCTTTGCCAAAGTACAACACCTAGTTTCTGAATTTGGCCCCCTGCAGTTGTAGGTTTCACATTAAAATATGTCTCCTTACAACCTGATTGCTGTTTTCTGAAATCTCTATCTTCCCTTGCCCTGGATGAAGCAAAATTATTTTGGCTCATTCTTCCACTTATATTACATTACTTATATTATATTCCATGAAAACATGACTCAAAACATGTAGTTTATATGGATATTTTTATGCACTGTTAGACAAGGTTAGTCTAGCCTTAGTCCAACTAAAACATGTAGGACAAATAAAGCAAATAACACAGAACTCATATGTGGCTACCAGGGACTAATACCAAACTTCTATCATATGACAAGAACAATACCTATGAGCCTCATTCCAGATCATGTGATACACACATCCTGTAATGCAATTTGCAATGTCTAGAATGACAGTAGGGTCAAAACATAAAACTTGGAAAAAATGGATGCTAATACTTTTGTCAGTTCTTTAGAGAGGTTCAATAAACTACAAAACACCCCAATATGAATAAGTGGAATAGACACAGTAAAACCAAAAAAATGCACCAAGGCTAGCAGAGATATACAGAGACAATTTTGCTTGAGTCATTTACAATAATCTCTTTATATTACAGTTGTTTTTATACCTAAACTTGAGAGAATCTCCTATTGTCCTTATCAGGTCTGAATTACCCTCTAATATATTCCAAATCTTCCTAATAATGCAACATATATCTTTATTATCAATGGTCATATCTAAACAACACACTGTAGTGTTTTCTGAAGTCTTTTCGCTATTTTTAACAGTCATAGATTTAACCAAAATTTGTTGAAAATCAGTACTCCTCTTTGTTTTAATCTCCTTGGCTGTTTTTAATAAGACATCCCTCTTATAACCTCTTTCTATAAACATAGATGTAATAAATGCTACTTCTTCATCAAACCTGATATCACTAATCATCATTCTCGAGGCCCTAATAAATTGACCTCTAGCTATGTTCTTTTTAATGAAATATGGATGGTTACTATCAAAGTGGTGGTATCTGTTGGTAAATGTATCTTTTCTGTGAATTTCACTGTCAAATTTACATTCAGTTCATTCTAAATAATACGTACATCCAAGAAATTCACAGTGGTGCCCATGTCACCTAAGGTAAATCTCAAAAAATCTGACTCCTCATTTAAAGTAGACTTAGAATTTAGAAGAGATTTAACATTTTCTCTGTCACCCTCTATAATAAAAAACAAATTGTTTACAAATCTATTATAAAATACAATATTAAGAATATCTGTAAAAGGGGTCAAAATAGATTGTTCCCACCAGGCCAGCACTATATTAGCAAATGCTGGTGTGGTGGCCGACCCCATTGCCACCCCTCTTATCTGTTTATAGATGTTCTTATCAAACAAAAAAAATTGTTATTCAACACCATACCGATAAGACTACAATATAAACAAACTTCATTATTAGTAAAATGTTCTATCTTCGTCAAATAATTCCTAACATAAGCTACTCCTACTTCATGGGGTATACATGTAAAAAGTTTTTATTACTGTGAAAAGAATATTCTTCATTAAACCTTCTAAACTTTCCCAAAAAGTCCCAGGAGTCTTTAATGTAAGAATTCATCCTTTGAACGACTGGATTTAGTATGGTATCTAAAAACAGGGAAAGCCCTTCTCTAGTATAATTAGGGGTTGAAACTATCAGCCGAACAGGTGGGTTGGTGCAGTCTTTATGAATCTTGGGTATCCCACAACTGGATGATCTACCTTCATAAAATTATATAAATCCAAATTTATCAAACCTTTCATCAAAAATTCATATAACAGCCAATGTACTTGGTTAAAACTAGTTTGTACTTCTTGTGTTGAAAGTAATACATACTCATAAATTAGCTGGAATAAATTATTCCATTAATATTAAATATTTTTAAAAGAGAAAAGATTGAAGGTACATAAATTGTTTATGGCTAATTGATTTTTCAGATATGTGTTTTAATAATGTCTGATTTTGATTTATGTAATTTGTTTTACTAAATTGATTGAAATAAATGTTTTTACTTAATTGGCTATAATTATATTATTAAGCGTGTCTTCCTATTGGAGGGTTAAAATACAAAATGGGTTAAATGCAAAAAAAAGTTTATTCTGAAGAAGTCTGTGGTAGATGAAAGTGAAGAAAAATGTTTTTACGCTAATATTACTTGTCTCCATATAACATTGCTAGCCTTGGTGAATTCTTTAGAGAGATTCTTGCAATGATGAGGTTATGCTAGCAGATCCTATGTATATAACTGATTCCGAACACACTCTCTTTGTAGTTTTTGATTCAGAGTCTTTGCCAGCAAATGAATGATTAAGTCTTGTTTTTTCTGCTCTGAGATGTTAAGCAACCTTCTTTATGACACAGCAGCTCATCTGAGATGTTTGCAGTCAAATCTTAGCCAAGATTAGCTATTTATTACCTGAGAAAATTACACTGTATTGTAACCATTTAAAAAGAATCAGAGAATATAGAACTGGGCAGAAAAAAATACCAAAGTAGTCTGTGACCTGTGTTAACAAAGTCCAATTTGGTATCTAATGTATAGACTTTCTATGCGACATGTGAGAGTACATTCTCAAAATTATTTTCAGAAAAAAATGCTTATGATTTGTCTCTATTCTCCCTTATTTAGTCAGTATTACATGGTAATAATTCTCTGAGACAGTGACTGCAGCAGGTGTGACAATACTGACACATTGGCTCATCTGTTCTATGTTTAACAAGCAAACCTGATCCTAATAAATTGTTTGGGAGATTATACTGCAGCAAGTTTTTGACATAATTAAAATATAATTGTGAGCATTCAGAGATCAAAAGAAACAATAAGCCACAGACTACAAATGAATCACTTGGTAGTATAACTCTTAGCACTTTGGCCCTTAGATTTCCACTGCAGTCAAGATTTTGGAGATATATATATATATATATATATATATATATATATATATATATATATATATATGTAAAAGAAGCACTGCAAAAAATCTGATCTGTCCCAGGGAAATTTGCTTTCCATAATCCATGGAAAGGAGGCTTTATTTCCACAGGCCTCTAATAAATATAAACCTAAGTTCATAGCACCTTAGCATAAATGCAATACATTTTTTTCAGTGTGTCAGCCAGCATGATACTAGCCATTTTAACAGATCCCTGTCAATAAATTAATCATTTCATAATCAATAAAAATAATGCAGTTAACTAAAGAATGTACCGGTGAGGTTCAGATGATGAAAAAAAACAAGGTGGGGAGAATGGGAGAATGCTACTGCCAACTGACTCCCCATGGGATCTCTGGGAGAAGGGGGTGGCTCTATCTTGTCACTTGGGTGACACCTATAGAGAACATTGGGTATTACACCTGTGGAGCATGTGCCTCCTAACTGTACACTGTCCCTGGCTGGTGAAGTCAACATATGGATACACGCTTCCTGCAACAAGCAGCACTCTTGCTATAGGGGAAATAAATGGTCTGATTAGGTACACTGGACAAAAATGAATAGACCATAGAACTCTCACCACATCTAGGAATGATAGACTGTCAAGGTGGAATGAATGGGCCACTTGGAATTAAAAAATATTAATGGTGCCAGCAGGCAGGCCCAGTGCAGGAGGACCAAAAAAAAAAAAAAAAAAAAAGAAATGTACTGGTGAGAATTACTTCATGCTAAACTGAGAGATCCCATCTAATCACTGCATGTTGCTGTTCAATTCATGTCATGCACTTGCTTCTTGGAGGAGGAATAGTAAGCTACACCTCGAAGGGGAAACATTCATAATTTGAAAGAATTATGTAGTTCTTTCACAAAATTTGATGTTGTAGGAATTCCATTCCATAACAAATAAAAAGATGTAGCACTTTGGACTTGCAAAATTAAAATGAGAAAATGTATGGCAGAGGAGAAATTCTTTACACTTCAGCATTGAAAAAAATAAGCTTGGATGTTTAATCCAATGAACGTATTACAAATTTACTGCAGCATTCTGGAAAAAATAAATAATCCAGTTTCAATGCAAAATGTCTTCTCTGGTATAAATCTATGGCACAACAAACTTTAAATGTCATTTAAATATTTTCGCATATGGCACCACCCATGATAGTTACCATAGGGTTAGATGGTGTACAGATCTACATTACCATAAGGTTAGATGGTGCACACATCTACATTGCCATAGGGTTAGATGGTGTACAGATCTATATTACCATAAGGTTAGATGGTGCACACATCTACATTGCCATAGGGTTAGATGGTGTACTCATCTACATCTTCTGATAGTCTTTACTTGATTCTGTACCACTGATGACTACTCTTTAATCTTTGTCACTTTTTCAGTGACTAAGGCAAATTACTTTATCATAATCTGAAATGCTTCTATTTGAACATGTAGTTCCTGAAGAAAAAGGTATAAAATAAATCAAGTGTAGCAATTAGTACTTGGTAAATTTCTACACATTTCATATAACTTTCCTTGTTAATCCTGGTGAAATGAAAAATGATCAGTTCTTAACATAGGCATACTGTTTTGATCCAGCATAGATACAAGTACTTACCTCCATCAAAAATGGTGTGTAATGTGACTGGTAATTTATCTACTTCTACAGTCTATGATTCTATGTTCCTGAGGAAGAAAATCTGGAGGTTACCAAAATGTTAATGAAAACACACGTTTTAAAAAAAAATATATAACAGCAATCTCTCTGTACCTATAACCTGAACTATATTTTAGAGGTACCATAACTCATTTTCTCACCTCTTAATTCAGTGAGATTAATTGAGCTAATATATGTTTCACAGGGAATAAATATATCCAGTGGAAGTAATACTGAAAAGTATAATTTCAGAAATGCAAGCTCTGATGGGTAAATGTATTATTTTTCTCTGGATAGGCTCATGAAGAAGGGGGATCTATTTATCACTCAGAGCTATATTACAGCTTTAACACATGGGGGATTTAGTGCACCTACCATTATGCAAAGTCTGCCAAGGAAGAGTACCCATTAAGATGTCTGTAGAGAAAATGTTAAGTGACTACTGAGCTCTGGCAGAATTTCCTGAAGATGACAAAAAAAAAAAAGAAAGAAGAAAAACAGAACAATCACTTTACTTTTTATATCAATATAAGGTTGGCATAATTTTGAAGTAGCTTCTCTTCATTTGTTAGCAAGCAGCAATACTTATTTTATAAAGTCCAGCAATCTTTTTCTCATTCACATTTAATAGTAATTTACAAGGGTAATAACACGGTTTTAGTTTGATGAGCTTATAATTTGGGTATGAACGCCCCAGCAATTCAAACACGTTACAAAACTCATCAGATTCAGAATAAATGCACTAATAATTTTTTTTTTATTATCAAAAGCAAAAACTTTTGGTTATTGACATGTTTTGTAAATATTGTATATGGTTACTTTGTTATATAATTTTATATTTTAAAAGAAAAATGTTCATGATGTTCAAACGCTATTCTATGTTTTTGAGAATAAGAACAAAACACTTATTAAGTAAACAATTATTAATAAATAACTATAATAAGTCACAACCAATGTACTATTCTCACATATATAACTATCCATACTTTATCAAGGTTAAACACACACTAATTACATTTAAATAATAAAATCATATCACATGAATATTTCAAATGAAATATTTTAAATTCACATGTTCACTTATGAGTTAAATGAAATGATCTTTATTGTTCCATTGTTAAAAAGCAAACCTCTGTATCTACTTAATTGCAATTCTAAATATGCTCATACATTTTATAAAACTTATAATTCTAACTCATCAACTTAGTTATCATAAAATATGTAAATAACCAGCCAGATGCAATAAAGCCTAAACTTACTGTTTCCACTGTGTGCGGGTTGTGACACGATGCGCACACAGTAGCACAGTGTTTTGAACTCACAGCCACACAAACAATGTAAATACTGTGGCATGTAAATTACAACATAAGCAGTTGAATTGTATGCTGATCAACCAATCCAAGATGGAGGTGCTACTCAACAAGCTATAAAGCAACCATAGACACTCAGTGCTGGCTTTTTGTGTGAATTCCAAAAACTATTGGCATACAACTACTGAAAGGAGTCTACACAAAAACAATGTTAGGGGCTGTTGTTGCTTTAATTCATGTGTGTGTGCAATAGACTGATGTCTATGCTGCTGCTGCTAATAGGCCAATGCCATGAAGGAGAAGAGTTTTCAGACCCCAGGTAACATCACAATCTACATGACGTGTATTTGTAGAGAGCTACAGGGTGGATAGAGACACACTACAGGAACTCTGCAACCTCTGTTGTCCTCAGCTCAGAGCCAGGGTAAACCAAGGGGAGCCCATCCCAGTGGAGATAAAGATATGTGTAGCACTTAGAATTGTAGCTACATGTACCTTTCAGAGACCAACAGGGGACATGCTGGGGGTATCACAGGCATCAGCATCCAGGACCCTCCATCAATTCTTGTATGCTATGCTCCAACATGCTAGTGACCACATATATTTTCCCTGTAAACCTGAGGATAGGGACATAAATATGCAGGAGTTCTAACTTGTAGTACACTACCCTGAAGTACTAGGTGCACAGATTGCACACATGTTGAAATTAAGGCACCACCTATGGAAAAGGGAAGGATCTACATTAATAAAATGGCTTCCACTCTATTAATAGCCAAGTTGTGTGGAATGCCAAGGGAATCATCTTGAATGCGTGTGCTGGCAACCTAGGCAGTTACCATGACTCACATATCTGGCACACCTCCCAACTGTATCAAATGTTGACTAGTGGGTATATCCCACAGGGTCATTAGCTGGGGGTTCAGGTTATGCATTGGAACCGTGGCTGATGACACCCATCAGAAATGCACACACACCTGCTGAAGAATGACATAATGAGGCACATGCTCAAACCAGAAATATCATAGAGCATGTGTTTGGGCTGTTGAAGTCACGGTTCCAGTGCCTAGATACATATGGGGGGGGGGGTTCTACAGTACAATCCATGGACATGTACTGAAATATTCAGAGTATGTGCCTTGCTACATAACATCATCCTGAGAAAACAGTTTCAGCAGGCTCAACAAGGAGGAAGGAGCACACACCCCAACACCAATGCCAAGGTCACCACAACCACACACAGATGAGGAGTCAGAGGGGGAAGCAGCAGCTGCTGTGGTTGTAGGCACATATAGGCATGCTCAATATGCCTTCACATTGGTTAAGAGACAATGTAGCACACTCTCTCACCACCTAAGGGCCTACAACCTTCCTCCTATGCACATACATGTAGTAACATGGATGCCAGGTGACTGTCACAACATTTACCTCCCCACGTATTGGCTGTTTACTGCTTGCATCAGACAGAGTCAGCCCTGAACTAAAACTGCTGCAACTGGTGGATTTACAAGGTAAGTGCTGAACCTGGAGTGTACTGTGTAATAAATAACATGAATGACAAAAATGACTGTTCCCAGATAAAAAATAAAAAGGTAGCATTTCAGTATCACCCACTGGAGAAACATAAGACAGTCTAGAGATATGAAATATGAACAACAGGATGGATGCAAAAAAAGGAGAGCAACAAAAGCAAAATATCATTGTTTGTACCAAAACAGAAATGCAGCTTTGCTCCCACACCCCCAAAAGAACAGGCAAATTACACATTTTGCTAACAAACCATCTCTGAAATGCTAAAAGTGTTATCAAATGAACTGCACTTGAAACATGTGTACAGATTAAACACAGAACATTCCATGTTAAGGTACTGGTAATTATGGATGCCTGTAAAATGCCCTGGCAAACATGCCCATACCATCAGTACTCTTCTAACTAATGCATAGAGATAAAGGTGTAAAAGCATTTGCTAATCAATATATATATATATATATATATATATATATATATATATAACTATTAAACAGATTTTTCATAGTTACATTACAGCATATGCAGTATATAGTTGACAAAATGCAAGCATACCTTCTCAAGATCAGTAATCTTCTGTGCAGATATATCCCAAAGTGACAGCCTCTTTTCTGTATTCTCCACATAAACAAGTCTCCTCACCTTCAGTTTACCTAGCTACACAGTTGCCTTTTTATGGTGCTGATTCAGGGCTGTCAGCACGGTGAAGATGCAAATGAGGTGTGAACTCATTAGAACTGCTGAGTTCCAAATACTTGGCTCCATGTACCAGATGTAAACATAGTGCAGGCACTCTCAGTGTTTGCTTTGAATGGATTGCAACTGTGAATAATTACTGGTAAGGAGAAGGAAAATACAACAGCAATGCAGACTGCCCTACATCCAGTGGGAATGTCAAGTTAGACTTACAAAGTGTTAGATGTAATTTTATCAAGGTTGGAAATGTAAGTAAGCAGCACACAGTTCATAGGTTCTGTTCATTAACATCCAGCCCTCCCTTCATTTGTTGGAACTTCATATTATATTATTGCCATTTAATATCCACACACATTTTATGGACAATGATATAGAATGGCTTACAGACTGCATGTCTCAGATAATTGGTCAGATAAGAGAAGAATGAGCAACAATCACAGAGAGGTAAGACAGAACTGCATATTTGCAAACAATACTCATAACTGGTTGTGTGATCATTTAGTGCACTAC
The DNA here is from genome assembly GCF_019279795.1 of Protopterus annectens. NCBI lineage: Eukaryota > Metazoa > Chordata > Ceratodontiformes > Protopteridae > Protopterus > Protopterus annectens. The sequence goes on from NC_056734.1 coordinate 419,757,878, forward strand.
ATCCAAAAATAATAACTGTACAAATAATAGTTGTATGGTTTCGTATTACTGTAGATGATGTTGCAGTTGCTTGTATGCAGAATAATTTAAGTTCCTTGCTGCAAAGGTGTTGTGTGACAAAGAAAGATAAGGTACCCTTACTATGTTGTGAGGGTCCAGTGGAGTGAGAGTTCAAATCTAGACCTATGTAGAAATATCTCATGTGTACTAACATTTTGTAGTGTGGATGTTATAGATTGCTTTTCCTCACTTCAACTACGTTTCCCTTTTTTCTTTCTCTTTTTATTTGATTTATATATTTATTTTGGGGGTGCCAGGGTTTGCATGATGCACCACTTAGTACAAACATGGGAAACAGCGAAAATGAATGTCAGGCTTGGCTGTGCTCAGCTCATTTGCGAGAAGTGTGACAGTGAGTAAACTGGACTGTGACTCACCCACTAAGCAGACAGAATACTTGTAAAACACCTGCAAAAACAAAAACAATTAATTGTTGCAATTTCTTTCTTCCATTGTGCAACTGTGCTTAGAGGCACTGAGCAGCAGTTAACACAGAGACCTTAAGAATGATTAAGAATTTAGAAATGTCATGCAACTAGTCCTGTGGCAGCAGGTGTAAGTGTAGGGTTGGAGTACAGATGGTCCTGGATTCTAGTACAGGGTGTGCAACTTATTTTTACTGTTTTAACAGTGCAGTGTATAACAATGAACTGAAAAATAGACAAGTGTTACTTCAACATTCTTGTGGTAACAGCTGTAAATGTAGGATTGCCATACAGATGGTCCTGGGATCTAATACAAGATATTCCATACCCTTTTACTGTTGTTCCACTTCCCATTATTTTCACTCTCACTTATAATACTTTAGATAGCGGAGCTGATATGAATTATATGTATGAGGGCAGAGACACCATTATTATGTCTTCAGATGTATGACTGAGGGTATACTGTCTGCTATAGTTATGCAAGTATAATTCTGCTATCTGTATTGCATGGGCTTCAAAATTACATGCAAGACACATACACAACTGGAACTATATCCAATAACCTTGCCTGGTCACACACATACATGTAGAACAGCTCAAACTGTCACCTGTATTTATGTATGATTCCAGACTATGTCTGAGCAGCTGCACTCCGCTCAACATCGCACAAAAGAGGTTGGCATAGTTGCTAAGGTTTGCACACTACCAGTAAATGTGATAACTGGAATTGGTGGGAAAGCATCAGTTTCCATTGCTCCAGTTTGACTGGTAGACTTGCATGGCATTAGAGAGGAAGGTTCCAAGTTTAGGGCACAGAGGTTGGGTGTCCAGAAGTCCAGGATATTTATTGGACTTCTGGTAAATTGCCACAGCCAAAGGCTTCTGCAGGGGGAGTATTCTAGCTCACAGTACAAGTCTGAGGTGTGGAATAGTGTGGCCCAGGCTGTTTCCAGTGCCACTGGTGTCCCACACACTGGAGAGCAGTGTTGGCATCATTTTAATGACCTACACAGGCTAAATAAGGATACTCTCAACTGTTGGTTGAATGAGTTTGAGACTGTGGACATCCCATCGCTGTATAAGTATGACAATAAGAGAGTACTTGTAAGACTTAGAAAGCTAAATATGGGCAACACTGGTATGCATAATACTCTTCTGTTCCTTTCTGTTTTTTCCCCAGCTCCCACTGAATGTGAGTTCAATTGGCAGGCTCATGTTGCTCTACTGGAGAAACTGAGGGAAGCAAGTGGTATGTATGCAGCAGAAGAGAAGTGTTATTGTAGCTTTAAAAGTTAAAGATAGCTTTTTTGGTCTTTTATAGAGTTGTATCAAAGTAAGCATACATATCTCAACTGTAAATGCAAGTATACATGCATTAGTCTGTAGTAAAAACCAGTTGTATGAGTCCAATATTAGACTGTAGTCAGAAGTTGTGGGTTCAAATGCCACAATTCACAACTGTACAATCCTGTTATTTCTTCAATAATATTTACATTAAACTAAAACATCTATATCAGTTGCACAAATGCCCTGCTGTAGACTGTAATCTGTATAACTGGAACACGCTTATGTGCCATATATGCACATTTCAAGGATTACTTTCGGCAATCTGTAGTATAGTGTGTATCTGTTAGGATATATATACTTAAATGTAATACTTCAGATAAAAGAGTTCTATAATTCTATTAATGCATTGTATGTCACATATGATGGCACTAAGTTTATCTTTTTTCTCTCTCACCCTAACCCTTCTCTCTCATTTTTTATTTTCTATTATGTGTCACAAAAATGCCTCCATGTCATCCATGTGTACCACATTACTAAATGCTACACAGCACAGTCAGGATGGCCAGCCCCAGCAGATCAACCTGACTCTGCTCCACAGGTTCTAGCACAGATGCCCACCATGTCTGGCAGCCAACCTGGCAGCACTGCCTCTCCTGCCTCTGCACTACCTGTGTTCCTCAGGCAGTACTGCCCTGGAAGCTGGTGCAGTAGTACCCTCCGGGAGCAGTGGCAGAGGTGGTAATTTCATCAACCCCCAGGGTTGGTGTGTAGGGTCATGCACCACACTGTTGATGTATGCCTAAACCAGATAGAGAGGGTGCTCTCCCTCATGGTCTGTATGAAGCAAAGTCATCAAGCACTCCAGCCACCAGCAGAGTAAGGGAACAGTGATGATAGTCCAGTGGGTGAGGACTCGATTATCACTGTCTCCAAGCTTTATGGGCATGAGCCTGGGTTATCCCCTCTCTCCCTCACCCCAATCATGGTGTTCCCCAACCTTTTGTGCCCCTCACTGTCCCTGTCTCTTGTCTTGTTTGTTTGCATTTTCTTCCTTACCTACCCAACTTACCTGACCCAGACATACCTATGTCTCTTACCCAGCAGTCCTCTCTTACTGAATTAAAATGGGTACATGTCCCACAAAAAAAGATCCCCCTCCTGCCCATACCTCAATTATTTTCCCTTTGTTCTTCCCCCTGGTTGCTCCCCATTTCACCACTTTCATATCTACCCCATTTTAAAACTTATAATCTGGTCAAAAAATAGAATCACATACAATACACATAAGTAGCAGAAAAAACAATGGATCCCTTCACTTTTAGGCATCTATGTTTGCACAGAATTTTGCATGACACAGCAATGCCAAGACGCGGTGACCTACAGTGCTGTGGTTATCTCCGCCCAATCTTGCTTAACCCCGCTGAGCTATGCCAACATACAGCAACACATGTACTATAAAGAATTAATGCCATTTCATTATCACTGTTTATTTAAAAGCATTTAAAAGTATTAGATACACCTGGATTCAAATCCAGTATCATCTGGGCTCAAAATGAAATGTGTTAATGCATTTATACCTGCTGCCACAGAGGAAGCAGATGCGTTTCACAGACTCAATACTAACAGACTTTAGCAATGCAGCTCACATTTGTGTACCGCTTAACTATGAGCACACAGGAAACATGAATGGAAATGTGTATCTTGCATTTTCAAACACTTTGATAACTGTCGTTCAAACCCACTGCTATGGAAAAGTAAATATTATAATGTACTACTGTCCATTTTGTGTCTATGACATGAAATTACATGTGGAAACATAATAAACTGAAGGCCCTATCTCACAATATGTCACATATTTACAATACAGCTACATGTTGCTCCCACAGCACTGCAGCCCTAGTGTCTCAATACTTTTTTTCACACAAATGTCACCTACGCTACAGAAATTAATATACAATCTTATGTGATATGCAATGTGCATCACTCTGTTAACATGCAGAACTAGAAATATTGACCCATAAGCCTAAAAAATCTTTTCTGCAAGGCTAGGGTTGGAATCAGCATGGACCTTATCCACAAGGACATAAGTGACCCTCAACACACTTGACCCAACTCATTTTGGTATTGTCAAGGGTAGATCTTGCTTATTAAACCTAATGGACTTTTTTGATACTGACAACAAAGAACTGGATGAGGGATAACAGGACATACTGCCTATGTTGAGTTATCCAAGGCCTTTGACACTATCATCCATTGAGATATCATAGAAAATTTACCATCTGGGGATTAACCCATAAATTACTAAGTGGATAACCAAATGGCTCACTGACAGAACACATACTGTCAAAGTTTGGGACTGCGCCTCCATCACTAGACCACTTACCAATGGAATGCCACAAGGATCTGTGCTGGGCCCTCAACTGTTTGGAAACTATTTCTCTGAAGTCCAGGCAAAGGTGGATGGTCTGTGGCTTACCAAGTCTGCAGATGACTGTCAACTGGACACAGTCATATATAGTCCCCCAACTTTGTTAACATATTACAGAAGGGGATGACACAGACAAATGATTGATGCCAAACTCACAGACTGATACTTAAAGCAAAAAATGCCTCATTGTTTCCTTAGGCAATGAAGTACCCCTGCTAATTATAATATAAATAGCACCCCTCCAAGCTCAAACACAGTGTTGCAAGACTTGGGGACACATTGACAGCAATCTACACCTAAATCTCTATGTGTCCATAGTGGTGAGACCCACATTCTATATTGTGCACCTCATAAATAAGGCCATTACAATCCAAGATCAGGGAGGTCTTAGCTCTGCTGTACTCTATCCTTATCAGACCACTAATTAAGTACAATGCTCCCTTCTGCCTGTATTTCACTGGACACCTGCAGCAACTGGAGAAAACATGGAGGTTTGCGACTGGGAGAATCCAGGGCCCCCAAAACATGACATACATGGAAAGACTGAAAGACCTGTTACTGTATTCATTACTGTGCAGGCTGCTGAGAGGTGACCTATGCCTGGCCTACACAGCAGTGTCAGACCCTGCCCTACTGGAAATGCTGTACATCTGCAAATCAAATGAACAAGAATAAACTTGCTCCAGATATCTCAACCTAGCCTGTGATATAAACAGAACATGCTGGGAGACATACATCTTAGTGATTGCCACTCCTCTGTAACAGGCTCCCAGTGCATGTGAAGCAGTGCTCTTCAAGGACCCTATTCAAGCGCAACCTTGACAACTGGATGGATGATTGTAAATTCTCCCCTGCAGTTGCACCTATGTTCCTCATGAACAGGGCCAGTCGGTGCTGATCAAAAAATCGCTCTGCTAGCAATGACCATGTAACTATGCTCAATAAGGGTACTTGTGTTTTTACATGATTAGGCTAGTAACCTCCTATGAACCTACAAAGCTATAAACCTATGCAGGCCTCCCAACATCTTCTCTCCAACATGCCCTGCTGATGTCATCCACTGTAAGTTGACCTGTAGTCTTGTAAAAGTCAGACTTGTGCCATGGTGCTTGTACAAAGTACTGCGTTCTGTAGTCTGTCTACTTATATAGGTAGAGGTTTTGTTCTCACTCATACTTCTCAATCTCTCAGATCAAGAAAGCTGGACAAAGCCACAAATAATGGGAGAAACAAAGGCCTAAAAACAGGGACAGTTTTTAATTACTGCTCTTACAAACTCAGAAAGTTGACAGAATAACAGGTTTTATATTAGCATGAATTTTCTGAAGGATATGAAGTCTGAAACGTAGGTGTCTGCCACTATTTTCTGACTTCAGTCCTTAATGATTTGCCAGTGATTTGTCAGAAAACCATAATTTTGTGAGAAACAGACTAAAAATGTGAGGTAAAAATCTGGAAAATCTGGACAGTTCAGAGGCATGTTCTCACTGCAGTCAGCTGTGTATGTGTGTGTGTGTGTGTGTGTGTGTGTGTGTGTGTGTGTGTGTGTGTGTGTGTATGTGTGTGTTTCTAGCCAGAATCTTATGGATTGACAGTATTTGATACTTGCACATGCCTGCACATCCATTTCATGCAGACCAACCAACATTTTCTCTCCAACATGCCCTGCTGATGTCATCCACTACTGATCTGCAGTCTTGTAAAAGTCAGATGTGTGCCATGGCACTTGTGTAAAGCACTGAGTTCTGTACTCTGTGTACTTAGAAAGTTAGGGGTTATGTTCTCATTGCAGTCAAGTGTATTGTGTGTGTGTGTGTGTGTGTGTGTGTGTGTGTGTGTGTGTGTGTGTGTGTGTGTGTGTGTGTGTGTGCATGTGTACGTGTATGCATGCATTTCCTGACATTACAGAGAGCTTTTGACATCAGCATGTAGGACACTGTTATTGCTATATTCTCCTTACCAGCTATGTCTGATTTGTGGATGTGCACTATTCCCACTAGGGAAGGGACAGAGACTGGCCTGGAGGCCAGGCAGAAATCACTTCATTCTAGATGATGCAGATTACAGTAACATGGATTTCAGACTATCCACATTCATCATGGCATGGTTTCTATGCTCTGTGTTTTCTTGATGAGTAACGCATGTGGTCTCTCCAGCTGCTGCATGTGTCAGGTGAGGTGCATGAAAAAGAAAGCATTAGACTCTATATTAGTGTTCTGATGAGGTTCAAGTACAGTGCTGTACTATAATCCTTAGATCTGAATATGATAGTGTGACATATGATGCATACAACATAAGTTTTCAATACCAGTGAGGACACTTAGTGGTTGAAGCTCAGGTTGCTATCTACATGTGCTCCCAGTGCTTGCATCACTGGGTTTCAGCATAGCAGGGCTGTTGTCAATGCTGTAATTAGCAGGGAAGTCCACTTTGCAGAAGGATAAGATAAAGATACATGTTTGCATTTATTTGTAGACTGTGTGGCTTTGTCACCAATCATTTGTCTGTGCTGACCCCTCCTTTAGTATATTATCATCATGGGTGAAGCCAATGATTGCACCCAGTAAGCAAGAATCAGCAAATGCAGTAAGCCAAAGGCTGTATACTTTAACCTGAACTGTCAAGAAATAGATTCCAATCAGTAAAGGGCCAAGCACAGATCCCTGGGGTACACCAATATTGCACAGTAGAAAGCACTCTGCACGTATGACCATGCAAGGCTGAACCAAATCCTGAAGTGAACATGAATAGCCAGCATGTGGGAAAAAAGCATAAAAAAAAAGTTAGGATCAAGCCAAAAGGCTAAACCCTTTTATTGTCCATACCGGTTTCAGCCTTCTGAAGGCTTTGCAGCCGAAACTGGTATGTACAATAAAAGGGTTTAGCCTTTTGGCTTAATCCAAACGTTTTTTTTTTTTTTTGTGCCTTTTCCCACATGCTGGCTATTCGTGTTCAGTACACCAATACTGACAACCCTCCTAGTACAGGTTGATTCACCAACTTTCACAGTATGTGTTCTATCAGTAAGTCAATTGTTTACCCATCTAGTAATGTGATGTTTAATCCCCAGCTGGGGGAGTTTCTCAATGATCCCTGCATTGGGGACAGTGTTCAAACCCTAGGCCAGTTGAGGATAGTCAGTATGCACTGTCTTACCTTCGTCCAGGCTTATCACACAGAATCTATGGGCTGTGACAACATCACAGATTGCCTATCACATGACTAATCACATACACCTTCCCAACATAGTTGAATAGACATTTCAACACATCCTCCACATAGACTATGTTGCTGTAGAAGGGTGTTTTCAACATGCATCCTTGTGAGTTGGGGGGCAGCCAGTGCATGCATGTATAGACACATCCTGACTCTCGTCATCTGTGAGGTAGATCAACATGTCATCATGGACATTTTCTAAATGGACACATTATACCCTGGCTGTGTGCAACAGACCTGCGTCTGTTGTTAATGCTACATGTCTTTTACAACTGTTAGATGTCCTAGAAGAGGTTATCAAGGGCATGCATGATGAAAACACTATCAGCTTTTTGAACTTGACAAGCACAAGGCATCTGACACAAATCCATACTGAGGTTTCACTCAGCACTGTCAGATGTGGCCATATACACCTATGTCACCAAGTGGGTAGACCAGTGTGTCCCATACATGGCATCTAAATATGTTGACATGTGTGAAGTGACTTATATCACAGGTCCAGTGATCAGGTCCGTACATCAGGGCTGTTTGATAGGCCCTTTCCTGTCCATTATTTATAGGTTCATAGGTTCATACTAGGCTATCTGCCCTAGGGCATTTATAAGCCTAGCCAGAGTGTGTTTGGCTTTTGCCACCCATTTTAAATGAATTTTGCTATGCCCTTTTTCGAGGTTAGTATACTGTGCCTCTGTCTAACAGTGACACAGAAGTGATACCCGGGGTAAACCTACTATCTCCCATCCACTCATCAGGATTCCTCTTGAAGAGAGTCAATGAGGGACTCTGCCTAACCTGGACTGGGATTTTATTCCAGAGTGAAGGGAGCCTCTGGGTTATGAATCTGTCCCTCCAGCATGTCCTATTTATTTCAGTGCTGAGGTTCAAGTCTCTTGAGCGCGTAGCTCAATGGGATTTGGATTTTATGAGGTGCAGCATGTCCATTAATTCCGGGTTGGACATGGCTTTATACGTCAGGCACAGATCGCCTCTGAGCAGGCGGTATGCCACTGAGTAGAGCTGGAGTTTCTTTAACCGGGCAGCATATGGCATCTGTTTGAGATCCTTTGATCCTCTTGGTGAGGTACTCTTGGGGTCTTTCCAGTTGCTGCAGGTGTCTGGTAAGGTACATCCCAAAAGGGGCATTGTACTGAATTATGGGCCTAATGAGGGATGAGTAAAGAGGCACGATGACCTCCCCTGATCTAGATGTGAATCCCTTCATGATTAGATGGGCTATATAAAATGTTTTTCTAACCACTTTGGCCACGTGGTTGTCAAATGAGAGATTGCTATCAACTTGGGTCCCCAGGTCCCTAATTACTTCTTCCGTACTTAATGGATTACCACCTATGTGGTAATTTGTGGGCACTTTGTTTTTGCCAAAGGGGATGACTATATACTTTTTGGCGTTTAGCTTGAGGCCATGGCTCTTGCACCAGTTGTCTGTTTCTATGAGGCTCATTTGTAGGATGCTTGTGTCGGCTGGAGAGTCAATTATGGTGCCCAGTTTGCAGTCATCTGCGAACTTGGTCAGCCACAGTCCTTCCGTGTTAGCCTGTACCTCCGAAATATATATCGAACAAGAGAGGTCCCAGGACTGAGCCTTGTGAGATGCCACTTGTAACTGGTTTGGAGTCTGACATGGCTCCAGCAATTCTAACCATGTGGGTTCTGTCCTTGAGCCAGTTTGCAACCCATCTAGTGACATAGGGGTTTATATTTAAGCTGGTGAGCTTATCTATAATGCCCGAGTGGGGTATTGTATCAAAGGCTTTTGCAAGGTCCGGGTAGGCCGTGTAGACCACCTTCCCCTCATCAATGGCCTTGGTGACTGTTTCAAAGAAATCAACCAGGTTTAAGAGGCAGGATCTGCCCTTAACAAAGCCGAACTGGGTAGGATCCAGTGTCTGTAGGTCCCCAATATCTTTATTTCTGAGGTCCATGATGATCCTTTCCATAGCTTTGCAGACCAAGCTAGTCAGGCTTATGGGGTGATAGTTTCCTGGATCCGTTGAGGCACTACCTTTGTGGAGAGGGACCACTGTTGCTGTACGCCACTCTTTGGGTACATATCCTGTAGTAAGGCTGAGATTGAACAGTAGTTTTATGTTTGGGTTTAGTTCTTCTTGGAGTTCATGTAGGATGCAGCCCGGGACACCTTCTGGTCCCATTAATGCTGTGTTTTTTGCTTTGGAGAGGGCGGCTCTTACCTGAGCATCTGAGATGTCAGGGGGGCAGCACTCTGCTGGGATAGATATTTGCCCTTTTGGTGGGGAAGAGGGGGAGAAATTTGTGCTGTACCGGTCAGCTAGGATGTTGGCAATGTCTGTGGGTTTGGTTATTTTTTGTCATTTTTGACTAATTCTGAGCATATCTGGGAATTCCCACCCAGGTTCCTAACATAACTAAAGAAAGCCTTGTGATTATCCTTAGTGTCCTGTGCAATTTGTCTCTTGAAGCTGGCCTTAGACGATTTTATGAGTGCCCATAGTTTTTTGCTAATACTGATCAGAGATGCCTTCCCTTTTTGGGATTTTGCTCTATCATGTTGTAGCTTCCTCCTTCTATTGTATAGTTTGTTTATGGCTGGGGTCCACCAGACAGGACGCCTAACTTTGGAGGATTGGGTCTTGGTTTTATTTGGGATTGCATGATCCATGCATTCCTGAAGGTGTTCATAGAATGCGTTTATAAAGGATTCTGTGGTCTGGGCTGTATTTTCCACAGGCCTGGGGGCTTTGAAGGATTCCACCTCGGTTTTGAGGAGTGTGAAATTTGCTTTAGAGAAGTTTTTCACTGTGGTTTTCTGGGCAGGGGCTGGGGTCGGGATGTGAATATCTAGTGAGATTAGTTTATGGTCTGATCTTATCAGTGAAGGATACACTTCTGGTCTGGAGTATAGAGTCCCCATGTTGGTGATGATCAGGTCCAGTATGTTTTCCCCTCTTGTGGGAGTGGCAACAAGTTGTTCCATAGCATTTGAGTTTATAAATCCTAGGAACCTTCAGGCTAGGGTGTTGGAGCTAGAGTAATGCTCCCAGTCTATGTTAGGGTAGTTGAAGTCGCCAAATATAATGGTGTTTGGAGAGACCTTCATATTTTCCAGTGTTCTCAGGAAGGCCGAGTGGGGTTCCTGGGTTTGGGAGGGTGGTCTGTAGCAGGCTATAAACTGGAAGGCAGTTTTACTCACTGTTAGTTGCACATGGATAGTCTCTGATGCTTTGTGCTGTGCCACCAACCTGGAGGTGTGGGTATCTTTGACGAATATTGATACTCCCCCTCCTTTTGTGGTTCAGTCCAAGTTTTGGGGCCGAAAAACATGGTATGAGGTATAACCTGGTAGTGCTGGGGTGCTCTCGGGAGCCTTGAACCAGGTTTCTGTTACTGCACAGATATCGATGTTCTCCATGCTAAGGAGAGTTTCGAGTGCATGCATCTTGAGGTTTAGACTTCTGGCGTTGAGTAGCATTACTCTTAGTTTCTTATCCCATGTGATACCTATGGAGGTGGGTTTGTCTTTTGAGCCTTGCCTAAAAATGGCACTATGGGGGTGGCAAGAGCCTTTGCCAATATCTGAAAGCCCAGGGGTGACAGGTGCAAGCCGTTCCTAGCAAAGCATCGTAGCTTGTCGAGCATGTCATCCCAGGCAGACAGGCATTGGATCCCCTTTGAATGACACCAATACTTAAGCCAATTGTTAAAATTGTTCACCTTGACTTCATATTGTGGCATCATTCTTGGTGAGGGTAAGATGCTACTCAAGGTCAGGGTCATACCGGCCTGGGCTACATGCTCAGAGAGCTCCTCTATGTTTCTTTTCATGCAGTCCAGGGAGGTACATCTCAGGTCATTCACACCAGCATGGACAATGACTGAGTCATATTTGTACTTGCCTTGGAGTGACCTGAGTGCTTGTGTTATGTGGCGGATCCTAGCGCCCGACAGGCAGCTCACCGTGACCTTCTCCTTGTTCAGCCTGGTGAGCGGGACATCAGTATGCCTGACGATAGAGTCACCTATTACAAGTGTATCAGGTGTGTTGTTTAGCCTTAAGGGCTGTGACTGTTCGGCACATTGGCTTTGTGAGCTATGTGTTGCATGTGTTTTGTTTTGGGGTAGCGGTTGCTTGGGTGTCTGCTTTGGAGGTCTCTGCTGCTTAGGCAGATTTTTATTTAGAGCCTCCAAGTATGTTTTTGTGTGTTTATGTGTTTGGTTTGCTGTCGTGGTAGGTCTATGTGAGACTGGAATTGTAGTGAGTGTGGTTTCCTTCTCCTCCTGACTGGTTATGCCAGTACTGAGTTGAGAGAGCTTATCCTCCATTTTGGCTATATGGTTGCATCTCTCACATGTGTTGGAATTTGTTGGGAGGAGGAGAGGGTTGTCTGTGTACATGAGACAGTTGTAACATTGCCTCAAGATTCCCAGATTCACCAGCTGGACCGGAGAGGAGATTGCTAACTGACCTTTGGACATCCTAGAATAGTATTGGGAATTCCTTTATAATTGAAAAAAAGGGCCAATGGGGAACAAAGTACTGAAGGGGAGTTTGTGAGCATGTAGTGCTTTTACTTTTTTAGTGCTGACTTATATAATTGCTTTAGTGAGCAAGTGCCAGGCTTTAGAGTGGGAATAGTGTGTTTATTATGATAACTAGATCAGTTCTAAGGGAAAAAGTGAAGAGCAGACTTTGTGGAGCTGAGAATGGTTTAAACCCAATTAAGCGGTGCTGCCCAATGCTGCACTATGCGCAAAATCGCACAAAGCCACGCTAAAGCAGGTTTTATACAGGGGGACTTGAAAGAGCTAGAAATTGGCCCAAAACAGCCAATAGACTACCAGATTCTTGTGCTGGGAACACTCCTCCAGGGATAGATAGGCTGCCCCAAGCTCACCACTGTCACTGGTGAACAAAGAAGCCTCCTTTTATCCAAGAAAGGAAATGGGCAACACAGAACTTTCCAAAAGTCCAGAATACAGCAAAGCCTGTATTTGGACTACATTAGGTCAGGAAAGATGGGAAACAAGGACATTTTTTTTTCTTTTTTTCAACAAACAGCAGGAAAATGCAATAAATATGTAACACAGGCTAGTGCACTTGAGTGTGTAGCCTCAACAGGTAAATGCAACAAACGGCAAACTTTAAAAGTGCAGGTGCAAAAACAACTTTAAACAGTTTAAAACAGTTCAAGAAGCAGAAATACTTGCAATTTAGCTAGATTGGACAGTCGCCCAGGTAGTAGCAGGAAAACAAACACTTTTATCAGGTTAGCAGTCACTCTTTTAGCCTCTCTGCTGCTAGCACCACTCTGCAGGACCACAAGGAACTTGGCTGAGTAGTAACAAGCACAAAAACCTTGCCAAAGTGGGTTTTATACAGGGGGACTTGAAAGAGCTAGAAATTGGCCCAAAACGGCTAATAGACTACCAGATTCTGGTGCTGGGAACACTCCTCCTGGGATAGATAGGCTGCTCCAAGCTCCCCACTGCCACTGGTGAACAAAGAAGCCTCCCTTTATCCAAGAAAGGAAATGGGCAACACAGGAACTTTCCAAAAGTCCAGAATACAGCAAAGCCTGTATTTGCACTACTCTAGGTCAGGAAAGATGGGAAACAAGGACATATTTTTTTCTTTTTTGCAACAAACAGCAGAAAAATGCAATAAATATGTAGCACAGGCTTGCGCACTTGAGTGTGTAGCCTCAACAGGTAAATGCAACAAACAGGACAAACTTTAAATTACAAGCGCAAATGCGCGCTAAAGCTGGCTTTAAAGCTGGGGGTTAGAAAGAGATAGGAAATGGCCGAAAATGGCCAATAAGCTACAGGTCACTGGGCTGGAACCACTCCTCAAGGGACAGACAGGCTGCTCAGAGATCCCCACTCTCACTGGTGAACAAAGAAGTTTCCTCCTATCCAAATAAGGATATGGGCAACAAAGGAACTATGACACAGCCCAGAGATCAGCAATACCCGAAGACTGGACTATTCTAGTTCAGTAAAGGTGGGAAACAATGATTTTTTTTTTTTTACAAAGTAGCAGAAATTAGGTACAGAAACACAGTAAATGCTTTAATTCGGCTAGCGCACTTGAGTGTGTAGCCTACCAGTTAAGCTAAGCAAAAACAAACTCTAAAAGTGCAAAAAAACTCAGAAATACAGGCAGGAATGCAATAAAACAAATTTGCAGAGCTTATTTAGTTAAAGAAACAGAGAAGTCTATATATACAGAAAAGCAACTAAAACACACAAACACTTCAGATGCAGTGCAACCTAGAGCACTTGAGTTGTAGCAATATTAAGGCAATTACAGTTATAATACATGCTCTGAAATATACTCTATATTTCCAAAATGTTTGAGAAGCACAGTCAGAACACAAGGAAGTTCAGGCAAACAAAAACAAATAATATTTTTTTTTTCCTTTGAAAGGGAAAAAGGAGAAACAGAAGGCCTTATCAAATGTTCTCTCTGTACTAGGTAGAATGAGCTAATAACACTAGACTGGGAGGAGTGTCAAAGATCAGATTTAGAGTAGGGGTGGGCAACTGCAAAGCCACCAAGTATAAGTGCAAGACACCAACTGAGCGGGAGGGTGGGGACTAATAGCCTACAGCCAGTAGCACTAGCGAAAGCCACAAACAGATAAAGATTTGTAAAGATACAGAATGCTTTTAACTGCAGACAAGTCAGTTACTTGTGCAGATCAGTTAATAGCAATAAAATACACTTGAACACTAAAAAGCAGACAATAAAAGTGCTATATATTAATTGTTAAAAACAATAATCTGTATAAATAATCGAAAAAAAAACAGGATACTTGTATATCTCAGCTAACAGCTGCGGTCAACAACTCTTATCCACTCTGCTCAGTGTGTATAGACAGAAACCCTATCAAAGTTAGGGCTTAAATACCAGAAGAACAACTTTTTTTTTTACAAGAACTCAAAAGAACCAGCCCCACTCAGCAGACTATTAACACAATATAGTCAAGTTAAAGAGAGGCTTCAGATAGAAACAATAGCCTACAGCCAGTAGCACTAGAGACCGTCACAAACCGATAAAGATTTGTAACGATACAGAATGCTTTTAACTGCAGACAAATCAGTTACTTGTGCAGATTAGTTAATAGCAATAAAATACACTCGAAGACTAAAAAGCAGACAATAAAAGTGCTATATATTAATTGTTAAAAACAATAATCTGTATAAATAATAAAAAAAAAAAGGATACTTATATATCTCAGCTAACAGCTGCAGTCAACAACTCTTATCCACTCTGCTCAGTGTGTATCTAGACATCACAGATGACACACACATCCTGTGTTCAATACAGCAGCCTGAAGGACTAGAGATTGTGAGCAATCACTGTCTCCAACTGTGATATTAGTATAATACAGACAGTATCAGTACATACCAAAAATTGCTGCCACAACCATGACAACACCTGCAATGACAAGGAAGCATGGAGGGATTTGTTAAGTCAGGAAAACAAACACACAACCCAAGTATAATGTAGACCTCACACCCTATAATCAGACCAATAGGTATTTGACCTGTGTCCTTGGGTAGATGATAAGTGGAATGTCCAGCATGTAGTCACAGTGCTGCGTACTCCTTTGTATGTAACACAACAATTAAGTATGTGAAGTACATCCACATCAGAGGCCATAATAACTCCATAGTTTACAGTCTTCAAAATACTGATAACTGAGTAAAATGCACCCTTCTTCATGTACCTCCCTACACATATTCCACTGATGCGTAACTGAAGCATACCACTTTTGTCACAGTGAGCTATCACACAGCTTATTGGCTATACCTAGGTATTTTTTTTGTGCCATAAGCATTACTGTCTGATGGTACTGAACCTCCATCAAGTTGTTACACCAGATGCATGTGTGCTGCCTGTTCTGGTGATGCACACAGTACATGCATAGGTGTTTGACAACATTAATGGCATGGGTGACATTCGTGTCAGTGTGGATTGTGCCAAATATATTTGCCATGCACACCAGCCAACTAGCCTGTATTGGTCATTATGTCACATACAGGTATAGCAGTGTCCCTCCTAATACTGCCAGCAGATGTTATGGTGCCAGAACAGTGTGCATGATTACCCTCATAGAGTGTGGATATATCATAATAGTTGTACAAGTGTGTTTGTGTAGAATCATCTCTTGTTGTTGTGTCTTTCGGCTTATCCCGGTTAAGGGTCGCCACAGCAGAACTCCGGTCCGCTAATGTTTGGTAGCGGATTTTTATGTGCCGAGTTACCAGCCCTGATGCACAACCTTCAACGAAGGCACACCCATTCACGCATGCCTCCACACAGAATACGCTCTAGCTGAGAATCAAACACGACAACGTCTTGTTGTGAGGTGACAACGCTACCGCAGCACCACTACCGCGGGTCACTCTAAATCACATATGTTTTGTTAGAGGCATGGGATTACTGGTGATATTATTCTGATATTGTCTATGATTGTGCATGCTTCTTTGAATATTGTCCATGAGCCTTTACCTGTGTCCCACTTGCTGGAGACCTCTGCTGAGATTACACTCACATTCAGCCAAATCAGTCTGCACAGCTTCACAATATGCATCCTGCTCCAATTGTACATAACATCCCTGAAAGATGCCCTATGCATTATTCATGTAAGGATGCTTATCTTACACAGACATCATCCCCACTGATATGTTACCTTGTGTGACAGTCACATAATACACATTTTCACTGTGCAGTCCCTACTGTACTAGATTGATATGTGATTGGTGTTGCTGCTACAACCATCTTGCATTGACATACCCTCATCTGCTGTACATTAGGCTGTTTCACCTGTTCTCTTTCCTTGTGTACATTTCTACAATTCAACTGTGTGTCCCTATTCAATACACATACTTAGTGTTTATTTTACATGGACATCATTTAATTTCAGATCATTTTCACAAATGTAGTACAGAATGCCAGGAATGGGATTTCACAATAATCTACACTGTAGATACACTGTCCTGTACTGTGTTTGGACCATATACTTAACAATCATACCTCTCAACTGTCCAGATTTCATAGAATGTCAAGATTTTTGCCTTTATATCTTTTGGTGTGTTCCTTATCAAATTTGTGGTTTTCTGATATATCACTAGAATGATTTCAGGACTGATGTGACTCAGTAATTACATACATTTGAGTTTAGACTTTAAATCCTTCAGAACATGTATCTTAACACAACCCCCTGGTTATTCTAATACAGTTCTAAAGAGAAAACATGTCAAATATGTCCCTATTTCTGGGTCATTGTCCCCCCATTATGTTGGCCTTTGATCAGATGTCTTGCACTAAGAGATTGAGAGCTATCAGTTAAGCCCTGGTTATTATTGTGGCATTTTGTGCAAAACGGCAGACTTTCAGTGCTCTGATTTAAACAGGATTGCTATCTGTGTTTGCTTACACCATTTCCTGTCCGGCAACACAGTTGCCAGCCACAAAACCTCTCTTATTTACTTTTAAATACAGTGCGCAGCACGAATATGCAATGAGTGCTGCTGCTCACCGCACATCACTGTACACACATGTAAACTCTGTGTATACTTTGCGCGAAGCCTACACAGAGTTTACTGGATCCCAGGGATCATGTAATCACACATGCAAAAATAGTGCATGTGTATGAAAATAAATTCATCTTGACAAACTACAGCAAGAACACAATAAATATAGCCATGGGAAATTACATCCATATAAAGATTAAAAATTAACATTTAAAAGATGGTGAAAGAGAGAGAAAGTGAAATAAATGAATAAAAAGAAAATATATAGGATAGATACATTCACATTCATGTTTGGTTAGTAACCATTTAAAAAATTTGAGACCATCGTTGCCATGTCCTGAGATGTGGAGACAAGAATGTCTGAAAATCAGTTGGAGGTGTGATGGGGAAGAAAGAGGCAACTGGGAACATATTTTCTGTAAGTGTAATGAGTTGGCATGGTTTAAAGATTCCCTGCAGACTGCTCTGTCAGAGATGCTGGGTGAGCAAATTGGTGTAAATAAGGAAATTATTATTTTGTGCTGTGATATAGAATTGAAATTGCCTAGCCATAATAAGGTTTTGCTGAGTCTAATTATGGTGGCTACCAAAAAAGCAATTTCTAGAAAATGGAAAGCAAAGTCTAAATCAACCTTACTAGAAGTAGTGAATATTGTAAAATTGCAATAAAGACTGGAACTGGGATCTTTAGAAAAGGGTAGGTGCAAATTACGCAGGAAATAAATGGGAATTGTGGAACAGTGCATGCAGAGGAAGAACGAGGTTAAAAAGAAGGCAGGATTTGAATGAGCTTTGTAATGTTTGACTGACAGTAACTAGACAGATTATAATTGATGTATAATATTTGTAACTACAATTATATCAATATGTTTGAGATGCATAATGTTTGCAACTAACATTATGTCAATATGGTTTGTTTTCATTTATATAGATGTATGATTGTCTATGTCATTTCTGATAATTTAATAAAGATGTTTCTCGTTTAAAAAAAAGAATGGCTAAAAAACTGACTTGTATATAATAATTCTGAGATTTCCATTTCTCAGAATATTGCCTTTTCTCCAAGGTATGGCGATCTCAGAATTGCTACATATAAATGTATGTATGTATGTATGTATGTATGATGGGTTTTGGGGACTTTGCCCCTAAACTGGGAGTATAGGGGGCTTGCCCATGCAAACACAAGTCTAAAGGTGATGAATGATTCTAAAGATATATGCTCTCCTTCTGAATTTTCAATCTTTTTTTCAGTGTCTTGGGATTCAGCAAAGTGAGTCTCAAGATTTCAGTAGGGAGTCATTCTGTTCAATATTAATTCTTCATGTTAAGAAGAGTTAAGGTATAGTTGAGCCTGTCTTTGTGAAAATACCTCTCCCTCTACATTAGTTTTTAATTAGAAGTTAATCTGGCTTTTGATTACTCTGTTACTTCCCACTCCACTGATCATCTGTGAAGCTTTCAGGTTGATATCACAGAGATTACTAACATAAAAAATCGTTGACCCTGAGAAGAAAGAGTATATTGCTTCCAGAAGCCATTAAAACATCTGCTCTCATGAAGAATAGTAGACAGGTTTTTCCATATCTGGAACTACATCTGGGCTCTTCAGTCCAGTAGGATAATCCATTCAGAACTAGGTCATTTCCCTGAGACTTCTTATATAGTCTGTTGAATAGGATAATCCAGTCAGAGCTAGATCATTTCCCTGAGATTTTTATATAGTCTGCTGAATAGGATAATCCATTTGGAACTAGATAATTTCCCTGAGACTTATTATATAGTCTATTGAATAGGACAATCCATTTAGAACCAGATCATTTCCCTGAGACCTCTTATATAGTCTGTTGAATATTACTAACAAGACCAGACGTTATAGATTTTGATACATCTCCAGCATGCTGGTAAAACAATGAAAGTATAGTGCAGTTTATCTAGGGACAGAAAATGACTGCTTAATACTTTTCATCTAAAATACTTATATTCAGGTAGAATTTCAAGGCTCAAGGAGAAGTGTATGGCAACATAGAGCCCGATGCTTCTCTCTTATGAGGGGGTTCCCCTAATATTTTACCCCACAAGTCCCAGAATGTATTTTGTTTGCAGGACAGCAGCTGTAATAAATACCTATAGGCTTCAGAATGTAGTTGTTTTGATCAAATACTTAAGCAATAACCAATGACATTGGTGTGGTATATTAAGATTTATCCATGGTTGGTGTGGTTTAATCATGAGGGTGAAGCTCGAGTGAATAAATAAAGCCAGCCATGAGTAAATTTTAATATACCGCACCACGGAGTTGGTTATTGCTATTATACAATGACATTATTTAAGAAAAAAAAACACTTACATGCTGTCCTTTTTTTAAAGCTGTCTCACTATGTTAAACTCATTTAACATAGCGAAACAGTTTTTAAAAAGCAACGGAGATCTTGCTTTCTCCGTTGCTTTTTTCTAAACTGTCTCGCTATGTTAAATGGGTTTAACATAGCCAGACATCTTTAAAAAAGCAATGGATATTCTCTGTTGCTTTTCATCTTTAAAAAGCAATGGATATTCTCTGTTGCTTTTTTTAAAGCTGTCTCGCTATGCTAAACTCATTTAACATAGCGAAACAGTTTTTAAAAAGCAACAGAGATCTTGCTTTCTCCATTGCTTTTGCCCACAGCTCTGATGTACTGCCTAGGCATGCGCATGTGCAGTACATCAGAACTGCTGCAGAATACCAGACAGCTGCGGAAGGGCAGCAAGGAGGCATTATATATTTTTTTTCTTAAATAATGTCATTGTATAATAGCAATAACCCACTTCTAGGTGTGGGTAATGCTGGATTCGCCCTCGTGACCAAACCACACCAACCGTGGGTAAATCCAGCATTACCCACACCCAGACGTGGGTTATTGCTATAATATATTACTTAACAATTGTAAATTTGAAGGTTTTGTATGGAACAGTAGAATTAAACCATGCCATAAGCAGAACTACTCTTACATTTTCTGAAAGTAGCTAACACTACAAATGAAGAACGTTTGATGGCAAACCAGATTAACTCTTTTATTGTTATCATTTACCTAGTTTGATAAATACAATTAACATAAATGTTAAAATATGTGGGCTTAAGAGTTTAGCTGATCTGGTAGTCTATAGGATACTGTGAATTCATGCACTTTTACTTTAGATTTTATAGAGGAAGTAGTAATCATGTGCCTTAAATAATCTATGTATAAATTACGTTTACAGCTGTCTGAATCTGTCTCATATACCCCACATCTACCCTCCCCATGAAAATCAGTTTGTTGAATCATATGTTCTGATTTCACTTTCTGTCATTGTAGATAATTTTTGTTTAACTTAGAAATGGATATAACCTCCGTCTCAACATTACAAAATTTTCATTCAAGAGTACTTAAAGAAAAACAGCCCAGAACTACAAGAACTTTTGAGGGAATGTCTGAGTAGCAGAAAATAGTAACATCTGGAATTATCCTACTGGAAGGAACAAAGAAGAATTAATGTTTGAAACCGGTAAGTATGGAATAGGTACAGACAGGAAAAAGAAGTCAGCTCCCACACCTCTTGCCAATTGTATATTCTAACTAGAGATTGCACAATTCTTGGGGAAAGGGCAAATTCCCCAGCCCTGAGAATTGCCAGACCTGCTACTTTTTTTGACAGGTGTCAACCATCTGTTTAGTCAACCAAATTGTTTCAAATAAACAAATATTGGCAAAAGTGCTGTTTGACAAAAATAGCTTATTCTATATATGTGTATATATATATATATATATATATATATATATATATATATATATATATATATTTAAATATATGGTTCTACTTCATATACTAGAAATACCACATAACCGAAGACCAAATGACCGAGACAAGAATGCTGAATCATCCGAGTGACGCCTCCGGGTGCATCTGCAGTTCTGCAACTACTCCTCCTCCCTACGTCAAACTTATGCATATATGCATTAATAATATAAATAAAAACCATCAAAACCACAAGTTTAAAAAAATTTTATTATTTTAGCAGCATACATGCAAGCATATGAAATTATATATTGATATTTGACCTCTGTCAATGAGTATTTGTTAGAATTGTAAGGTGATAATTTAATTTTTAAAGGCTCAGGGCACATCCACTAGGGGTTAAAGGTACATACTCAAAATAGTTGCACTGGAGTGAATGAGTTAGAATTTCCACATAGCTGAAAAGTTTCCCAGGGTAAGTAAACACTGGGCTAACAAGGGGAGATTTACCTTTTTCCACACTGCAGTGTGATGCCAGAGTTGGTATATATAGTTGGGTGGGGGTGCAGCCACCTACCTGGGTAGGTTGTAGATGGTGTGATGTGTTTTCCGTGAGTTTTTGGCCCAATGGTTACTTACTCTGGGAAAAGTGGATGTTTGTTTATTAGGAGTTTTGGTGTTCTCATCTCGGTCATCTGGTGCTTGGTTATGTGGTATTTTGGGTATGTGAAGTAGACCCATACATATATATATATATATATATATATATATATATATATATATATATATATATATATATACACACACACACACACACACACACACATGTATGTATGTATGTGTGTTTGTGTGTAGACACACACACACACACACACGCACTCTACTTTTTGCTGTAGGTGAACTGTTATTAAATGTACTACCTTAAACATAGCTGCACGCAAAATGGAATTGTTCTATATGCTTACAAGCAAAAATCAAACTTCCCTTGTTTACTTCATGTTTAAGAAATGACTGATGTTTTAAATATTCTATGTTATACCTCTCATGACTGAAGAAAGGTGTAAGAACATGACCATCTGGAAAGAAACATAATTTTATGACAATGAAATCTGCAAAGCAATGCTTAACAAACATGGCACTGAAATTTAACTACTTCTATTTACAAATTAACTGTAATGCTACTTCCCAAAGCAGCTATAAACTGCAATAGTGTTATCCAAGACTTCTTGTTTTACTGTATGAGTTGTTATTCATTTCAGTTGCCTGCAGAGCTACTTCCAATGTTGATTGCATAATCATTTGCTGTGTCATCAAAATCTGCAGCTATGTGGAGTGCATGTGAAGTCAGAGCAATTATACTGTCTCTGGAAGGGAGTAAACAACATGAATAACTGGTGTGTTCATGATCAGAAAATCCTGTTTGCATGATTTCATTAATGAATCATCTAAAATGATCCGCTGCATAGACAGGAGATACATTTTTTGAGTTAAAACCAAATATTATAATTTGTTCCTGCACTCTGGAGCACACAAGAGATTCTTTATATAAAGTTGTGATTTTTTAGTGTAGTTTAGATGTCCATTGCTACAGCTAAGTTTAGGTGTATTACTGTTAGTATTTGCTCTTTCATATAGCCTTTATTCTTGCTCTTGTGGCCTAGGTCATGGATGAAGAAAGCCTGCAAGGCCCAGTTAAAAATAATAAAAAAAATAATAAATTATGACTTCATGACATCAAATGCACAGGCCTTGTGATTTGTATTTCATCAGTAATTCCAAAGAGCAAAAAGCACTGGGAAAATGTGTGGATTAGACACACACACACACACACACACACACACACACGCATGCACGCACGCACGCACTCACACACACACACACACACACGCATGCACACACACACGCACTCACACACGCACGCACGCATGCACCCACGCGCACACACACATGCATACTCAGACACGCTCATGTATAAACACACACAGTTCTATGCTAAAATACATTGGAAATTGTTTTAAACAGACCTGCTGTTGCACACTGAAATCTGCAGTGTGCCATGTTCATGTGTATGGATGTTAAGTATTTATTTTGTGTTGACACATCTTTTCATTTTCAGACATGAACTGGACCATGAAACTCACGCAAAAGGTCAAATTTGTACTAAAGAAAGGATAAATAGAAATATATTACATTACTGAGGTGCGGATCGACTTTTTGGAATTGTACACCATCTTCTGCACTGCTGCCCTCAAGCAGTGGCCAGAAGTTTCTTATTTGCATATTGAACTCCTCCTCCTTCCTATACTTCTTGCCTTCTTTCCCAGCATAGCTTTTGTTTTCTGTGGCATATATCCTAAATACAGAAGTAAATATGCGGCAAATATACTTATTACATTTGAAGTCTTTATTTGCAAAACTAATAGTGCAACAAGGATATCCCACTTGCACACTAATATCATCTTTGCTTCCTCACTTGTTCCCTTTTATTAGGCTGTTTTTACCTCTCTCACATCTGACCACAGCTGCTCTTCTGTGCCTCTCCTTGATTGCTAGGTCTACTAAACTCACTCCACCTCCCCTGGACTTGTTCTATACATGTTTGGGGCCAATAAAGATATGGAGACATTTGGAGGCAGTGTTGTACAGCTGCCAAAAGAGCGCATTGCCCAATAACACTGAATGTAGGACATGTAGTGGCCATCATTGCTGAACCACCCTTCATTTTTGCAAGGGGCTGATAGCAGGATGCCCTACCCACATTCAGGTTTCACCATGTGGTTGTTGTAGATCAGTGGGTATATTGAACCTATTCAGCCACTGTAGCTAGACAGCACGTGCATATAAGTTACTGAGCACATGCAAGATCAGTGACATTTTATGTAGTCAGTGTGAATGTAAGCATGAATGGAGATGCACATGTGAGTGTGTTAGAAGAAACAAGTCAGTCAGTAAGCATATGACGTACAAAGTATATGTACAAGTTACAGCTCCTATGTGTGTATGTATAGTAAATGACTTGAGCGCATATCCAGCCTCAGTGTCTCATTTGAATAAACAAGACATGTGACATGGTGTCAGAATGGGATCTGAAGTTGAAACAGCTCTCAAACCATGAGGCATGCAGTTAGAAGTGGAAGATATCCAGGAGTGAATTTGCAAACATGTCAGCAGTTATTCAAAGTTACTTAAATGTGTTTCAAATGATTTTCAGTCACCAAACAGGTGGAATAGCATTCAAAGTGTTCAAAATAATTTCTGAGATGTTCGAAATGTCCGAGATGGCACCATAATATTTAAAGTGTTTGAAATAATCACCAAAGTGTTTAAAATGTTCGAAAAGGCTAAAATGTCTAAATGTATGGCTTTATCTCAGTAACCAAGATTTTTCAAAGTGTCCAGAGTGTTTGAGGTATTTGCAGTGTTAAAATAAAATATTATCAGAGAGAATTTTGTGCACGTGAGCAAAATTACAAGTACCAGGTCTATACTCATGTTTAAAAGCAATTTGCTGTTATGGCAGAGGGATTTCACAGTCCTGAACCACTGGTGTTTGATAATAATATAGCAGAGAATTGGTAAGTATTTGAGGAAGAATATGATATTTTCATACAGGCTGCATTTTGTGATAAAGACACACATACATTTATACTTCTCAATTTAGCTGGGTCACAGGACACTGAGTGAGAACATTCATTTGTTTGTGCACCTGCTGTGTATGCAGTGGAGGGGGAGAACCACCATATTGTGATATAGGCTGAAAAGCAGGAAAACCCTGAGTGCTTAAAATGTAAATTTAGATAAATGTGTAACCCTCAAATGAATATTACAATGGAAAGGTACAAATTTTATACAAATAATCTAAATCCTGGTGAAACTATTGCAGCATATATTAATCACTTGAGAAATAAAGCAAAAACATGCAGATTTGGTGATCTACCAGATAAATTGATAAAAAAAACATTTTGTGTGTGGTGTTAGTAATGATGCAGTGAGAAAGACCTTGCTTTGAGATAGTGATTAACATTGAACAAAGCCATTGAGATTTGTCAAATACATGAGATTACAGAAAAGCATATAAATACAATTATGAATAAGAAAATGCATGTCTGCATTATCTGCTGGTGCAAAAGTTGACAGTGTGCAGCAGAAAGTTACGATGAAAAAGAAATATAAACTGAGAGGCAGTGCCACACTCAACTTCATTTTTAACTGTCGCAATTGTGGAGGCAGTCATGAACCTAAATGGGGAAAGTGTTTAGCTTTTTGCCAGCAATGTCACAAATGTAAAAACTGGAAAAATTTCAAAAGGCTTTGCAAATCTAAAGTGTCGCAGACTTATGTTAAAAGAGAGTATCTGAAGAAGCAAGTAAACTTCGAGAGCTGTGAGCAAACTCTCTATGTTGAAGGTGTCTCTGTGATTGATGAAACAGTTAATACAGTAAACGATCAGTTGTCAGCAAAGAGTGAAATATTTTGTACTGTATAAATTAATGCAAAACCTGTAGAGCTTAAAGTAGACACTGGATCTAAGTGCAATGTTATATCAGCATAACTGCTTGCTAAAGTAAAACCTGATGAGAAACTTCATTTAGCAAAGTGTGCAAAACTAGTTGCTTATGGTGGTGAAGAGATTTAAACTGATGGCGCAATAGTTCTTTCATACTATTCTGCTGGAAACAGCTATGACTTGCAGTTTTACATAGCCAAAAGACATGTGCAGTCACTGCTAGGCCTCAAAGAGAATAGGACTGCTTTTATTTAATAGAGGTTGACCATATAAGTATGAATAACAACGATAGTTTTACACAGAGTATTTTAGTGAATATGCTGATATTTTCAAAGACTTCCAGTCACATATTCCCATACCTCCCAACCATCCCAAATTTTTCATTTTTTACCGAGTTTTGGGGTCCAAATAATGGGGTGCTACGATTCCCGAGTAGCAACCCTTCATTTCCGAGTTTTTCTTTATTTTTATTTTTTTCCACTTTTTGAGCTGACATCATCACGTACGTGGTGATGTCAGCTCAGTCAGTCAGCCTGTCGGAATTGAGCTTGCATCCCAGCTGTTCAAATGGAGAGCGGGTAAACATTTATCTTTTGGTATGGCTGCACTTAAGTTAACAGAATGCTGCTTGCAATATACATAGCTTGCATTCCACCGTTAAACTGCTGCATTATCTTTGGTTGCCTCTGCTAGAGCCATTAAACTGCTGCATTATCTTTGGTTGCCTCTCTTTATTTTGTGTGAAATATGGAGCTTGCATTCCGGCTGGGCAAACAGAATGCTACTTGTGATATATGGACATTCTGGCGGTATTGAAGGGAGCCGTTAAACTGCTGCATTGGTTGCAAGCTGTTATTGAACAGTGAGGACTCGACTAACTGCTGCATTGATTTTGCTGCGAAGGAAGGGTAGGATTCTTAGTGTTTTCATGCTGGGAGAAATATTATCTTTGGTTGCGAGCCATTACTGAACAGAAGACTCACTGCTGCATGCGTCTAAAATGTTTTAAAACAGTGGCAAACCTTCTGATGTTTTCTTTTTTTGTGCCATGTTTAGCAATGGTAAGATAAGTAGTTTTTAATTTTGCACAGTTGTTTATTTGTGAATGGAAAGTTACTGCAGCTCAGGGATAAAGTTCAACAGGTGCAGATGACGTGATGGCAGTACGATTACCGGAGAGAATGTTGTGTAGTGTTGACCTTTATTTTTTTTTACTTTGCTGAAAATATCGAAGTAATAGGAGCTTTATCAGTTACTTGTTACATTTCGAACTTTGGGGTGTCAGTGGCAATTGCCTGCATTTTTGTGATACTGGTCCTTCTATCCGTTTACACTGCAACTTCAATTTCTTTGATCCTTCCCTCTGTCAGGCAGTGGTTGCTGAATGAGATTCAGTTGGTATGTGGAGAATGCCATTCACAACCACCATAGCAGCTGTGTTTGGGGTGGATGGGTACTTTGTTTTGGTTAAATACTGAAAGATAGTGCTTTCTAAAACACTGAGTGCTAACTCTGGTTTCTTCTTTGGCTTTGTGTGCTGCACCCCCCATGTTGTGGGTATGCTGTCCTGCTTTAAAAAAAACAGAGAAAATAATCTCTCTCTCTACATGAGAGGTGGTCATAGTAAATGCTGTGGTATTAAGAATATCCTGTCACTACTTGAGATGCTTCTGTAACTGTGAACTTAGCACAGAGGCTCCATTTCATTGCAACACTGAATGCATATTGACAGATGTTTGGATTAATTTTAATAATAAATTCAGTATGAACCTCCATGTGGGCCAGCACGCCTTTTATCTGCCTGGCTTGTAATAACATCTAGTGACCTGTCAGATATCGCACGTACTAGCTATAGTACTGTGACTTTCAAAACTGTTTAATAGCAATCTGTGAATTCCAGTTGCACTTCTGATTTACTAGAGAACTACAAATTGGGAATTACTGTAGTATTTTTAGTTTCCTCGGCATTGTTATGCACCTTTGACTACAATTTTTGTTTAATTATGCAGGTGATGATGATTTTTATAACCAAATGTGCATTTACAAATACATTTTTTGTTTATGCTAACATTGTTTATTTTTCGGCATTCTGCTTAGCAGTTAAGAGAGACTGTAGTAATGAGACAGGGAAATATAGTCAAGGGGTCCACCACTTCAGTATTCCTTTAAGAAAGGCAGATATGTCTGTTAATCTTTAGTGTACAAAATGTGGGGTTCATGTAAGATATGTGGTGCTGGTGGTCTGTACTGAAGAATAGCCAGCATGAGGTGGAGGTTGACCTAGTGGGTAGAGCTCTGGCTATGCATGCAATAGGTGCATGGTTTGAATACCAAGACAGGCAAATCATTACAAATACCTACCCTACACAGATAGGCTAAAAGCCCTGTCCCTCTAGTCAGTTTCATACAGACTCCTTAGATGTGACTTCTGTCTGGCATACAAAGCAATCTCAGACCCCACCTTGATGGGACTGCTGCATATCCGCAAGTCAAGCTCCACTTAAGCAACCCATATACATGACCTCAACCTGGTCTGTGATATCAACAGGACTTGTTGGTGGGACAAATTTGTGTCCCAGTGTGTGTATCATATGTGGAAGTAGACTTTTGTGATGGAAATGTTCTGAATTGGGAAGTTTTGTCATTATTGATTCATGCATTTTGTTTCATTGCCTACTGGAAAAATGTTCAAACAATAAATTTTAAAATGCTCTCTAACTTAATTCTAACCAGTGTGCTGTATTATATAAGGAATATAATTTAATAAAGTTAGGAAGGTGCAGCAAAGAATGCATGTATGTTTCCTGTTTTGTGTGCAAGCCGTGGGCCTATGATTTGAAAACCGCCCAAAGGTAATCTTTATCCACCACTGGCTAGATGCATTTTCTTTGGATGTGGTGTGGGTTTCAATGCTGTTTCAATAAATGTGAGTTTCAAGGGCAGAGAAGTTTTAATGCCAAGTATATTTTCATTGTGAGACAGTGTTGCTTTGTTTAGCAGATATCTATTAGTGTTTGTGTGCATTGTGCTACGAAATGTAAAAATTAAATCAAAATAATCATTGTAGAAATAAAGCAGTATGCACACATTAGTGTTTATGGAAATTTGGGTGAAATAGCCAGGTAATGGGACATTGGAATGGCTGCAAGGGGACTCTGGTGCCATATTTTGGTTGTCTGTTCTTCAGTTTGCGTTTGAAAGTTGGTATCCCACAGTTCCATTGGAGTGGGTGGGGTTACTTAATTATGTATGCACATTTTATGTTAACCAGCGTACAGATTTGTACCTATTTTTCATGGGCCTTGTCCAGATTTTTGATGTTTCCAGGTTGAGAGGTATGCATATTCCATGAAGTTAAACTATGAAGTAAGTCCAGTTGTTAGACCAGTATAGAAGATTCCAGTAGCCATGCAGAGTAAAGTAAAAGCAGAACTAGACAAAATGGTGAATTTAAGTGTCCTTACTCCAGTAGAAGAACTGACTGAATGGGTATTCTCCATGGCTGTAGCTCATGAGAAACTCTCAGATGATATTCGAATATGTATTGATCCAAGAGACGTAAACAAAGCACTTAAGCGCCCTAACCATCTAATGCGTACAGTTGAAGACGTAGCTGCTCTCATGCCAAGGGCATCCATAGATGTGAAAATTTAAGTTATTATGAAGGACAAAAATATCTGAACTTGTACAGTGTCTCTTATAGATATCTAAGAGGAGATCTTATTCAGGTATATAGGCCATTTATAGACAACTACCTTTGGGAATGTTTGGGGTTATCAAAAAGTATTAGAGAATCAGGCAACCTATGTAGAAGATTATTTAGGAATGAGAAGTGTACTAATTGGTTCTCTGACAGAGTAGCCGACGCATGGAACAGACTACCAAATTACATTAAATCAAGTACTAGTTGAGGTATTTTTAAGAACAACCTGGACACATTATTGGAACAAGTGTTTTGGTATATTGGCAAGCTAAAAGAGCATTAATGCCCGTGCTTGAAATATCTGTATGTATGTATGTATGTATGCCAAATTCCACTGTTTTCTCAGTCTTAGATGCAAAATGCTCCATTTGGCAAATTTTGCTGGTTAGCAAATTTTCATTGTTAACTACATTCAGTATGCCATTTGGTAGATTCAGATTTTTAAGAATGCCATTTGGAATCAGTTCTGCCTGTGAGGTATTTGAACTTGCCATGGAACAAATATTTTCTGGTTATCCATGTGCTATTATATTAGATGACATTATTGTTGGATGCAATGGTGAAGAGGAACACAATAGAAATCTCAGGAAAGTTCTAGACTATGCACATGAAGTAAATCTTAAACAAAATCCTCAGAAATGTAAATTCAAACTGAAAGAAGTTACTTATGTGGGATATTTGTTTACCAGTTATGGCTTACAACCAGATCCATCTAAGGAAACAGCAATTGTTGAAATGCCAGTTCCAGAGAATGTCACATCTTTGCAACATTTTCTAGGTATGGTCAACTATTTAGGAAAGTTCATCCCATATTTGAGTGAGCTTTCTGCACCATTATGTGAGTTGACATGCAAAAATATAAACTGGTCCTGGCTGGAACAACACCAAAGAGCATTTGGTATCCTGAAGAAGAAAATTGCCAGTCCACCCACATTGAGATATTATGATGTTCACAAACCTGTAACTGTTGTGATGCTTCAAGATACAGCCTCGGTGCAGCATGTTTTCAAGAAGGCTTACCAGTTACATATGCTTCAAGAACTTTAACCCAAACAGAGATGCATTATGCACAAATAGAAAAACAACTTTCGTCAGTAGTGTGTGCATGTTCAAAGTTCAATGATTATATTTATGCCAGACCTATCCAAATAGAGACTGATCACCAACTACTAGTGACAATTTTGAAAAAGCCAGTGCATACAGCCCCAGCTCAATTGCAATGCATGATGTTAAAATTGCAAAAGTACAATTTCAATATTGTTTACAAAAAAAAAGTAAATACTTGTACCTTGCTGATGCTTTGTCACGTGCACCGAGACAAACGACAGAGCAGCATGAAAATGAAACAGAAGACTTTGAAGTCATGGAAGTCAGAAACTTTTCGTCATCAAGGCTTGATGAACTGAGAAGTCATACAGCTTCAGACACAATTCTCCAGAAGCTAAAACATATTATCAGTCAAGGATGGCCAACATGACAGACTAGTTTACCACTCGACATTCAGCAGTACTTTCCTTGCTGAGATGAGCTCATCATGATGAAAGATGGAATCATCATGAAAGGTCCAAATGTGGTATTTCCTAAGGCATTACAGCAGGAATATATCAACATTTTACATCGTGGTCACCCAGGCACTGATTCAACCAAAAGAAGGAAACTCTAGCATGTTCAATTTGCAACAGCACCAAACCACATCAACAAAAAGAACCACTTCAGCTACATCAAATTCCTGAATTACCATGGTCAATGGTTGCTACAGATATTTTCTAATGGAAAATTACTTCATGCTAGTAGACTCCTACTCATATTGGTTTGAAATTGACCTACTTCCTAACTTGATGTCCGGCACAGTCATTACAAAATTGAAGAGACATTTTTCTGTCCATTGTAATCTGCAAATGCTCATGTCTGACAATGGTGCAGTTTACTAGTCAGCAGTTCAAGACAGTTGTTGAATCTTGGGACTTTGTTCATGTTACCAGTAGTCCTGAGTATAAACAAGCCAATGGTTTAGCTGAGCGTGCAGTTTGTAGTGCAAGGTATTTGTTGGAGAAATCGAAAAGAGATGTTACTGATGTTTTCCTTAACCTACTCAGTTTCGGAAACATTCCTCGAGACAACTTGCTTGGTTCACCTGCTCAAAGATTGATGTCCAGACAAACACAAACAACTCTTCTAATCAGTAAACAATTCTTACTACCAAATGTAAAGAACAATAGAGTGATCAAGGCTCAACCTTTGAAAAAAACATCAGTCAGAAAAGTTGTACTATGATAAAAGCGGTAAATCCCTTCGATCATTGTTCCAAGGAGAAGTTGTGAGAATGCAGACATCCAAAGTTATGACTGTGTTGGAATCATGAAGGACATTTGTGAGGAGCTGTGTGTATGAACACACACCCAGGCTCAGTGTCTCATTTGAATACATGAGACATGTGACAGTTGTTTCGCCCAGTCTCCACTAGGGAAATCCAACCATGTAAGAGGGCCCCAGTCATGCATGCCTTTGTCTCCCCCCAGCATGGTATGCTCATCCTTAATGCTTGAGTTGTAAAGTGTCATACTGCTAGTCCAACCTGGGCTGCCTTTAAAGCAGTTGAGACTTTATTTTTGTGCATCACTGGTGCAGACTGTTCTCTGTCAAGTTAATTTTGTGTTTGAAGTTCACCTTAGCTTTTATGGCATATATCCGGCTACATCCAAATCCAAACAGAACTGGAATTTAGAGAGGCATGTAAAGCAAGGCAAGTCTTTGGCCAAGTGACAGAGTACTTTAGCCACTCATGGTAAAAGAGGAGATCCATTTTCGAATGGTAATAAATAGGTACACTGTTTCTCTATGTAATGAAAGCCAATCAGTCTGTTCCTCTGGGATGTTGTCTTGTATGCCACTAGTAATATCAGTGGGTAACTGATTGCATTATGGAGCACATAACATATACCCAAAGTAAAATAACTAAGAAACACAATATAGCAAGTCACGTGAATCAGACTGAGGAAATGTCACAATCAGTGCAGATTAAATGGCAGCTGTAGCACACTGCTCATTCTGCTGGGAAGGCTAACTTCAAGTAAGCACTTTTACTGTGATTATGCAGGGTGTACCATGTCTGTGGACTAGGGTGGGACAGACCATTTATGAGCACTAAATATGGATTACCAGTAAAGAAAGATGAGCAAACTTAGGCAGTCAATATAATAGAATTCTGTGGTGCAAGTATTGGGAGGTATAGCACAGATCAGTATGGATTTTTATTACCCAATAATGACAGACATACGACAGGAATGATTCACTAGTATACATTTCACTTTAAGGGAACAGTGGCTTTCCAGTACACAGGAATGTGTGTAATCAAAAATCCACTGGGAAAAAAAAGTACAGTTTTGTACCTACCATAAATGTAGATGTTCGAGGATCTCCATTGCTGCAGTCCTGACATAAGGGTATTCCGCTGCCCACCATCGGCCCGAATACCAAAGGGCTAGAACCGGCATCGGTCATCGAGACTGACATCAGTGCGTGCCAGTACAAATGCGCATGACCGGCGCCATAACCTCAGTCTTTCTTGCCTCAGGCGTCAGAATGCAAAAAAACACCACCCAAACCTCAACCTAAAAAGAAAAGGGGAAGGAGGGAGGGAATTGGACTGCAGCAATGGAGATCCTCGAACATCTACATTTATGGTAGGTACAAAACTGTACTATGTTCTTCGTCTCCCATTGCTGCAGTCCTGACATAAGGGTAGAATCCCAGAGCAACGGAAAGAAGGGAGGCTGGACAACTAAATAGCAGTAGGAGCTGCTGACATGCCCTGTAAGATTGCAGTGGCAAACCCAGCCCTAGACCTAGAATAAAGAGGTAAATGATAATGCTTTGTAAAGGTATGTACAGAACTCCAAGTAGCTGCTTCTAGAATGTCTTTAGTACCCCTCTCAAAAAAGCAGTAGAAGTGGCCGTAGCCCTAGTAGAATGAGGCCTGATCCCAACTGGAACATCCCCACCATGATGAGAGTAACAAAAAGCAATACAATGGCTAATCCACTTGGAAATAGTTTGTTTTGAGACAGCTTTCCCTCGTGAAGTCAAAGCAAAAGAAACAAATAATTGTTGAGAACTCCTGAACTCTTTGGTTCTGCTCAAATAATACCTCAACTGCCTATGTACATCCAAAGAATGCAAAACTTTTTCCCCGTCAGTTTGGGGGTTAGCATAAAAAGTAGGCAAATGTATAGACTGGTTCAATGCCACATTAGAAATCACTTTAGGCAGAAAAGTAGGATTAGTACGTAAGGAAACCCTGTCATTGTGAAAAATCAGAAAAGGTTCCACTGCCATGAGGGCCTGTAATTCAGATACCCTTCTAGCAGAAGTAATAGCCAACAATACCGCTGTCTTCCAAGACAAGAACTGCAATTCAGCTGTAGCTGCAGGTTCAAAAGGAGGCAGAGTCAGCTTTTCCAAAACAAAATTAAGATCCCAGGTAGGAGTAGGAGCTCTCCGTGGGGGTCTGATATTCTTTGCCCCTCTAAGAAACTGTTTAACCAATGGATGTGAAAATAAAGGAGGGTCACAATCATAGTGAGCAGAAATAGCTGCAGCATGCACTTTTACAGAAGAGAAGGACAAACCCTTGTCCAATAAAACAGTCAAATATTGCAATGTACAACTCAAATTAGGCAATTCGACTTCAAAGCCTTTAGCTGAACTCCAAAGAAAAAATCTCTTCCATTTACCAGTATAAACATTTCGAGTACTAGGACGCCTGGCTTCCAAAATAACATCCAAAACTTGTTGAGGGAGCTGAAGGTCCTCCTTCTCTAAAACAGAATGTGCCAGGCTGTCAGGCGCAGGGAGTGCACCCTGACATTGAGAAAATGATTGTTCTCCTGAGACAATAAATGAGGAATCTGTGGCAATGGCCAAGGTGGTACATGAATCAAGCTCCTCAACAGAGGGTACCAATGCTGACGAGGCCAATCCGGTGCTATAAGGATCATGCAAGGCTTGTCCCTCCTGACTTTCAACAGCACCCGTGGAAGAAGAGGCAATGGAGGAAAAGCATACACGTGAAGGTTGCTCCAACTGAAGGATAGTGCATCTATTTTCCAGGCTTTCGGATGAAATAGCCTTGTGCAAAACAGTGGCAGTTGGAAATTCAGAGGAGAAGCAAACAGATCTATGTCCGGAGTTCCCCAAGCCATTGTCAACTGAAGAAATACCTGAGGGTCCAATTTCCATTCGTGAGGATCCACAATCTGTCTGCTCAGAACATCTGCTAAAGAATTTTGTGCTCCTGGCAGAAACTGTGCTCGAAGAGTGATGTGCAGATTCAAAGCAGTTTCCCACAACAGCATTGCTTGTCTGCAAAGAGGGTAAGAATGAGTTGCCCCTTGCGTGTTGATGTACCACATGACCGTCGTGTTGTCTCTTGAATCAACACCAGTCCTGGTTGAAGTAGGCTTTGAATCCTCCAAGGCAAATTGAACTGCCAGCATCTCTTTCATGTTGATATGCAAGTGAAGTAGCTCTGGGGCCCAAAGGTCTTGAATCCATTTTCCTCTGAAATGAGCTTCCCAGGCTGACTCCGAGGCATCTGTCGTTAATATCTGACTTGCCTCTGGTTGGGTCACAGAGAGCCCCTTGTTTAGGTGACATTCCTGAGCCCACCACAGAAATTCTCTCTGAATGCAAGGTAGGATCCGAATGACAGTGTCCAAATCGTGGCAGTGTTGAGTCCAAAGCGTTCTTGAGATACCATTGTAGCTTCCTCAT
Source organism: Protopterus annectens (assembly GCF_019279795.1). Taxonomy (NCBI): domain Eukaryota; kingdom Metazoa; phylum Chordata; order Ceratodontiformes; family Protopteridae; genus Protopterus; species Protopterus annectens. Next base: position 419,792,572 of record NC_056734.1, read on the forward strand.
ATGCAGTTTGGCATTGGGAAGTACTAGAATGCAAGATGCCATGAACCCCAAGGCTTGAAGGACTGTCCTTGCAGTCAGCCTGGACATTACTGATAGCTGTTGGAAGTATAGGTGAAGATTCCTTTGTTTGTCCGGGGTAAGAAATGCCATCTGAGCAGCTGTATTCAGTTTCACACCCAGAAAACACATCTCTTGTGAGGGTACTAGACTGGACTTTATTTCGTTCACAGAATACCCTAGGCATATGAAAACTGTCATTACATACTGCAGATGTTGAAGAAGTTCGTGCTTGCCTTGAGCCAGAATCAAACAGTCGTCCAGATAAGGATAAATTTGAATTCCTGCTAGCCTGAAAAAAGCTATTACTGGAGCCAGGACTTTCGTGAATACCCTGGGCGCAGTAGACAAGCCAAAGGGCAATGCAGAGAACTGATAATGCAAATTCCCATTCGAAACCTCAGGAATTTCCTGCAACTGGGCCTGATAGGAATGTGAAGATAGGCCTCTTTGAGATCCAGAGTCACCATCCAGTGATCTTTGCCCAGCATAGGTAACAGCTGTTGCAGTGTTAACATCTTGAATTTTGGAATTTCCAGAAAGGTATTTAGAATGGACAAGTCCAGAATTGGTCTCCAAGTATTTCCTTTCTTTGGCACTAAGAAAAGACGGAATAAAACCCGTGCCTCTTTCTGCAGAAGGTACTTCCTGTATTGCTTCCAACTGAAGCAGAGAAGAAATTTGAGTCTGGCTTCCAGTTTTTGCTGACGAGGCACATCCGGCATACCTTTGAAAGGAGGGAATGTGTGAAAATAAAATTTGTAGCCTCGATTTATTATGTCCAATACCCATTTGTCTTGGGTAACCAAATGCCAATTCCTTTTGAAAAATCTCAGTTTTCCTCCCAGAGGGGCTGCCAGCAAGGCAGAGTCCGGCAGCTGAAGACACGGGTCATTGGGTCTGTTTTCAAAAGGACTGACCCCTGCCCTCCCCAGCAGAAGGGGCAGAAGAACTCAAAGACCTAGAAGTAACAGGGCCCTGAGAGGAAGCCCTACCCCTACCTCACCTCGACCTGCCCCTAGACTGATAATCCGAAGAGGGGAAAGACCAACCCTTAGCAGGCCAATTCCTACTGAACTTAGGGGGCTGAACCTGTAAGAAATCCTTAACTGTCTGCATAGACTTAGCTTTTTCCTCCATTTTTTCAAAACTGACTCTACTGGGGGACCAAAAAGAACATCAGATTGTAGAGGAGCATCCATAATTCGAGCCTTAACATGCTCTGACAAGGTCTGATCTTTAAGCCAAGCATGCCTACGAATGACTGAACTAGTAGCAGCCACCCTGGAAGAAGTCTGTAAAGCATCAAAACCACACTGCAAAGAATGCTTACCAACTTGGTCTGAAGCATGCACTAAATCCTGAAGCTCCTTACATTCAATACCTTCAGCTAAAGCATCTACTTTACATTTCAATTGGCCCAGCAAATTATTTTGATACCGAAGCATATGAAACTGACAATTTAAAGCTCTCATAGCCAAAGTAGAAGAGGTATACAGTTTTTTACCCCACCTATCCAGGGCCCTAGCACCCTTGTCCAGAGGAACTGGATTCTTAACCACAGAAGCCCTAACCCCTTTGGGGCCTTGAGTAATAGTTTCTGGATCAGCCCTAGGACTCTTATATAAGTACTTGTGAGCTTCCGGAACCCTGTAGTATCTGTCTGGTTTAACCGGGGCAGGAGGCAGAGAATCTGGGTTAAGGGCAGCCTCAGAAAACACATCCTGAACAACATCCAGTGCAGGGGGAATAGCCAAGGGCCTATGCTGAGGCAAAAACAAGAATTCTCTCAATCTTTTACGGGAATCAGAATAATCCTGTCCCTCCCATTTGAAATGTTCCCTCATGGAATGCAAAGTCTCAGAGAAAGAAAAATCTTCTGGAGGGGACGCAGAGGGAGTAGAGTCCTCAGCCTCCGAATCAGAATAGGGAGGGAAATCCTGAAGTTCTTCTACAGAGGAATCTGACTCATTGGAAGACTGAACCAAACCCTCCAACTCTGGCTCTACCCTGGGCCTCTTCGCAGGGAGGCATAGAACCCTAATTAAAGTAATCAAATCTTCAGCCATCTTTAACATGTGCTTCCTAGGAGCTGGACCCTGGGGACACGCACCAACAGGGGCAGACTTAGACTTAGAATGGGCTTTGCTATGAGAAGGAGGAGGCCTAACTACCCTATGAGGGAGGGAACCACTGACATCAGAGAAGCACCCTCAGCCTGGCCTAACACAGGAGAAGCCACTTCCTGCAGTAACAAAGGCTCCCCTTGAGACTCAGGTAAACTTTCAGAAGGAGCCGCTGAAGTAGCCAGTGGTACTACAGAAACGGCGTCGTGGCCGCCTCATCCTGTTTGGACCGCAAAGACTTTTCTTTGCGCTTCTTAGAAGAACCAGTCGTCGGAGAATCCGACGGCATGTTATAATTACAATGTTTACCAAACACTACCCTAGCACAGTCTAACCGACGTTTAATAAACGCTTTGTTAAAAGTAGCACAAAAGCGACACCCAACAACGTCGTGCTCAGGCCCTAAACAAGGAATGCAGAGTGAATGGTAATCCCTATGAGGAATCTGTTTCCCACAAGAAATACAGTTATTAACTTTTTCTGACATCCGTCAATACTGAGGCAAGAAAAAGACAAAAATGTCCCCAAAGGGGTACTTAGCCCAACTTGGTCTCCGGTCTGAAACTCGAAAACCGACAATTCCAGAACGCCGAACGGCACTTGCAAATACTGCTTCTGCTTAGGGACCATGCGGCAAGAAAGACTGAGGTTATGGCGTCGGTCATGCGCATTTGTACTGGCACGTACTGATGTCAGTCTCGAGCGCCGATGACCGACGCCGGTTCTAGCCCTTTGGTATTCGGGCCAATGGTGGGCAGCGGAATACCCTTATGTCAGGACTGCAGCAATGGGAGACGAAGAACATCTGACTGAGATTTTTTTTAATCATTTATTTTGTACTTCAGTTTGAATTCCCACACAGAACAAAGAACCACTTATGAGTCATTCAAAAGCACAGTATAATTCTTTTCATGCATAATTCAGCAATCACTGCTTCTAGCATTTTCTTCTTGATTCATTGTTACTAAATGAATATCCATGCAATGCTCATAATCTGGACTCAGTCATGAACTAACAATGCATTTCTGTGAATAGAATACACACAAAGCTACTGCAAGTTTCCCCTCACCCTGCAAATGAAAATTGCTGCTTGTCCTTCAAATCTCATGTTACACAAGTCCTAGTTACAAATTAAAGCTGCTATATCCATCCATCCACAACCCCTTTTTTCTCAATTTTACACATGGGATCGGCGTGTCACTTCAAGAATGACAGTCATCTAGAGCCAATGTTTACACCTTCTTGCAGCTAGCCCTGCTGTGGTTGTTCTTCCATACCACACACTCATACTCACATCTAAGGCCAATTTTCAGTGTATTTGGGATGTGTGAGGAAATCGGAGCACTCTGGGAAATGTATGCAAACACAGGGAGGACATGCAGACTCTGCACAGAAGGCAACCCAACCAATAACTGAATCAGGGAACCTCTTGCTGTGAGGTGACGACACTATCTGCTGCACTACTGTGCTACCCAGTTAAGGGTGATATATATATATATATATATATATATATATATATATATATATATATATGGGTCCCCTTCAAAACATCTAAAACCCATAACATCTAAAATCATAGCATGTAAAACCCAAAACATCTAAAACCCATAACATCGAATTTCATAACATCTAAAATGTGCAGCACATCAAACACTACAAATCACATGAAAATAACATCCCCTCCACATATAACGACACCAAACTAACAAACACACTTTTTCCTGCCTTTCTGCAAGATTGTACTACAGTGGGAAAAAGTTAATTTCATAACCTCACTGTATCACGATCACCATAAAGAATGTACACATAATGTCTATATCACTTACCTGTATGGCCTAAAAACACACACAGAGTGGCAAAATAAATACTATATAAATAGTATAAATTCCTACACTATATAAATAATAACTACAGAAATAAAAACTACAACATCTCATAGTGATACCACAAGATTAACAGATTAAACTATAACATTTACATGTTTGATGATACACTATTACATATTATACATTTTAGATGTTATGAAATTCGATGTTATGGGTTTTAGATGTTATGGTCTCGATGTTTTGATTTTAGATGTTATGCGTTTTAGATGTTTTGAAGGGGAACCCTATATATATATATATATATATATATATATATATATATATATAATCGTGTATATAATCTCTCTGTCTCTCTATTTTTTTTTTTTTTTTTTTTTACTATTCAGTCCACAAAACGCATGGGTCATTATTTATTGTGTAGTGTTGGACTGACTTATATAGAGAGATTTCCATTTTGAATTGCTTTTACATCCTTGGAATTTTAACAAGGCATCAAATTACTTGCAATGAATATAAAATGGCAATGCATTCATAAAAAGGTGATTATTGGCAATGCCTTAAATATAAATTGCTCTTACTTGTATTTATATACAGACATTTGATTATATTTAACTACATTGCCATTTCACTTAATCAACAAGGAAAAACAGTGCTTCATTTAGTCTAAAACTCATTTGACTGACACTCATTTCATTGATAATTTATTATATAATAAATATACCTCCAAAAGTTTTTGCAGGGGAGGCAAGCCCCCCTGCACCCCTTAATGTGTGTGTGTGGGGCCTTTGCCCACACCCACACCCCGTAACATAAATATACTAACTCTATAGTTGCACAACCATGGAGAAAAAAGAATGCTTCTTACACAGTGTGTCACTGCTGGCACACATACTTAAATTTCTAGACATGGTGTGACAATTATTATAGTTTCATAGGTTCATAGGTAGGTACTAGGCTATCTGCCCGAGGGCATTTATAAGCTTAGCCAGAGTGTGTCGGCTTTCGCCACCCCATTGATTAATTAACTGATCCTCTGTCAAGCAGAACCAATGAAGTGATCCCAGGGGTGTATTATGGTAAATCTACTGATCAAAACTAAATTGCATTGTAATTTCTATCCTCCAAAACCACATTTTCTATACTCTTTCATGCTTTTCAATGTAATGAATGCCGATCAAATGTGTTGATCAACTGAGTTTTCATTTCAAAGAGCCACCCTTTCTCTTTGAATAAAGTGAAATGACAATCAAAGGAACATAACCCAGATGTGTATATATAGTTTTTAATGGATTTTCTTGTTTTAGCAAAATTTAATGCTGTATCATATATTCTCATAAAAATGCATTTCCTTAAATAATTGAGCTAACCAAATTATATAGGTTAATTCAAACACAAAAAGGGAAATTGGCTAGACTTAAAATGGCCCACATGGGCAGTTAGTCTAGTACTTACCTAGGAACCACAAATAATAGCTGCTTGTGTAGTACAATGGAGTATAAAAACATATTGTTGATACTTTTTGTATTATGTGACAAATGACTGAATGTAATGTATGTAAGAATGTCTGTTTACAGTTCTCTGGGACCTGTTGAGCATAACAGATTGTCATATAATCTGTAAATGGAACTTCCATTTGATGATTCAAAATCAAGATAAGGTTTACAGTCATAATTATTTTTTCACAACTACTTGTGTCAGGCTAGGGCTTCTGAATAGAACCGTAGCTGGTGATGGTTTATTTTCCATCTGCAATAATAATCATTGATTCAGATAGATTATTTATTTGATAGGGCTCTGATGTGAACAAAGAGCAATGTTTTTGTTGTTTTTTACTTCTTACCAACACAATTTGTTACCTTTAAAAAGAATATTTCTTGGGCCTTCTTGGACCATCATATTGTCTCATGGTGTCCTTCACCCCTTGATCTGTTTCCATTGTCACTGTATTGTTTCTGCCCCTGTGCTTGGTTAACACACAGTGTCTTGTTTCTGAAGTGCTGTTTAAACAGCAGACTGGCTGGTATAACTCCAGCAATAAAGTGAATGAATGTCCTATTGGCTATTGACATATTGCTTAATTGTTGCTTCCGGTGACTCTTCTGGACTTGACAACCTCTATAACTTTGAAAACAGTGTAAATGAAGTGGTTACTAGTTACGGGCTGGAGACACTGTTCTGTAGACAATACCTTTGCTGTCAAAGAATTCCTTGAACCATTGACTGTGGATTGTGGAATGGTAGAACAATGTTAGTCCTCACTGTAGCTAGTGCAGATGTCAGTGGTGGACCCAATAGTTACATTGATGGGGGAGCTAAGAATTTCTAGAAGATTCATGAATAGCAGACAATCACTGCTGAATCTTATGTGTCTAGTGTCATTTGCTCTGCCTGTTTCATTGTATTGTTACCTTTCTCATTATTCTATAAATGCTAACCAAAGGTTTCTTCCTTGGAAATGGCAGTAATCCCCTTTATGTTTTTTATTCAATGTTGGCACTATGATCTGTAAGTTCAGTACATGCAAGGTGCTTTGCTGTATTACTGCCAGCTTTAGAACACAGCTATGTGAACCTCCTAGTTAGATATTGTAAACCTGCAAACCCCACAGAGTTAAATCTGGACTGGTTTATCCCACTTGTGAACTTCAAAATCTGGTTTGTGAAGTGGATGGACTTCTACTCAGACAATTTTATTGATGGGGAGCTTAAAGGATTCCACTCAGTGAGTCCAAAAGCATTTTTATACTGGACAGAGAAAAGAAGTGGGTGGTAGATATTAATTTTAATTTGTTTGCTTAATGGCTAAGGTGTTTGCCTTACAAACACAAGGTGCAGGGTTTGAGTCGCACAGGGGATACTTGGCTAGGCTTAAAATGGCTTGCAAGGGCAGTTAGCTTAGTACTAAACTATGAACTATGAACCTATGAACCTGAGCAGGTGAACTCAGACTCACTGCCTTTTAAGCCATAATCTGGGACATATGAATAAATGCCATCTCTATCTCATTCTCTGCTTTTCTCTCATTCACTCTCTTCTCTATATACTTTATATGTCTGTCTATCTATATGTCTATATCTATGTGGAGAGATCTAAGTATCCAGAATAGCAGTTTGTTTAGGAGGTAGAAAGATCATGGAGTTCCCAGGGAAAACCCACACAAAGATGGGTAATCATGCAAACTCCTCATAAATAATGACTGGAGGTCAGGAGAAAACTCCATACAAACATGGGTAATCATGCAAACTTCTCATAAATAATGATTGGAGGTCAGGAGAAAACTCCATACAAACATGGCTAAACATGCAAACTCCTCATAAATAATGACTGGAGGTCAGGGGAAAACTCCATACAAACATGGCTAAACATGCAAACTCCTCATAAATAATGATTGGAGGTCAGGAGAAAACTCCATACAAACATGGGTAAACATGCAAACTCCTCATAAATAATGACTGGAGGTCAGGAGAAAACTCCATACAAACATGGCTAAACATGCAAACTCCTCATAAATAATGATTGGAGGTCAGGAGAAAACTCCATACAAACATGGCTAAACATGCAAACTCCTCATAAATATATTTTTTAATTTATTTAACATTTGTTTACTGGGAAAGTCCAACTTGGAACAAAGCCAATTTTTAGTGGAGGCCTGGGGAGAAATGCTCCAGGCACATATCTTTGCAATGATTGGAGGTCAGGAGAAAACTCCATACAAACATGGGTAAACATGCAAACTCCTCATACATAATGATTAGAGATCAGGAGAAAACTCCACCCAGAACATGGGTAAACATGCAAACTCCTCATAAATAATGACTGGAGGTCAGAAGAAAACTCCACATTCAGATATGGGTAAACATGCAAACTCCTCATAAATAATGATTACGGACAGAGAAAAAAAACAAAGACAGACATGGTAACCATCATGCTTTCATAAATAAATGATGAGAGGAGGAGGAAAAACTCACATCCAGAACATGGGTAAAAATGCAAACTCCTCATAAATAATGACTGGAGGTCAGGAGAAAACTCTACATTCAGATATGGGTAAACATGCAAACTCCTCATAAATAATGATTGGCGGACAGGAGAAAACTTCACAAAGACATGGGTAAACATGCAAACTTCTTATAAATAATGATTGGAGGTCAGGAGAAAACTCCATACAAACATGGCTAAACATGCAAACTCCTCATAAATAATGATTGGAGGTCAGGAGAAAACTCCATACAAACATGGGTAAACATGCAAACTCCTCATAAATATATGTTTTAATTTATTTAACATTTGTTTACTGGGAAAAGTCCAACTTGGAACAAAGCCAATTTTTAGTGGAGGCCTGGGGAGAAATGCTGCAGGCATATATCTTTGCAATGATTGGAGGTCAGGAGAAAACTCCGCAAAGACATGGGTAAACATGCAAACTCCTCATACATAATGATTAGAGATCAGGAGAAAACTCCACCCAGAACATGGGTAAACATGCAAACTCCTCATAAATAATGACTGGAGGTCAGAAGAAAACTCCACATTCAGATATGGGTAAACATGCAAACTCCTCATAAATAATGATTGGCGGACAGGAGAAAACTCCACAAAGACATGGGTAACCATGCAAACTTCTCATAAATAATGATTGGAGGTCAGGAGAAAACTCCACATCCAGAACATGGGTAAAAATGCAAACTCCTCATAAATAATGATTGGCGGTCAGGAGAAAACTCCACATTCAGATATGGGTAAACATGCAAACTCCTCATAAATAATGATTGGCGGACAGGAGAAAACTTCACAAAGACATGGGTAAACATGCAAACTTCTTATAAATAATGATTGGAGGTCAGGAGAAAACTCCATACAAACATGGCTAAACATGCAAACTCCTCATAAATAATGATTGGAGGTCAGGAGAAAACTCCATACAAACATGGGTAAACATGCAAACTCCTCATAAATATATATTTTTAATTTATTTAACATTTGTTTACTGGGAAAGTCCGACTTGGAACAAAGCCAATTTTTAGTGGAGGCCTGGGGAGAAATGCTGCAGGCATATATCTTTGCAATGATTGGAGGTCAGGAGAAAACTCCGCAAAGACATGGGTAAACATGCAAACTCCTCATACATAATGATTTGAGATCAGGAGAAAACTCCACCCAGAACATGGGTAAACATGCAAACTCCTCATAAATAATGACTGGAGGTCAGAAGAAAACTCCACATTCAGATATGGGTAAACATGCAAACTCCTCATAAATAATGATTGGCGGACAGAAGAAAACTCCACAAAGACATGGGTAACCATGCAAACTTCTCATAAATAATGATTGGAGGTCAGGAGAAAACTCCACATCCAGAACATGGGTAAAAATGCAAACTCCTCATAAATAATGATTGGCGGTCAGGAGAAAACTCCACATTCAGATATGGGTAAACATGCAAACTCCTCATAAATAATGATTGGCGGACAGGAAAAAACTTCACAAAGACATGGGTAAACATGCAAACTTCTTATAAATAATGATTGGAGGTCAGGAGAAAACTCCACATCCAGACATGGGTAAACATGCAAACTTCTCATAAATAATGATTGGAGGTCAGGAGAAAACTCTACATCATGACATGGGTAAACATGCAAACTTCTCATAAATAATGATTGGAGGTCAGGAGAAAACTCCGCATACAGACACGGGTAAACATGCAAACTCCTCATAAATAACGATTGGAGGTCAGGAGAAAACTCTACATTTTGTCAGCACTTTTTTAGCAAATCTAGGGTTTTCCAAACATTATATTCACACAAATGTAAAGTGGAGATCTCAAAGTTGGGATCTTGACAAAAGTCTTTTGTCTCTTTAGTCTTTAATGTCTGTGCCCAAATTAAATATGTGTGCCCTAGAAGACATTGTGCACATATGGGTTTGAGCTTTTCTAGAGCTATGTTGGCCATGTGATCTAAGATAATTTAGAATCTTTTTTGGAGGACTTTTTGAAAAGAGTACTAAACCTGGTTTGAAGAGGCCTGAAAGACACAACTATGTCCCTGGTACTGGGAGTAGCAAACATGGTTAACTCGGAACTTTAGATGTGCTCTTAGAAATATTTATGTGCATGCTAGAAAATACCTGGAAGCTCACTTGAATCCATATGGAATTCTACAATTTAATCTGTTTGTTTCCTGGCTAATCATTGAATTGAGGGTGCTTGATGTACATGTTATAATGCCCTCAGATGTCTGGGGTGGGTGATAATATCTGCTGCTAGAATGCAAGTAAATAAATAGTAAATGAAATAGGAGAAGACGCTACATGAAAAAAAATGTATTATTCCATCAGAGGTTTCAGTCCACTAATATTCTACCAGTAGTGCAAAAGCATGCCAAGTGGATTAATGCATGCCTCTAAGAAAGGCTTGGATGGGCACCATCGTCTATAAGCTCCTCATTTTGTGCAACAGTATGAAGATATCTGAATCTGACAGCATGGGCCTTCATTGTTCACTTGTACTCACTACATGTATTACAGCTGAGGTCATCAACATGGGCTTCTCAAACTCTTGTAGCAGGGAAAGAGTAAGTATGCCATGAGTTTCATGAAACACCTTCCTAAATAAAACCATGGGTCTGCTGCAGCTATGGCTTTGGTGGTGTCCTTTTATGGCTCATCTGGGATAAAAGTAGCCACTGATGTTTTATAAAATAGCACAATGCTTGTTTCTGTAGGAGCAGGACATAGCAGTAAGGGCAGTGTAACTATTTTTTTCTTGTTAACCAGACTTTTCTAACTACAGGGGGCACTTGTACCTGTCACATCCATTCACCAATAACATGAACTGACTTCTACTAATCTTTTAATGTGAAGTAGCTGTTGTTGTGTGCCTGAATCATACTCTGCTTTTTGTGCCTGTCTTGTAACACTGTAGTATCCTTGTATACTTGCCACTTTCTCTTTGTACATTGTTTGTAACTCCCAGGCTGTGGCTGAAACTTATCCACAATGGCTCAGTCCATTACCTTGGTTACCAAATGCAAACAAATAACTAATAGATAAACAAATAAGAAAGCAAATGCATGTATCACTGTAATGGAACTTTAGTGCAGAATGAGCATATTGTACAGCAGACCATGGCCAGTCCAGCATATGTCAATGCATTGCAGTGTGATAACAAAGGAGTATGCTACAATGTATCACTTACCTAGTACAGTATGTCACAGAACAACACAGAAGTACACTACAATCACTGTTATCAAAACAGCAACACAGTGAAACCACAGTTCCCACAGAAGCATATGATAAAGCCCAGACTATTACTAGAGGTCAGATAATTTTGACCTAGATGACCTTCTCCAAAAGCATTTATATATCCTTCATCAACTTTCAAACTAGTAAAGGAACTATTTTGCATCCAAGCTATAAAAAATGATATGCACTAATAATAAAACAAAAGCTAAACAACTTAACAGATAGACGTTTTTTTCTCACCACAATAATGTCCTATAGAGTTTACCTTACAGGAAAATAACAGCTCTTTCAGGGACAGGGAGGCCCTTTGTCTGCAGTGTCAGGCCTCACAATACTCTGTGTGGTTTATTTCCCATTATACAATGGCCCCCCCAATTAATATTCAAAAACATGCACGCTGATTGGCCAGCTTTCTCCGTTGCTTTTTAAAAGCTGTCTCGCTATGTTAAACTCCTTCAACATAGCGAGACACTTTGTAAAAAGCAATGGACATCTTGCTTTGTCCGTTGCTTTTTTTAAAGCTGTCTCGCTATGTTAAATGGGTTTAACATAGCGAGACAGCTTTAAAAAAAGCAACGGAGCAACGGAGATCTTGCTTTCTCCGTTGCTTCCACCCACAGCTCTGATGTACTGCGTAAGCATATGCATGCGCAGTAGATCAGAACTGCTGCAGAATACCAGACAGCTGCGGAAGGGCAACAAGGAGGCATTATACAATGCCATTATTTAAGAAAAGTAATTATTTTTTTTCTTAAATAATGTCATTGTATAATAGCAATAATCCACTTCTGGGTGTGGGTAATGCTGGATTTACCCATGGTTGTCTTTGTTTGGCCACTCGGGCTTCGCCCTCATGACCAAACCATAACTTGTTTCTGTCTTTCGGCTTTTCCTGGTTAGGGGTCGCCACAGCAGAACTCCGGTCTGCTAATGATTGGTAGTGGATTTTTACGTACCGAGTAATCAGCCCTGATGCACAACCTTCAATGAAGGCATGCCCCATTCACGTATGCCTCCACACAGAAGAAGCTCTAGCTGAGAATTGAACGGGACAACATCTTGCTATGAGGTGACAACGCTACCGCACCACCACCACCGCAGTCGTGACCAAACCACACCAACCGTAGTTAAATCCAGCATTGCTCACACCCAGGCGTGGGTTATTACTATAATACTGTCCACCCTTTTGTGTATTATTGCTTGCTTATGACACCAGTGGGCTGATTTTGCTGAGGCTTCATGGGGGGATGCCAGGCAAAGTTTAATGATCACTAAGCAGCAGAATGAGAGTGACTGAGTTGTGAGAAGGTAAACTTTTGCTGTCAGTGGCATTATAATCACAGAATTCAGCAACGTCCACCCTGCCCCAACATAAATATTTGTGTGACAGCAAACAGACTAAAACAGAACCACACCAAACTTGGAAACAGAGCTGTAGTTGTAATTTGAAGTTTTAGTTGTTATTAAGGATGGATGAAATAGTAAAACTTTTTCGTTTCTCCCTGGCTTTTGCTTTTACTGTTTATGGTGAAATGCAAGCACAGCTACAAACAACGTGACTAATTACCTACAGATACTGAAACTTGTACTTTGAAATAACAAAGGTGGACCTACCTGATGATTATAACCTCCAACTGGAAGGAGTTACAGAGATAAGGAAAATAATACACGACTGAAACCAAGCAGAGAACTGCAGAGAAATGAAAGTTAAAGCCTCAGACGATGCGAGAACTAGAAACAAAGAAGACAATCATTTTTTTTTTGAGAGTGTTAGGTAACAGGCATATATACTTACAGAATGTCTCTAAAATATAGTCAAACTAACAATGGAAAATCAGTTTGATAGCCTAAACAAAATAGCTGAGAAGTACATGGTACAGTCTTAAAGAAAAATTTTGTATAAAGAAAACAGGCAATCACCAAATGTTAGATAATTGTTCCCACTACAATATGACTTGAAAGAACTAGTGATGTTGTTAGGATTATCCTAAAAATATCCAGAGCAATATAAATAAATAAATTCATATTTTCTCATGCTCATCCTTATTTTGTGCTAGATGTATGCAGACAGGATATCACCTCTTTGCTTCTAAATTACAGATTTTTTGAAACTGCAGTCCTAGCAGGCAAAGACATTTAGTATATGGTGTTCATACAAGCAGCTGGCTCTAATCATCTAATAATCTAATAATATCCAATGAATAATACCAGTAGTAAAAAAAATGGAAATATACGAGGTCATGTGTGTGTGTGTGTGTGGGTTTAGTGTATAAAGGAATGAGTCATATAACACCATGGCCATCAAGTAAAGGAGGTAACAGGTGGTAAAAACTATAACTGAGGCCTGAGGGTCACACCTCATTACTGTACAGGATAACCATGTTATCAGGCAATTGAGCCTGTTGCTTATCATTCAGTCATAGATAGTTATTTCCGTTTTTATTTGTTGAATGTATTTAGTTTTCTTTCATTTGTTTGTTTATGGTTTCAGACCATTAAAATCAGGAAAATACTTTTATGCTTTACTAATACTTTTTGTTTGTTTGTTTGGGCCCAGAGATGGTCAGATGTGATTTGATGGAAAACATTTCAGAAGTTTTTTTTTTACATAGAGGTTCGTAGGTTCATACTAGGCTAATGACCACCAGGGTCTTTACAAGACTAGCTATGCAACCCAAACTGGTTTTGTCACAGAGTTCCTTGGACACTTATATGGTGGGGTATGTTAGTAAAGAGGTAGCTAAGGGTTATATGTGAGGGGAGGGTATGTTACCTGTGGATTAATTTACTTACTGTCAGCCGCTGTCCATCAGAGACATGAGGGCCAGACCAGGGGTGAATTAACAATTTCCCATTCAATGATCAAGATTTCTTTTGAATAGGGTTAGGGATGAACTCTGCTTCACATAGATGGGGAGCTTATTCCATAGCACAGGAATCCTTTGAGAGACAGGTCCCTCCAGCAGGTTCTATTTATGTTTATGTCACAGACAAAGCTCAGGTCCTTTGACCTAGTGTTTCTGTTGCTGTTTGTCTTCTGGATGTGCAAGAGATCCATCAGAGCTGAATCTGAGAATGCCTTATTTGGTAGACATAGATTGCCTTTAAGTAATCTGTATGAGACTGAGTACAGAGACAGGACCTTTAGGCAATTAGTGTAGGACAGGGTATTAATACCTTGGATTCTCCTGGTGAGGAACCTTTGATGGTATTTCAGCTGTTGCACGTGCCTGGTTAGGTACATGCCAAAGGGGGACCACACTCAATAACAGTTCTTATAAATGCTGAGTACAGTGGTACTATTACTTCATTGGACCTGGGTGCTATATATGAGCTGGGCAACTTAGAATGATTTTCTTACTGTCTTGGCTACATGTTGATTGAACACCAGATTACTGTCTACATATGTTCCCAGATCCTTAACTATTGAGTCAGCTCTAAGGAGTGCTTTATCAATGAAGTTTGGGTGGATGATTTCTCAAAGGCACTATAAACCATTTTTTGCATTAAATTTTAATCTGTGGCTTTCACGTCTCCCCAAGACAACCAGGACAGCAGATCCAAGGAAAAAATAGCCTTTAATGTTCACCAACACAGTGATAGCAGAAATTCACAAAAAAATCAGTTTAGCGTGCTTTCACCCAGTAAAATACTAGGCTTCTTCAGAACAAAGAAGCATCCCCATCCAGTACATTTAAATAATGCAGCGCAACCAATCCCATCCATAAATCAATTGTGCATACCATCAATTAATTACCATAGAATAACCTAATTAAAAGCATAATGAAGATGAACTGCAGCTCCAGTATTCAGAAAATGCATGTTACACCCACTCTAAAATAGAAGTGTATTTTGTTTAAACCTTAAAATCCAGTTCATAAAATCAATGTCAAAACCTTTCTATAAAAATAAATATCCTATTAAATAAAAATAGGAAAAATACATATATAAAATACATCAGTCATTCAGAACAATAAATACAATACTAATAACAGTAAAATATTTAGTAAATGAATAAAAATATAAATATAAATTTTACAATTTAGCAGCCCTGAGTTTTAAAACACTGTTAATACTAATATGGTCATTGAGACCAGGGGGGTCTACCCGCGTCTAACTTCAACTGCCAAAACAGTTCTCTGTATTCCACCCTGGACCCCCAGCTCCCTCCACGGGGATCGACTAACACTTGTTCTGGCACAAAACATGTTATTCTCATGTCCTTACATGTTAAAGAGTGCCTGTAAAAAGCATTTGATTCCTTTCCTCTAGAAACCTCGTATAAATGCTCATAAATCCTTCCCCTAAGTTGTCTCTCGGTCTTACCGATATAAAAACTCTGGCAATTTTCACAAATCCCAATATACACCACACCTTTCATACTACAATTGTAGTATTTTGATGCTTTCAACCTAAAACCCCTAGATGGAATATATAACTCACCCTTGTCCAAAATGTATCCACATTGTTGGCAGGCTCCACATTTGTGAGTCCCCCGCCTTACTTCATCAGTAACCTGTCTAACAACCTGTTTCCTTTCAAACAGTTCTCTAAGGTTGGTGAATCTCCTTCTAACAAAAGTAGGATGGTTCGGAAGAAATGTTCTAGTGTCATCACTGAACTTTAAAATAAGCCAGTATTTTTTAATAATGTCTTCCACTTGGGTGGATGTAGTAGAAAAGGTGTGAATGAAGGCCCCTCTGTGTTTAAGATCACCTTCTTCAGATACCTCCACTTCAGGCTGACTCTTACCTAACAAGGGAAAAAACTTCCTTTCCCTGTTCATAATAACCTCATTGGCCATGTTGTCCACCGATTGTTTGGGATAACCTCTCTCTAAAAAAAGTGAGGTCAGAGTCCTAACCTCTTCTAAAAATTCGGCAGTCACACTGGTCATTCTAGATGCCCTAATCGTCTGCCCCTTCACGATCCCTTTTATTTTTTTATAATAAGGGTGTCCACTCTCAAAATGTAAGTATGAGTTAGAAAACGAAACCTTCCGGTAAAATTTGGACTGAAAACAGTGGTTAATCACATCCTTATAAAGTGTAATGTTTAAATAATTGATGTAAAAATCACTAACTGTGTATGTAAAGGCTAGGAAGTCAGTTGTTTGGTTAAGATACACCATAAAATCATCAAAATTCTCTCTAGGCCC
This sequence comes from Protopterus annectens, assembly GCF_019279795.1. NCBI lineage: Eukaryota > Metazoa > Chordata > Ceratodontiformes > Protopteridae > Protopterus > Protopterus annectens. The sequence continues at coordinate 419,808,980 of NC_056734.1, forward strand.
ATCCCACAGTAAACAAATATCGTCCAAGTAATGGGTGTAGAATGTGATGTAACCCCGCCAATCTGTGTTAAGAACAAATTTTTGTTCCCAGTAGTACAAAACACATTTAGCGTATAGGGGGGCACAAGTGGCCCCCATCACAACACCTTTCCTTTGTTGGTAAAACTTACCGTTAAAGTGAATAAAGTTATTTCTAAGGATGGTGTCCATAAAATCCATAATCAAGTTTAGGGTGTTCCTGTCCAACCCTGATTCTGTTAACAAAATTTCACCAAACCATTCTAAACCCTTTTCATCTGGTATGCTTGGAAACAGCTCAACCACATCAATAGTGACAAACCAAACCCCCGGACTGTATTTATCTTTAGAGATTCTTCTCAAAAAGTCCCAAGAGTCCTTCGTTATGTGTATCACAGAGTTCAAGAACTTTTTTAACTGAGAATCTATAAAAATAGCTAGAGGTTCAGTAATGCTCCCTGCACCAGCCACAATAGGTCTGAATTTCATATTGTTGATCCCTTTGTGGGTTTTAGGGATACCAAATATGCAGGGAATCTTAGGTTTCTCTACATGTAAAAAATGGTATAGCTTTTCATTAAAACTCCCCTGTGATAAATGGTCCAACAAGTAAAAATTAATTTTAGCATAAGCAATATTGATCTCATTACGAGAAACTGTCATGTAGTGTTCTGGGTCTTGCAGGATGTTAAATATATGTGTGTCATAATCATCATTATACATAAACACCACCCCTCCACCCTTGTCAGGCTTCATTGCTCTACATTTTTCTTCTCTCAACTGTACAAGTAAAGATGTTTCTTCTTCTGAAAGGTTCAAACTAACCCTGCCTTTAATGTCAAGATTCCTAACTTCACTTTCCACAGCTCCTCAAAAGTTTTTAATGTGTCTGATTAACTGGTGGGTTAAACAGGCTTTTTCTACTCAGTTCTTCTCTATTCAGTTCCTGTCCCTTGAAAAAATGTGTAAGTGTGTCTAATATACATTTTCAGATCCATTAATGTATTCACCATAGACCCGGGCCTGGAGGGTACAAAATGAAACCCCTTAGTGAACAGTTCAAAACAGTGGCTTTCCCACAAAATCATTTGTTTGTGTTAGACTCTGTTGTATGATATTGGTGTCATGGGGGGAATCTATGATAACTCCCAATTTACATTCATCTGTTAACTTGGTGAGTCAGAGGCCTTTGATATTAGTCTTGACTTCTGAGAAGTGGATGCCAAACTAGAGCGGGCCCAGCATGGAGCCCTGGAGTAGTCTGGTGATGGATGGTCTCTTGGTGGAAGTGGTCTCAATGATCCTGACTTCTTGGGTCCTATCTGTCAGCCAGCTGGCAATCCAGCAAGTTATGTATGGATTTATGCCTAGTTCTGAGAGTCTGTCAACAATATCTGAGCGGAGTATTGTATTGAATGCCTTGATGGTATGCACCATTTTCCCTTATCCATAGCCATTGTGACCCTCTTGAAGAACTTTACCAGATAAAGTAGGCAAGCCCTTCCTTTAACAAAGCCAAATTGGGATGGATCTAGTGTCTGTAGGTTGCCAATGTCCTTGTTGATCATTTTGTAATAATTTGTTTCATGGCTTTGCATATTAGACTTGTCAGACTAATGGGTCAGTAGTTCCTGAGGTCAGTTGTTGGTCCACTCTTATGAAGAGGGGTGACTGTTGTAGCCTCCCATTCACATGGCACATAACTTGTTTTGAGGCTGTAGTTGAATAGTGCATCAAGTGGTCCTGCTGGGTCATGTTTTAGGCTGTTTAGCAGGTATCCAGGTTTACTATCAGGGCTCACTGAAGCAGTGTTTTTGGCCTTACTGAACACTTCTAGGAACTACTCACTGTTGATTGTTGGGGGGGGGGTGCCAGAAGGGATTTCACACAGGGCAGTGGAGGGGAGTGAGAGGTGAAGTTAGAGTTAAATTTATTAACCAGTAGATTTGCTATGTCACCCTGGTCAGTGGAGGTTGTGCCATTTATCACCAGTTCTGAACACTGCCGAGTGTTACCTTTGAGGTTCCTGACATAGCTGAATAAGGTATGTGATTGTCCTTAGACTGGGAGGCTATCCTGACCTTGTAATTAGCCTTGTTAGACTTTATTAGACCTCTTAGTTTCTTGTTTAGATGAATCAGAGAGCTGTTGATTCTATGAGAGTTGCTGATTTTGGCCATGACTTTTTTTCTTTTGTTATGTAACCTGTTAAGGTAAGGATTCCACCAGTGTGGTTTGTTCTTGGTGTGATATTTGAGCATACTTCTAGTAGGTACAGCTGCCTCATTGCAGCCATTTACTTGTTTGTACAGGGTTTCTCTAAATAATTCTGTACAGATAGCTGTATTCTCGGGGTTTGGCGGGGCAGTACATTTTGATAAAGTGTTGCTTAATAGGATGCATTTTGTTTTAGTAAAGTTCTTAACTGTTATGGGTTTAGTTAGGTTTTCTGGGTTGATTTTTATTTCGAGGGAGACAGCTTCATGGTCTGGCTTCACCAGTGAGGACACGACAGAGAGGTGGGTTGAGGGGAGGGAAGGGTCCCATTTTGGTGAGTACTAGGTCCAATATGTTTCATCCTGTGGGTGGACAGTGCACTATCTGGTCCAGGGTGTCTGTGTTGATAAAGTCCAGGAAACATCATGCCTGTAAGTTAGAGGCACTGTACATTTCCCAGTCTATAGAGAGGCAGTTAAACTCTCCCATTAATAATGTATTTGGTTGGATGTTGAGTGCCTCTATTAGATTTAGGTAAGAGTTGTAATATTTGTGGTTCATAGATGGTGATGTGTAGTTGGCCAGAACATGGTAGGGAACTTTGTGCATGGAGATCTGGATGTGGATGAGCTCTAAGGCATCATTCTGTTTAACAAACCTACTGTATTTGCTGCTAACGTATATCAAGACATCTCCACCATTAGCCCCTGTCTGTGCTGTTGTTGGTCTAAATGTGTGGAAGGCACTGTAGCCTTCCAATGCCAGTGTACTTTCTGCAGGTATAAATCAAGTCTCGGTAACAGCACAGATGCCTACATTTTCCAAAGTGAGGAGAGATTTTTGGGTGTGGATTTTCTTGTTTTGGCTCCTAGCACTGGACAGTAAGACTTTAAGGCTGCTTTTAGTTTTTTTATTGCTGTGTTGGTACTTTTGTCATTTTGACATTGCCTAAAAAAGGCTCTAAGTGGATGGATAAAGTTTTAGCCAATATCTGAAAGCCCAGGGGGGGGACAGGTGCAGGTCATGCTTGACAAAGCAAAGCAGTCTGTTAACAATGTCTTCCCATGCTGATAGATATTGGGTTCCCCTGGAGTGACACCAGAAACTAAGCCAGTTATTAAAATCAATCATTTTTTGTTCATACTGTGGCATCATCTTTGGTGAAGGTAGAATGTTACTCAATGCAAGGTGCATACCTGCCTGTGGCACATATTCAAAGATATCCCTAATGTCTCTTTTCATATAGTCCAGTGAGGTACACCTCAGGTCATCTACACCCACATGAACTATGATAGAATCATAGTAGTACCTGTGATGCAGTGACTTGAGTGTGCACATGACATTGCAGGTCCTGGTTCCAGACAGGCAACTAACCATCTGTGTGTCGTACAACAGAATGTCATATAACACGAATACTAGATAAAATGTTTCCCTCATGGGCTCTGTTCTTGGGGAATCTATGTGTGGTATTAGGTGTTGCTTTTGGTGTCTATATAACTTAATGAATAGCAATTCATCAGACTTCTGTTTATCGAATGGCACTACATCAAATGACAAAATCTTTCCCAGGGTAAGGAAGCACTTGGCCAATACCACAACTTTGCCCTTTTCTCCACAGTAGTGTGATCTCTGAGTTGGTACATATAGTTAGGGGGAGTGGGTGGGTGAAGCCCCCACTTTGGTGGGTTTGATTTTGTGCATTTTCTGTTCTGTGTACCTTTGGTGAAGTGCTTCCTTACCCTGGGAAAGGTTTTGTCTTTCGCTGAAATGCCATTCGATAAACAGAGGTTCAATGAATTGCTATTTGCTGACTAGCAATTCAATAAAGTGATATAGACCTGTTGCTTCTGGTGTGCACTTTAGTGATTGCTGAGTAGAGATGTTGTAGTTTGTAGGCTTAGGACGTCTTAGAGGTTTGGAGAGGTTTTTTGTTAAGTGCTTCAGCATCAGAAGGTCTATATGTGTGTGATAAGTGGTGTGTGTGAAGGATGTAGAATTTGTGAGTGTGTTTTTGACTTTTTACATTTTTTCAGCTTGTGGGTTTTCTTTCTTTGCTATCTTAGAGAGTTTTAAAGTATAGTAAGGGAGTTGTTTGGGTGTGAAGTTTTGATTAGTGATTGGTATTGTGGTTAACCTGGTCTGAAGCTTACATTTAGTTGCTGTTTGGAGGTATGTCTGCAGGAAGTCTTTACTTTATTTTCTGGGGTAAGAGGATATTTTTTACATTTGTGGAGGCCTGAAAATTTTATGTTGCATTTCCTTTGTTTCTGATGTTGAGAGTTGATCTACTTTACTTGGGAGGGGTTAGGAGGAAAGAAGTTATCATTTTCTGTAGTGTGTGCTTTTATACTATTTTTTTGAGTTATAGATTTTCCTTTTTAGTTGTCAGTCCAGCTTTTGTTGGTTTGGGAGACACGTTCCTCCCTTCTTTGTTAAGCTTTCACATTATTTTCTTTACTTTGAGCAGAGTTGAAAGTTCTTTCTTATGGCTATAGGAGAGATTTCTCTCAAATGTTAACGTAGTATCCATTTTGTGGGCTTGGTGTTTCAGAGATAAGTATAATTACTTTTATTTTAGAATATGTAGTTCATGCCTTTTAGAATGCATTTTGCACTTGTAATGGATTGCAGTATCATTTCTCAAATAGCATTTGTCGAAAGCCAGTCTACTACAACTAATCAACTAAAATACCTTACTAAAAAGATACAAGACCTAAACAATATGTCATATATGGACTGATGAAAGCTCTGTCACCATACCCTGTATCCCACAGACTGCTAACAGATGACCTGTCTCTGACATACAAGACATCCTCTGACCCATTACTGATGAATTTATTGCACATCAGCAAGTCAAATGGCATCAGAAATACTCAGCACAGGGATCTCTGCCTGTTCTGTAAGATCAACAGAATGGCTTGGTGAGACAGGTGTATCTCAAAGAGGATACCACTGCTTTGGAACAGACTCCTCATCCACATAAAACAAAGTTCATCCCTGTGCATATTTAACATCAATTTGGATCTATGGATGGGAAACAGAAAATGTACGGCCAGGACTGATCCCTGTTCTACTAATGGATAGAGGCAGCTCCTAAATGCTTTATCTCATGCATGGGTCCCCTCAAATTATTTACTATATAGTATGATCCCACTTACTCTCATTGGGGTAATTTATAATTATCGATCATGCGATGGATAAGGCCAATCTAACACCAAATGGGATAAGCTCATTTGAGCACCAAAACGGAAACTGACTTGGCTTAAAATGGCCCACAATAGCAGCTAACGTAATACTTATCTATGAACCTATGAATCTATGACATTTAATTAAAATATCTTTTTCTGTGGGATGGACTTAAATTTTACACACTTCTAGGAGAGGAAGACACTCACTGCATCCATGCTTAATTGTTCTAACTATAAGTACAAGATATTGATAAGAGCAATGAACTAAATCTATTCTGAAACTGTATTTCAAAACCATGGGGGTGTCCGAAATGTTGAAGACAGACTACTAAACACATCTGTTAACACTGGATAACAGCATGAGCATTAGAAACATAATGAAGGACATGTCACTGTGCCTATTCAAAGTGGTGTATCAAAGAAGTGTGCAAATTATAGTAGTAAGCACAACATGCTGAAGACAAAACCACAATCAACAGAATAATCTAATGCCACAATCACTAGAATAATCTATGTACCAAAATCCAGCTGCAAAAACTACATTACAGAATTTGGTAACAACTGTGAATGTCAGAAAATCATGAAAAGTGACAAAGCATTCACAGTATTAGTGCACAGTCTGGTATGATGAAAAGAAATAGTTAAAATACAAGAGTATGTATAAAAAACAAATTACAGTTAGGAAATAAAAGAGGTGGTCAGTACAGAGGCCACCATACAAAACCTATTCAGATGCAGAGTGCATAAGATTAGAAACAAAAGCAAAATCTATAAAGTACCTCTAAATAGCAAACTAGTATACCATAATTGTGGCTGCCAGCCATGTAAAGGGATAGCAGAGTAACCAAACTGCTGGAAGGCAACACAACCAAAGCATGAACAAAACTTGCTCTGTTGAATAAAACATGATCAAAGAGGTAAGAGAGATATTGTTATAAGCATGACTGCCAACTGTAGAACAGGACAGCAGGTAAGTAAACTGTAGGAAGACAGTAGATCAAAGGCATGAAAAAAAAACATGCAATCAAAAAAAAAATACCCCAAGAAGTAAAGCAAAAAGACAATAACATAACAATGGCTGCCAGGCACAAAGCTGAATAGCACCTATGAGAAGGACTGAAGTAGTGTAATACACAGGTACAAAACGTCACATCCCAGCAGCATAATGACATATATGCTAAGCACTAGAGGCAACTAGATATAGGATATAAAAGTCAACATGCAACAAAAACATGCCAGAAGGAATGATCACCTGAAATCTGGAAAGTTCCACTCTCATCAATCACTATTTAGGCTGTAGCATATACAGAAAAGCTACAAACCAAAGCAGAGCTACAACAATGGACCATAGATAATGCTGCAGTGGAACATAGCGACTAACAAGTCTGAATGAGGTGTGCATATATAAACCAGCTAGAGTCACACAACTGATAAAGACCAGTATCACATGGTATGTAAAACTCACAGCCTAAAAACATCTAAAACTCATTATAACAAGTAATATATCAAAACTAAACAGAATGATAAATGTCTTTACTTGAGCAGGATGAAAGAAGCCAAATCAGTATGTCATGCAGAATTTTATAAAACGATGTTTACCCCTTCCCCACCCCTTTTAGTACCTGTCTCATGCTCTAGATAATGTAGCCATGTTTCTATAGATTCCATGTCCAACAACCATTCTAATATGCTATTGCATGAGTCCACAAGAATGTGCATGAAGAACTACATTCACTGTACAAATGACTGTTTACCGCATACAGACTGCAGACTGCGTCTCACCCTTCTTACCCTGCACTTCCTTTGCGGCGTTTGCCACCCCCATCATTTCTCGCTAACATGTCCTTTTGCACCTGGATTATGCACTTTCCTCTGTTCAGTTCTGCAGTGGCAAGAATAAATGCTTCTCTAAATACTGGGCCTTTTGTATGCTCCCTCTGGACACCACCCATCAGGCTATGCCCATTGCCTCATTTGTCCTTTAGAACCGCATGCAGTATCAGTGGTTTTACTACCATTTTCTGTACAGCAGGAGCATTGCATATTTTTATCAAGAGTCTGTTATCTCATAGATTCAGTCTGGTTGCTTTTGGCTCTGCCATTATGCAGTGCTTTTTATTTTTTGTCAAGATATTTATATAAGTTCATAAACAAGATCTGAGCAATCAGTCTACAGACCTTTATAAGCCTAGTCAATAAACCATACTTAAAAAGGTCCCTGTATCCTCAAAGAGGGTAACACAGGCCTGACTGGGAGAGAATTTGAGACTGCCCATCCAGTTATCTAGGTTTACCTTGAAGATACCAAGGGTGCTGCTCTGCCTGAACAAGTTTGTTCTAGAGGGAGTGGTATGTTGGGTATTAATTTATCATGCCAATGTGTCTTATTTATCTGTTGATGAAGTCATAGGTCCTTTAAATGTGTATCTGAAGAAGTATTTGTTATGCAACAGAATAGGTGGCCAAGAAGTGTTGGGTTTTGCATGGCTCCAAAGGCTAGACACATATCACCATGGAGGAGTCTATAAAAGGAAGTGGTCTGTTAGACTGATGGCATAACTGTGGGTCTTGTAGCTATTGATCTTTCTAGTTAGAAAGAACTTTCAAGTTAAGCGATACGTTTTGGTGAATGCGTGCTAAAATTGCTTTATGTGAGTGTTTTCTTCTTTTACTCTATTCTAGGTCTGGGGAGATCACCATAACCTCCTACCCCATCTGATACTGCACACTATGAATGGCGTGGCTGAAGGACAGGACTCTTCACGTTTGCCTGCACTTGCCAGTTGGACAGCTTCTTCATCTGTGCCTGCACATAACCTAAAATGTCACATTTCTGCCACTTGGAAAGCCTTCCCAATTTCCTGTGTCCTCCACTGCTGCAAATGCACATTCATGAGTAGGCTTATTCTTTTTCTCTATTTGGTTAGATATATCTATATGTACATGACCTAGAACCCAACCCTGTGGTATACTACCACTCATATTTCTTATCTCTTACAATGAACCTGTCTATGTTATGCTCACTGTCCTGCCCTTCAAACATGATACATTCCAGTTTCTCTTTATTAGTCATTTTGCCCAAGCCCTATAGTTAACAGGTAGACCACATCTACTTGTGTACCACTGTAAAAACATCCTGCAATACAGTAATAAAACTTAATTCTGTCTGAATGTCAGGTCCTCCTGCACATGGCCCATGGTGGAAGTTGACCTGCACATTGTTACACTATGGAAAAAAAAATTAGACTTTTTTGGCTTGTAACCTGCAGTTCTATGGAATTTTTCCACACACTGCTTCGTACAGTGGTAAATACTTTACTCCTGTATAGCCACAGACACTTATACAATGACCAAGTCAAGTACTGAAATGTAAAATGACTATTGCCTACAGGAGTGTGTTCAGTATCTAACTGTGTTTTCAATATCTGATTGTTTATGAAGAAATTAAATGGTATACATGGGCTTTTACTTTTCTTATGAGTTCTAATGCCAGGTCTACATTATGCATATTGAAACAATGTCTCAGTCATATATAGGGTTAAGTAATTGTGATAATTTTTTATAGTTGTCCAACCACTGAACCTTTATCTACAACCTAAAATCACTTACTTCATCTGTTACTAACCTTTATAGACCCATGACTTGACTACACTTACTTACCACTGATTTCTGTTCTTAGGGCCACCAAAGTAGGAATCCTTCCTTGTAGACATAAAAATGAACACCATCTGTTCTACATTCATAACTAATCTTAAAATGTCTGTTCTACCAGGCAGCATGTGAGTGCTTTTGAACCAATGGTATAACCTGACAGAGAAACACTACTATAAATAACTCCATCGTCCTCTTCTCCTTTCATATGCCTTCTGGAAGAAATCCTCTCACAGTCGAACAGGACACCCCAAAAATAGAAAATAAACTACATCCTAACAAAGGCCAACCTCTCCATGCCCCCCCCCCCCACTCTCTCCTATATTTCTATCAACAAATTTTAAACCCATGAAAAACTCATACTCTGCAGAGATGTTTTGCAATCAGAACAGATTTTTATTATAGAGTTTTGTAACCATGTTTTGTTTTCTCTAATATCTATCTGCTCACTGATTTTTTTTAATAAATATGTTGTTTATTCAATGTATGGCAATGTTATTACACATAAATTAATGTATGACATTGTCCCAGGCTAAACCTGAAAATGGTCCACATGAATCCACTTGTTATCACAGTCAACAAATATAAATAAATAATAACTTGCTTGCTCTCAACAGTCATTTTCTTGAGTCACTATCCCTCATGTGTCAGTAGCTACATTGTAACTTTGCTGTATGTATGTGTGTGTGTGTGTGTGTGTGTGTGTGTGTGTGTGTGTGTGTGTGTGTGTGTGTGCGCATGCGTGTGTGTAATAACTGTGAGTTTGGTAGCAGATATGATCAATATATTCTGCTGCAGGGGTATACAGTTTAAGTGATGAGTGATAAAGCCCTGAGACATGAAATCAAGTAACTTACTTTACATGTATGTACAATTGTTAGATTAGTTGTATTTTAACTATTAAGTTAAGTTCTGTATCTAATACTTGACTGTCAGTAAGTTGAGTTCTCTGTGCCTTTGGCTCAGGTTGTGATTGAAGAGAATCCCCTTACCCATTTATCAAATAAATAAATAAAACAATAAATGACAGGTTCAAGTTAAGCTAATAATCAAAACGGCTAGCATGCATGTTGAGTTTATATAAAGGTAGAATTGATTAACTTATAAAATACAAATTAACAACTTCTTGAATAGACATTACTTAAAATGTGCTGCACAGCATTAATAAGACTGAAAAAATTACTTAAATTACTTTAGAGCAGCTCAAAATCAAAAATGTCAAATACCACTTGTAAGTCCAAAAAAAGTTCTAGGTTGGCAAAGTGTCCCATCAGTGCTTCAGAATGTTTTACAATCGCAGTACTAGGTTGTAATGATGCAATGAAGGTGAAGTAACATTTTTGATGATGTAGAGAATGCAAGGATAATATCTATTATTAATAGTCATTACTCCAAGGAGCATTTTACTCTCAAATAGTAAATGAGGCATCTCATGATATTACCTTTTTCAATAAATAAAAGCAATGGAGTTCATAGATTTCCCTTTAAGAAGAAAAATATTCTGTCACTGCAAAGGAATATAAAGGGATCTAATACCATCATTACAGACTAAAGAAATGTAAACTACCAAAAAAATAAATAAACAAAAACAAAGTATGAAAGTGAAAAGTTATAGTAATACATGTACACAGACACACACTGACTGATATAGAATTTAAAAAAGGATTAGTAACAACTCACAGAACAAGGTTGCACTAGCATGTTTGTAAACAAAAAGGGAGCTTTCAAAATGAACAAGACAAAGCAAGAAATGAAACTAAAACAATCTTATTTATTTATTTCATTAATTAATTGATTGATTTTATTTATTTAACTTTAACTAGGATAGAGCACTTATCCCAAATGGACCTGTTTTAGGCTCAGCCCAGGTATACAGAACCATCTAGTTAAACAAACAAGCAAATAATCAATATGGAGCATGTAAAATTATGCATGTTTACAATGTAGCAAGCAGGTATGGAACATACAAGTAAAGGTTCAGTGAAAACAAGACTTGTGAAATTCTAGAAAGGAATACCAATGTAAGAGGGTCAGGATGGAGATAGAAGAAACATGAAGAGACACGAGGCTGATGTTTAGGAATGAAAAGGGTTTCATCATTATAATATGGCTGAGAAGCAGTTACAGTGGGACTAGCTTTGTCTGTAAGACTGGAATAACAGTTTAAGGAAGGGGGGGTAGAAGGGGAGTTGGAAAAAGGGGTATGGGTTGAGAATTGGGTAGTTGTACAGCTAATGTTTTAGAGAAATGTTAAGTCTGTTGTATGGCAGTCCTAGGTTATGTCCATATTGTTGAAGTAGTGGCAAATGGCATTTCCCTGCAAGTGCTGTTTACTCAGACACTGGAGTTACAGGTAAGTCTCTAATTGCCTGGGAGACAACTTTCCAGAGTTCTGGTACAGCCAGTGAGACTCTATGATTGCTACAGTCTTTGACACTGCATGATGTAGGGATGGGGTGAAAGAAAATCAGAATCTGACATTGTATATCCTTTCTTTTATAGCCTTTCTTTTATTGTGCATCTGCTTGTAAGATATAGGAAGGAATACTGATTTAACAATTTATAGAGTTGAACTTAAAGAATACAGCTTCCTGTATTGAGAGACATTTCATTCCTTTAATGAAAGAACAGTGACATTCTCTTGTAGGAGCTATGATGTTGAGTAGACATATCCTATTAGCTGTTGTTGAAGTGAGTTTTTCTCTTGGAGGCTATGGCTACTAAGGGAAGGACATATTCTAACTGTACCATTAAGATCCTACTTATGACTTCTCTAGCAACTCTAGAGAGAAAGAGATTTTCAAAGCCCAGAACAGGACTGCTAAGTCTAGCAGAGCCATACGTATTTAAAGGAATCCGATGTTTCAAGGTGACACTGGTGGTGGTCTAGAATGACTATGTCAGGAGTGGTGGATTTTAACTTTTGGTTAGTGCCAAATAGCATAACATTGTTTTTCTTTGGGTTTAGAATAAAGTAGAATAAAGTTCCTTGAACTTTTACCATTCTTTCATGGTGAGGAGGTCCTGTTGTAGTTGTTGCTTGATGATTTAGAGAGAGGAGATTGTCCTGTACACGTCCACATCATCTGCATACAGAAAGATGAGAAGTTGAGGAATGTCAGAGGGAAGCTTCTTGATGTGAATGGAGGAGAGTAATGGTGATAGGTCTGAGCCCTGAGATGCTCCTTTAATAACGGCACTCTGGGTGAGGGTTAAGGGCCTATTTTAACACGGACAGAGAGAGAGAGAGACAGTGTGTTGGAAGAGAAAGTTTTGAAACTATTCAGAGGCGTTGGTGGTTCTATCTTGGAGTAGTAAGGCTTTGTGAGCAAGTAGGTGGTCCACTGTGTCAGTGGCCCTGTAAGGAAGATGAATATTTCTACTGCAATTTGATATTTATCTATTTCCCTAAGAATTTCATCTGTTAGGGTCCACATGGCTACCACAGTGCTTTGATTTGTTTTGAATCCATGCTGGTTTATGGACAGTAGGATTTGGGTACACATGTTCAGGCATTTTTTTCAAAATTTCCCAGGAGGTACTGTTATTGGCTTAAAGTCTGAATAGGTGACAGGGTTTCACAAACAGCAGTTCTCAATCCTTATAATCTTTCTGCATCACAAAATGAATATAACTTTACTAGTACGGGAACATCACAACAGAAGACCAATTTAGCTGCATCCACCTCACTAAGACAAAGATCCACAGCTTTATGGACTACATATTTAATGACTAGATAGGGTTTGTACAACATATGTCCCTTCATTCTTTTTTACTGCTGACCTCAGGTGACTAGGCACCCCCCTACAAACTGACCATAATTAAGTTTATTCATCCAGAAATATGATCCTTTCCTTCTTAAGAAGCAGGTTAAATGTGTGAAAAGGTTCACATTTCTTTCACATTTTCGGTGTGCAGAGAGAGAAAGTTGACAAGACAGAAAAAGCTTAGTATTTGCCTTCAGAAGTAAGAACACAACTGAGAGACTGGTGATTCCTCAACTTTTATGATCTATCTGTCATTAGAAAAAGGAGGCGGTTCCTGGTAATGGATGAAAATCAGCAATGGTTCCAATGTACAAGATGGGATCAAGGATGGATCAGGCAGTTATTAGCTAGTGGTCTAGGAATATCTCTTCATGGATGGTTATGGAAATATATGAGGATGGGGATGAGGTCTGAATTACTGCAAAAGAAGAATCAATCCATGGATAAGAGACAACATGGTTTTACAAGAGGCGAATCATGTCAAGCTAATTTGATAGGTTTCTATGACTGGGAAACCAGACCACTAGATAAAGATTTACCTGTGGATATATTGTTCTTGAGTTTAGGTAAAGTGCTTTAGTCCCACATCAGATATTAACATGACAAGGTAACTGAAGTGAAAGTACGTGATAAAATATTAATAAAGTGTGGTTGTGAGTCATTTCACAAAAAGTGGTTATAACAGGTGAATTGTCAAAAAGCTAGATGCTACTAGTGTGCTAAAAGAATGATTTCTATTAGGTCTCATAGTATTTTTGTCTGACATGTCCCGAGAACTAGAGAATAATGTAAATATGTGTTCACATTATTATAAATTCATTTTAGAACTTCAGCATTTCAAGACAGGGGTTAGTCTTTAGAGGTCTCTGAGGACATGGGTGAGGTAGGTGAACAAATATAAACATTAATTTCATACTAGGAAGTGAAAAGTCATAGACTTCCTGATATACGTATGACTGGCACATTAACAAATATTACATAAACAGGGTAATCTGAAAATCTGAAAAAAAAACTTTCTACTAAAAAGAGTAATGCTGGAAATTATGGATGAAGAAAAAGACCTGGATGTGGATTATAACTAAACGTAATCATACAACACAACTATCTAATGCAGCTGGAAAGGTGTATAAAATATATATGTTGTGTGTGTATGTGTGTCTTAGTGCAAGAAATCTGGACAAAACCATAAATAATGTGGGAACAAAGGCCAAGAAATAGGAACACATTTTAAATATTGTTCTTAAAAATGCAGAAAGTTGATAGAACAACAGGCTTTGCATTAGCATGAATTTTCTGAAGGGTATGAAGTCTGAAACACAAATGCCTGACATTATTTTCTGACTTCAGTCCTCAGTGATTTGCCATAAAACCAGAAATTTTATGAGGAACAGACTAAAAATACAAGGCAAAAATGTAGTCATTCTGCAAAAATCTGGATAGTTGAGAGGTATTTTTGGCTTAAAGCTTAAGATGTTTAGCTCACAAGGAACAGAGTTTAAAGTTCTTCTTTAGTCACTGTCTGGCCATTGGCTAGGTGTGTAATAGTCTGTAGACTACTTGCCTTATATTAGACTATGAGCCTACAATCAGTTAAAATCACAATGTACAAACTAGGCAAAAAGTCAATAAAAAATTCCTGCAAATCCTTCTAAATGTGCAAGCAGTGGCAGCATATAGTTTGTACTTTATGATTTTAATTCAGTTTAGCACAGACTGCATATTATCACATCCCACAGTTGATGTGAGTTTGATATTATAAACACTCACACTATGCTATCCCCACAGACCTACACAATTTTTGCAACCCTCAGGAGGGTCCACCCTCTTGGCCATTTGATCTGATGAAACCCAGCACCTGTGTGAAAGTGCAGAGCCTCCCTACACTGATTAAGTCACATAATTTCCAAATTCAGGTGCAAGAATCAGTTACTGTGGTCTGCACTAGTCCTTCCTTATCTCCCTCTCCCTCCCCTCTTCAGACTGACCTGGATACCCACGACAAGTGCATCACATTTAGAGCATACAGACGGGGAATTATTTTGCATAGAAACTGCTGGATTTTAACTTCAGCTTAGCACTGTTAAATTAGGAAATACAGTTCAGAAACACTGTTATTCTGGCATGAACGTTGATCTGAAAAAGTTTACAGCTCTTGAAAATAGTTTAGTAGATGAAAGTAATTATTCTTCACTTTAGTGGCTCAATAAAGTTTCTTTTTAGTCCATCTAAAATGTGTTCTTATTTATTTCTATTCATTCAGAGTCAAGCCATCATGAAAACTCACCAAAAGTTGGGTTTCCTCTACAGAAACAAAACCTTTCTCGGTGACTGCTCTAGGAATTCTTTAACAACATTTTACTTTTCCCTTAATGTCTCCATGCAGCCACCATCAGCCTAAACTTTGTTCCACCTTAAAAAATAGGTTCATAGGTTCATAGGGTGATACTAGGCTATCTGCCCTAGGGCATTTATAAGCCTAGCCAGAGTGTGTTTGGCTTTCGCCACCCTTTTAGATTAGTTGACTGTGCCTCTGTATAGCAGGTCACAGAAGATAGTCCTTTTGAGGTTAGTTTACTGTGCCTCTGTCTAGTAGGGACACAGAAGAGATCCCAGGGGTAAACCTACGATCTCCCATTCACTCGTCAAGATTTCTCTTGAAGAGGGTCATTGAGGGACTCTGCCTACCATGGACTGGGATTTTGTTCCAGAGTAAGGGGAGCCTCTGGGATATGAATCTGTCCCTCCAGCATGTCCTATTTCTTTCTGTGCTGAGGTTTAAGTCCCTGGAGCGTGTAGCTCTAAGGGATTTGGATTTCCTGAGGTGGAGCATGTCCATTAATTCTGGGTTGGACATGGCTTTATACGTTAGGCACAGATCGCCTCTGAGTAGGCGGTAAGCAACTGAGTAGAGCTGGAGTTTCTTTAGTCTAACTGCGTAGGGCATCTGTTTGAGTCCCTTGATCCTCTTGGTGAGGTACTTTTGGGGTCTTTCCAGTTGCTGCAGGTGTCAGATAAGGTACATCCCAAATGGGGCATTGTATTCAATTATGGGCCTGATGAGTGATGAGTAGAGGGGCACAATGACCTCTCTTGATCTAGATGTGAACCCTTTCATGATAAGGTGGGCTATATAGAAGGTCTTTCTAACTACTTTGGCAACGTGATTGTCAAGGGAGAGATTGCTATCTACTTGGGTCCCCAAATCCCTAATTACTTCTTCCGTACTTAATGGATTACCACCTATGTGGTAATTTGTGGGCACTTTGTTTTTCCCAAAGGGGATGACTATGCACTTTCTGTCATTTAGCTTTAGGCCATGGCTCTGGCACCAGTTATCCATCTCTGTGAGACCCTTTTGGAGGATGCTTGTGTCAGTCGGCGAGTCGATTATGGCACCCAGTTTGCAGTCATCTGCGAACTTGGTCAGCCATAGTCCTCCCATGTTAGCCTGTACCTCAGAGAAATATATACCGAACAAGAGAGGTCCCAGGACTGAGCCTTGTGGGATGCCACTTGTAACTGGTTTAGAATCTGACATGGCACCTGCAATTCTGACCATGTGGGTTCTATCCCTG